>NC_056725.1:830310064-830641314 GCF_019279795.1 Protopterus annectens
ATAACCATAGGTTAATACTTAAAACACTTCAACCAGCTGCACAGCTTCCACTATCCCAAGACATGGCCAGGGCATACCCTGTTACTATGCATGAGGGAGTAGAGGTGAGAATTCAAGATAATTAATAGCATAACTTCTCACTTCAAGGTTCCATTTTCTATTCATTTCAGTGGCAAGCTACAGGTTTATTTGTTTAGTAGAATTAATCTACTAGCCAAATAAACTACCCCACTGGTGTCCTGAAGATATAATTTTTTTTTAGTTGGGCTCATACATACTTTTAAAAATGTGCTAAAATTGAGAATACTCAGCATGAACAATAGAGGGGAAAATTCACTCCCTTTATAATGAAGCTGGTAATCTGGTACCTTGTGTGCTCTACTGTTTACTATCAAAATGTGGAAAGGCACTTGTGTGAAATTGGGGTGGTCGAATGCATGTTTTCCAGTTTCCGTAACGTCGATCTGGAAATGTTCGAATCCACATTAGTGAATGGTAGCATTCATTTGCTAATATGGGATCAACATTCTGCTAACAGATGGCACTAAAGTGGGAATTCGGAAACTTACCCTTTTCTTCACAGTAGTGCGATCTCAGGGTTAGAATATATAATATGCAGGGTGTGTGGGGGGCACAGCCCCCCACATGGGTGTGTAGGGGGGCTTGCCCTCCCCTGCAAAAATGTTACGGGTAACACAGATTTTCAACGTTGGAACTTCCGGTGTGCAAATGTCGATTCCGTAGTTACCATTTCCAAACCTTTGGTAATTCTGTATTACCAAATTCGGAAAACAAATTTGATCAAAATGTGGAAAATTGTTTTGATTTTCAAAATTTTAATAGTTAATTTTGTTCTACATGAACCCTTGCTGGTATCAGCCAGTCAACTGCGTCTATACATAATCCAAAAAAAAAAATGCCCATATCTACCCAAGAAAACCAGTTTCAATTTTTTTTCCTGTGGACATGCATCCTACTTGCATTGTTGTACTGCGTGCTTTAATGCTCACAACCAAGTCTTCCCAAAATTAAAGTTCGGTTTTGTTAGATTCTCTTGTTATGAATTCTATCTGCTTCATTTGGCTGAAGGTTTCTGGTTACATTTTTTTTATATCCGTCAGATCTGGGACATAATAATCCAGCATTTATTTATATGGAAACCAACATTGGTATAAATTTGTTACCATGCATGATATAAAAATTAAATGGAAGAACTTGAAGCTGTAAAAAATAATTAAAGAAAGTAAATACAGTAATATAATAATAATGATAATAAAGTAAATAGTCAAACTAATTATTAACTGCTTTCAACCACTCTGGATTATTTTATCCTGCCTTAACAGACTGCAAACAACCAGACTGGAAACACAGTTTTAACTACATTTCTTAACCAGGAAAGCCCAGTAGAAACAAGTATCCATTTTCAAAAGGCAACACTGGAGCATTATTAAGTGACTTGCTCAGAGTCATACAGTAGGCAAATGAACTGGAAGGATTCACACTTCGTATCCTTTGCTACAAAATGTTGCTCGTTAACAGTTCAGAGCCTTAATCCTCTGTGCTATCTGCCACATGTTAATTTCTTGTGTTGAAAATGGTCATTGTGGCTGACCTGAAACACTAGCTTTTCAATACCAAAAGCACTACACGGCATTACTGACCTGATTCATAGTCTGCTTACACCTGTTCCTTCTCATACTTCTGCATGACGTGTAGCAACCACTCTCTTCAAACTTGCAGACAATAATACTAAAAATTCTATAAACACTTTCCATCATTGGACCACTAAACATTTTCAACTTCACTGCACCCAAATAAGACTTCTCCTCATATTTGGAATATAGGACAACCCTGAAATACAAAAGCCTGGCTTCCATACTTCTTTGCTGTAGATCCCATAACTGTTATTTACACCACTGAGCATTTAAATGATAAACGATGAGTGTTCTAGTTTATAAAGGATGAGATGTTGGCACTGAAGAGATATTAATTCTGTGAGGCAGCGCTTGAAGATTACATCTACTTATGTATGCACAGTCTTGCAATTTAATGCTTAATCTGGTTTACAGTTGTTCAGTACTCTAGTACTTTCTCTGCTTGGCTGGTTCTCATTCTTATTCTCATGTCAAGCTGACCACAGAGAGGTTATTTGCAAATCATTTGCTGCTCGATAATTTATACTGAAATGTGCATCATAATAATTTTGTGGAACCTGATCCTTTAAATTAAAATGCAGAATACTACCTAGTCCTTAAATTGTGTACAAGCCCGCAGTGTTTTCCTCACTGTTTTTTTTTTTTTTTTTTTACTTAAGTCAACAATACAAAAGTATCCTATTTTGGGCATATTCTATTTACTTGACTCCCTTTTGCTTTAACAAAAGGAGGAGACAATAAGAGTACATCATCTTCCCTTATGAAAGCATTTAACATTCTACCTCTGCTTCTGTCTTAACCCCGATACCCCCTTATTCCATCTGTCCTATGCCCTCTTGAATGCCTTTATGGATTCCCTCTAGTAATGTCTTTTGGCATTTCCCAGTTAGGGGTTGCCACAGCGGAACTCCGGTCCGCTAATGACTGGCAGTGGATTTTTACGGTGTCAATTTGCCAGCCCGATGACCAACCTTCAAAGAAGGCAGGCCCATTCACGTGTGCACCTACCTGCATGCCTTTATGCGTTACTTGACCATGGAAAGGACATGCAGACTCCACACAGAAGGCGCTCCAGCCAAGAATCAAACGGGATAACCTCTTGCTGTGAGGCGACAATGCTAACCCCTGCACCACCGTGGTCATTTCAAGTAGTCCATTCTATGAGTCTACAACCTTTGTTGGGGGGGGGACGATTTTGGAACTCCTCAGTCGCCCCCTCCCTCCCCATCCTTCTTATAGAGGTGGACCCCTTCACATCACCCTAACATGATTTTAATTACCACTATTATTTCATCTCCTTAACATATTCTTTTGCTACCATCCCACAGCAAGAGATGCTCTAAAGAAGATGAAGAGCATGGAAGTTCTGGGTTTGCTTCAATAATCCTATAAGAGTTATAAAATACATACATTAGCATAATAATAATAATAATAATAATAATAATAATAATAATGCCCTGCAGAAAAAGATGCAGTCTCCTACATATTTTATTCTCATTGTGACTGTGATGCCCGTGCACTGGCCCAGCAATCAAGGAGCCTCAATCCTCACCACTAATACCAGTGATGGGCGTCCATATTATGGAGGATAACAAAAACACACACAGTAAAGTACAATTTCCCTTAAGAGCACACAGAGATCACAGTCAGTCTGGGGCTGGCTTTTCCCTTTCTCTCCAGATCCCCAATAAGACTCCCCACTGGCACAGCTATAGAGTGGGGTCCTTAGCCAAGGTCCCAAGTCAAGTCCTCCTAGCACTCTCTGTGTCCAACCAGTGCTTCGTGTCCCTCCCCAAGTAGCTCACAGACACACAGACACACACACACACTTTGAGACATGATTTATATACAACCACACAGACACTCCTGGGGAAGGCTGGCACAGGTTCACTAGCTGTGCCCCTTCAGTCCAGGCTATAAGGTAGCAATCTCTGCCACCAGGACCCTTACTTATCAGCTACTAAAAAAGGCCCTTACTAAAAGGGTGTCCAATTATTACTGTGCAATATTATTATCCAAATGGTAAGTGTGACACACAGCAAGGCTTATTTGCCGTGGCTTGGCCAGTATCACTATATACATGCAATGTACTCTACAGCTTAAATTATCTCTACACAAAACAGCCACAGTTGAAAGGTTTAAAAATATTTAATAATAATAAATAAAAACACAAGACAATACTTCTTACTACACAGTGCTATTCAAGAGTTCAGAGATCACAGGAAAATGCTTAAAATAATTCAGTAGAATAGTTCTGACATCAATACAGAAAACAGCTAGACTAGACTTACTATTTCCTAGCTATATCTAAGAGCAAACACAGTTCTAAAATAAATTTACATATAGAGCAAAACAGTGCTGGTGATGTTGGATGTTCTGAAGATAAATGCAAAATGCTCAGAGTCTCTCTGTCCGTAAATTGATAGCACAGTACTACAGACTCATTTCAGATTACATCATTTTTTCCTCTGGTTCTCAGGCTAACAGTAACTCAGAGTTTAGTGGCCCTTTTAATCTTGCACCTGGTCAGGAAGCTACAGCAATAAAAGTCATTATACATGCAAATTCTAGCAATTAACTCGGGTCTCAAAGCAATAGCAAGAATTCCTTCATCCAGACATCTCTGCTCTGAATTTTGAGATCAAACAATTATACAATGCTTGACTTTATCAGCTTACCTTCAGCAGAGTGCACAGTGGTTACATTTTTGAAGTTCAACACAAAGAGAACAAGCATGTGGCTTACATTAGTATTTACAACTGACAGAATTATCTACAAAATCCTATCTAGCTAGGCTGGCAGCCTTCACATATCTCCCTCCCCCCTCCCCGGGGAACGCAAGCTAGTTATTCAAGTGACCCTTGAGAAACGCTGCTTGAGAGGGTTAGGTCTATCTGGGTATACCTTACCCCATCCCTGTCTTGAGAGCCCATCTGTGCTGGCATTGCTACTCCCACTGCAGTGCTGCACTGAACTTATCATATGCTTGCAATCCTAGGTTCCATCTTAGCAACTTGGCATTTTGCTGGCTGGCTCTATTTAACCATGTTAGGGGATTGTGATCTGTCACTACAGTGAATTTTCTTCCATACAGATGAGGCTGAAGTTTCTGCAGTGCCCACACTATGGCTAGACATTCCTTTTCTACAGCTGCATAGCATTCCTCCCTGGGCTGGACCCTACGACTGAGATAAACCACTGGGTGCTCTTCTCCCTCTGAAGAAATCTGGCTAAGTACAGCCCCCACCTCATGGTTTGAAGCATCCACCTGCACAACAAATTATTTTCTGTAATCTGGACTGGCTAACACAGGGGGTCCCTCCCAAAGCTTCTTTAAGCTTCTGGAAACCCTGCTCACATGCTGGGGTCCACACTACCTTATCTGGCCGTTTTTCCTTGTCAGGTCTGTGAGGAGAGCAGCTATGGTACTAAAACTGGGGACAAACTTTCTGTAGTACCCTGCTGTCCCTAAGAATGCCCTCACCTGTTTTTTGGTAACAAGTGCAGGCCATGCCAGAATGGCTTCTACTTTAGCAGGTTCTGTCCTGATCTTACCACTCCCCACTCTATGTCAATGTCCAAGGTAGGAGACCTCTGCCATACCCACCTCACATTTGTGGGATAGTGTCCTAATTAATTGGGGGCATTTTCACTAAAAAATAAAATAAAATAAACATCCAGATAACTGCTGAGAAGAGCTCTGCAACGGACATCCATTTTAGAACACTGATAAGATGTTCGCGTTGGTGTATTACTGATTTTGGCACCAATTTCACTGCAGCTTCTCCTGTATAGTGTTATTTATCGTTCTGGTATGGATAGCTGCTGATCATAGACAATATATAGATGTAGTTGTTGAAGTGGGGGCAAGTATTTAACTGCTGAAGGACAGAAAATTGCATATCTGCCTGATAATATCTACACCAATTTTTAGTGGAAATGCAGGTATTTAGGTGCTATTGAACTTTAACTCCTACCTGCTACTAATGCATTTTAAATTAGCAATGTACTATTCGCTACACCCTACTATCTAAATAGATTCATCTAACTGGAAATAGACTGCTCTCTGTAGCAGAGCCAGGTTATTGTTCACTCTGCAACAACATGCCTAGCATTGTCATACTAACAGAACCAGATGCTACCAGTAAGCATATACAACTAACAATCTGTTAACTAACTGCTTAAACTGAGACTGTAATACTAAGTAACTAACTGTATTGAGTACTGCATTGTCTGTCTCATGTACTCTGACTTCTCTCTCGAACTCCTAATTCTATCTACAATGTTCTTTCTTTGACTACACTCCCTACTATTCTCCTCATTCTCTCAATTTTCTCCCATTCTCATAGTAAAGCTCACTTTCTCTGGTGTCTCCCTCCACTCCCTTAACCTTTAAACAACTCTATTGCAGCTCTATCACAGTCACATCTGTTCCTCTGTTACTTATCTTACCCTCCACCTCACTCTAAACAAACACTATTGCTAATTATCTCACCCTTATCCTGCTCTCTATCTTGTTTTACAGGTCCCTGTCTCTTAAATCAGGCTCAAATAAACCCCTGCAAAAGCTGAAGGCCTCACACACCCATTAAGTGTGCTGCTTCACCAGAAGACATCTCCAGTAACAGCGCAGTTCCTGAACAACGTATGTGATATAACAAGCATAAAAGTTACCCTGTCCTGTTTTTGCCTTCTGTGAGCCATGTTAAAGTATTGCTCCTAGTCAGCGTCAAAAACATCACTGCCCCCCCCCCTTTACCTGGGTTCTCTCTGGCCATTAACTGGTCTCCTCCCCTCTGACCCTCATACCTAGCATTCCTCTTGGCTACTTCTTACCTTGATCACCCATCTCCATTAATAGCTGTCCCTCAAACCTCCACTGCTCCCTATCTACCAGCTTGAATCACCCTTCCTTCACTCACACAGCTCTCAACTAGACTCTCCAGACCCCACCACTCCTTTCCCTACCAGTCTCTCCATACCCACCTCTCTAGCCTACCTCCTAGCTTGGTATCTTACCATCCCTCCCATAGATTTGTGCTAAAGAACCCAAGCTGACCATTATTGCAACAGTAACCCAGTAAACACTAATGCTCAAATCTCTATTCTACTGCTTTCCCCTACTATTCCCACTGATTGGTTTCCTTGATTACTGCTGCTGATTCCTAAGACTGTGCTTCCCTGATCCGTTCGCTCCACTCACTCTGCTCTCCTACCCTACTCCCATTCCCACCCACCCCATAACAGACATAATTAGCCACACCCTCCACTAATTACTAGTCCCACCCATCCATCTCCATATACAACTCACCACACCCCAATCAGTTCATCCTTTGCCTACTCTCTACCACAGCAGCTATAGATAGATAATACTCCTACCCTCCTATACTCTCTACACCCACTTATACCCCACTCTACACAAACGTAAAACATGCAACCCCCACAACATACCCAACCTCCAAAACTTGTAATATACCTAATAACTACCATCTCTGTACTCCTCCTCTCCATCCTAACCTCTTACCACACTGAGCTTTATATGAGAAACACAGCTCAATGGCAAACAGAGTCCACAACCACTGCCATCAAATTAATACACTTCCCTATATCACCATCTGACCTCTCTTCCTCCCAACCTCTTTTGTACGCTTATAACAAACCAGCTTATAAAACTAACCCCCACTCCTCCTAAAAAATAACCAGAATACTACACAAACTTAATAGAATCTGCCTCCACCTACTCCAAAATCTCACCTGCTGTGGAGATATACACCCTAATCTAGGTCCCAACTCATCAAGCATAACCAATTTAAATCAGACAGAGGCTCTATTCAAAAGGCTTACCTCTATTCTCCTCCTGTTAAACATAAATTTGAGAAGTATACTCAACAAAATTCAAGACATACATGCCCTCCTAGCCTTATACAAACCAGATAGCAGTGTTGACAGAAACTTGGATTAAGTCAGAACACCACAGCAATGAGATCACTCCACCTGGATAGAATATTATACATAATGACAGAATAGGGAAAAAAGGTGGAGGTGTAGCCACAGTCTTCCAAAATCATCTCACTATGGAACAATTTGAATGCAACACCCATGAAACAAAATATATAGAAGTAATATTTGCTAAACTAAAACTAAATTCCAGAAAAGACAATTATTGCAGGCGGCGACATTCCACCAGGCAATAACATTGCTACACTGGAAAACCTGCTATTCTGGATGTCTACCTCCCTCCCACAGGAAACCATACTACTCAGGGACTTTAATATAGACTGGGCTGAATGCTCTAGTTACAATCCCTCCTCCCATATCAACCTACATGGCTTTACCCAAATTATTTCTCACCCACAAGAATTGATAAGACATGCCAACAACAGTCCCATCTTAGACTGGATACTACTATCAAAACCCAATCTCATACAACAAGCAGGCTGTTTCCCACACAGTCTAAGTGACCACCAAGTAACCTACCTGATTAGGAATAGATCCCACCATACCACTCCCCCCACTCTAAAAAACAATATGGAACAAAAAGAACTTCATAGCTAATAACCTACTTAATGCTCTACAATTCATTAACTGGACTCCCCTTACTTACCTGCCTCTAGACGAAGCAGTGCAATACTTTAACAAAGCCATCCTCAAAGCCCTAAATGAACATGCACCACCCAGAAGCATTAGAGTCAAAACTAATTACGCCCCTTGGCTAACAAGAGAGACAAAAACTATAATGAAAACTAGAGAAAAGTCTGGGTTCAGTTTCATAAACACAAAACCTCTTCCTTGAAACAACACTACCTAGAACTCCGTAACAAAGCCAAAAAACACATTAAGCTAGTTAAAGCCAATTACTATAAAACCAGGCAAGACAAATTTGCTAATAACCCTAAGAAATTCTGGACCACAATAAATAGTTTACTATACCCTGGAAAATCGACCACCCCTACCCCCGAACTGCCAAACCACCACGACAACATCCCAACACAACAGATACTTTACTCAAACAATCCAAACTCTAGCCAACACCCCAAATGGTACCAGCAACCCCATAACAAATCCCACCCCCACCCACACCATAGAACAAAACAACTCCCCTAACTTTTCCCTACACCCTGTGTCCACGAAGACCATTACCAAACTTCTGAAAAACTTAAACCAACCCACTAGCTGCAGACAAACTCCCTGCTGACTTCCTTCAGATAAAAGCTGATGCCACAGCCTACACCATATCCATCCTCATAAATAGGTCCATAACAGAATCCATTATACCCACCTTGTGGAAAGTATCACATATAATTCAACTCCACAAGGGAGGCAAATCCCGAGAGCTAACCAACCAACTACTGGCCAATAGCAATTCTCTCACCTTTCTCAAAAATATTGGAGAGAATAGTTCTCTCAACTAATGCAATACCTCCTAACAAATAACCTGCTGTCCCATTCTCAGCATGGCTTTAGACCCTCCCACAGCACCACCACAGCACTACTGTCCTTTACCAACTTAGTAAATCACCACAGAAACAAGGGGCTATTCATATCCGCCATATTTCTACACTTATCTAAAGCCTTTGATATGGTAAACATTAGCAGGCCTCTGGAAACACTAGCTACCCTTAACATCCACTCTACCACTATATCATGGTTTAGAAATTACCTCTCAGGTCAGCAACAAGCAGTGCTATGGCAAAACCAATTGTCCTCCCTTTTACCATTGGTGTCCCTCAAGGATCCATTCTTGGTCCTTTACTGTTCTCCCTATTCACAAACCAGATAGCTGCATCAAAAATGTAAAACTCTGCCTACCACATGCTGAAATGAGTCTATAATATACTTGTATAAAGTATTGATAACATGATGTTAATATTTGACTATTGCACGCTGGATTGTATTCATAGATGTAATGAAATCCTAACCTGTAATCTACTGTATCCGAAGCTTTTCTCCCCAGGCCTCTGCTGAAAAAGGACCTGTGTTCAGTCGGACTTTCCCGGTTAACAAAAAGTAAAAAAATAAATAAATTTGTTGGGCTTAATGGTCAATCCTGCCCTCTGTAGTCTGCCCAGCACCTCCCTAACATGTTGAAGGTGCTCTTGCCAGGAATACCTGTAGATGGCAATATCATTTAGGTAAGCAAGGGCAAACCCTCCTGCTCCTGCTAGGATATGATCTACCAGCCTCTGGAAAGTTGCTGGGGAATTTTTCATCCCAAAGGGCATTTTTGTGAACCCATACAAGCCAAAAGGAGACACAAAGGCTGACTTCTCTTTAGCACTGGGAGTCAAGGGCACCTGCCAGTAACCCTTGGTAAGATCAATGGTTGTGTAAGATACTTAGCCCCACCTAGCTGCTCTAGGGCCTCATCTGTCTTAGATATGGGGTAAGCATCGGACTCTGTGTGACTATTTAATTTCCTGTAGTCCACACATAACCTGGTGCTGCCATCCTTCTTTGGCACCAGAACCACTGGGGAGGCCCAGGGACTGTTGGACTCTTGAATTAACCCTAGTACCAACATCTCGTGTATCTCCTCCCTCATAGTCTGTTTGACTCTCTCAGGCACTCTATAAGGGGCCTGCCTAATAGGCCGTTGGGGTCATGTATCCACCTGGTGCTGTACCAGGTGGGTGCACCCTTGTTTCCAGTGACCATGTCCCCAAACTCCTGTAACACTGCTCAGATTTCTCGAACCTGGGTAGGAGACAGCTGCTGGCACATTGCTACCTCTTCCACTGAGGTGTCAGTCCGAGCCTCACTGAGGAGATCAGTCACCAGATCTCCCTCAGACTCCTCCTGCAATCCACTGCAAATACTCAGCAAAAGGACCTCCCCATCACGGTAAGGTTTCATCATGTTAACATGGTACAATTTATGCTCCTGCCTCCTGTCTAGTAGTTCCACCATGTAGTTAACATCACTTACCTTTCTTATCACTTTGTAGGGTCACTCCCAAGCTGCTTGCAACTTGTTGTGTCTGGCAGGAATGAGAACCATCACTTGCTGCCCCACAGCATACTCTCTGGCTTGAGCATTCCTGTCATATCATACCTTTTCTGTTGTTGGGCTTCTGCCAGGTTCTCCTGGGCCAAGCCCATGAGTTCCCTGAGCCTCGTCCTGAGGTTTAGGACATATGCCACAACAGACTCCTTGTAAGATTCACAATCACCTTCCTACTCATCACAAATCTAGAGGTCCCCTCACCCTGTGCCCATACAGCAACTCATAGGGCGAAAAACCTGTGGATTCCTGGGAACCTCTCTGTAAGCAAACAGATGGGGCAAATATTTGTCCAACTCCCTCTTAAACTGGTCTGCAAATGCCCATAGCATTGACTTAATTGTAGAGTTTAACCTCTCAACAAGACCATTAGTCTGGAGATGGTAGGGGGTGATCTGCAGGTGCTTCACCCTACAGTACTTCCACAGATAAGCCAGCAGGTCTGACATGAAATTGGCACCTCTGGCAGTCAGTATTTCTTTTGGGAAATCTACCCTGCTGAAAATCTCTAACAAAGCATTTGCCACCTTTTCTGCCTCAATAGAGGACAAAGCTACTGCCTCGAGGTATCTTGTAGCATAATCTATTATCACTAGGATATACTTTTTCCCTGTGGAACTTGGGGTATTCAGAGGCCCCACAACATCCATAGCTACTCTCTGAAATGGCTCCTCAATCACAAGCAAAGGCATCAAAGGAGCTCTCACCGTGTCTCCTGCCTTGCCTACCTTTTGGCACTGCTCACAGGTCCTGCAGTACCCTGTTACATCTCTGGAAATTCCAGGCCAACAGAAGCTCTGCATAATACATCTCTTTGTATGTTTTATGCCCATATGACCTGCAAAGGGAATATCGTGGGCTATCATGGGCTATGGCTAGAAGCGTCAGATGGTAGGTTCTAGGCACTACCAACTGCTGTACTCTCTTACCTTCTAGCCCTCCCTCAGGGGTCCACTCTCTATACAATAACCCTTTGTACCAGTACACAGATTCCCCCTTCCCCTTGAGAATCAGGTCCCTCACTAGCTACCTCTCTCAGGCCTTGCAATGTAGGGTCTGAGAGCTGAGCCCGTCTCAACTCTCTCTCTTTGTAACCCTCCCCAGCTCCCCTTCCACAGGAAGTCTGGTATCTTCCGACAGCGGCCCCCTCACTGTCAGCCTGGGTACTACTACTCACCTCTACACTTGCAGTCCCCCTGTCCAAGGGAACATCAGTACCCACAAGCAGTTGTAGCTCACCTTCGGTCTCACAGCTACAGAGTAGCTCCCTCCCTGAAGTAACCACCTCACCAATCCTGGCTGCATATATGCGGTCTGTCTGGGTCTCCCTCAGGCTACCAGACCTGCATGCTTGTCTCGTAGCCTGACTGCGTGTAACTGCATAAGCACAAGGTACTGCCTCATCAAAATCCTTCCCTATTAGGACATCTGCAGAATAGTAGTTCAGTACCCCTGTTGTCTCAAGACAACCTACTATTGGCATTTTGTCTTTCCCACTTACTGGCTCCCTCATGTTTTGTTCCCCACCTTGCCTCCGTGGACATCTGTATGCCACATGGCCCTACTGGTTGCATTCAAAACATTTAACCTTAGGTCCTGGATGTGTACCTGGACTAGTGGCTTCCCCTGATACTGGCAGATTCTTTTGGGGAAGTTTGGGCTGCCCACCATGGGTTCCTTTAGACCCATGGGCAGTACTGTGGGTCCCTTTCCTGTGCAGGGATGCCCTGCTTGCTAGGTATAGGTCTCACTTCTTCCCCAACTCCTCTGAAGTAGCACATTGTCTATCAGCTAACCAGATCCTCATGTCCTTAGGCAAAGTGCGAAGGGCTTGTTCCCTCACCAAAAGGTCTACCAGCCCTTCAAAAGTGGTAACCTGACATCCACTCACCCACCTATGAAAATAAGGGCTCAGGTCAGCAACATATTCACACACACTCATCTGCCTTGTGTCTACGCTCACGAAATTTTTTTCTACAAGTTTCAGGTGTTAGCTTAAATCATTCTAACAAGCAATTCTTAACAACAGTATAATCAAAACATTCACAATCAGTTAATTTAGACAGCACAGTTGCTGCTTTACCATGGAGTAAGGGGGGCAGAAATCGTACCCAGAGCCTTTGGTCAACATCATACTGTTTACATACCCTCTCAAACATATGAATAAAACTATCACAATTATCCCCCTCTGTAAACTGTGGAAAATATTTACTGACCTTTTGTGCTTCTGGGGTCCAGTTACTCCCTTCCCCATTACCTCCATGGCTCTGGCAAAGAGTCAGCATCTCCTTTTCATGCTGCCTCTTTTCCACAGCTTCCATTTCTAAACGCCTGGCCTCCAACTCAAATCTCTTTAGCTCCAGATGGATTTTTAAGTCCTCTGCACAAAGGTTGAGCTGTCCATTCCCCGAGTGTTGTGCATATCCACAGCCAGTCTGATTGTCCTCGTGGTTGCTGTTTTCTGATGTAGCTGTGACCAAAGCTGCAGTCATGTCTACCAGTCCCCTAGCCTGGCACATCTCAGCCAGCTGGCTCCTTGTCAGCTTTCTGTACTCCTCTGCTGACATGCTTCCCTGCTCTCCCTGACTAACTAAGCTAACAAAAGAAATAAAATTGTGATCCAAACTCTGAATATTCACTGAGTGGCTGATTTAGAGTAAAAAAAAAAAAAAACCTTCAGTGATCACTGTAGACAAGCTACTGGAATTCACTATTCACATCATTAAAAACCAATTAGTACTTGCCAACCAATTAATATGTGGTGTGGATATCCCACCACTGCCAATTAATATGGGATGCCCATGCACTGGCCCAGCAATCAAGGAGCCTCAGTCTTCACCACTAACACCACTGAGGGGCGTCCACATTGGGAAGGATAACAAACACACACACAGTAAATTACAATTTCCCTTAAGAGCACACAGAGATCATAGTCAGTCTGGGGCTGGTTTCTCCCTTTCTCTCCAGATCCCCAATAAGACTTCCCACTGGCACAGCTATAGAGTGGGGTCCTTAGCCAGGGTCCCAAGCCAAGTCCAACTAGCACTCTCTCTGTCCAACCAGTGCTTTGTGCCCCTGCCCAAGTAGATGACAAACATACACACACACACTTTGAGATATGATTTATATACAACCACACAGACACTCCATAAGGCATCACACCACAAAACCTAATGTATTAGGCATAGGCGACTCTATTGTGATACGCACGATGTTCACCTAACCAGGCTGGATAAGGAGCGGGTTACGGTTAGCTGCCTGTCCGGTGCCAGGATCCATCAAGTTGTTCAAGCACTCAAGTCGCTCAACCACAACTACTGGTATGAATCTGTCACAGCATGTGGGGGTGAATGACTTGAGAAATACCTCAATGGACTACATGAACAGAGACATGACTGAGCTTTTAGACTGTGTGTCAAAGGCATTTAGAAGCTTAGCTTTAAGCAGCATTCGGTCTTCTCAAAAGGATGATGCCACAATACAATAAATAAATAAAATGAGACTTTAATAATTGACTTAGCTTCTGGTGTCAGTTCAAGGGGATCAAATATCAGTCAGCCTGGAAAGACATGGGGGAAGGCCAAGTTGCTTTGCCAGAGATGGTCTGCACCAGTCTCCTCTAGGTTTTCAGATACTAGTAAAGGCATTATCAACCCCTATTGTGCTTTTTTTAGGCAGTGTCAAAATAACCAACCTCCCAACATAACAAAAATCCTCTCTAGATAAACTCAAGGTACTGCTGCTTAATGCTAGGAGTCTAAACAAGAAACTGAGCTCCATGAAAGCACTCTTCTATTTGGAAGATGTGAAAGCACTCTTCTCTTTGGAAGATGCTGACCTCTGTGCAGTCACCGAGACATGGTTCAAAGGGGTAGAAAGTACACCGGCCATGCAGGGTTGTATTGGCTTTTATATGTTCTGACCACAAACAGAGAGTGAGAGAACCAAAGGAGGTGTATCCATCTTCATTAAGCATAAGTACACCTCAAGACTGGTCAGACAGTAGGATTCTCTTGAGCTATTCCATGTCCAATTAATGGCAGGCAAACCCCCTACCACATCATAGCTAGCTATAGGTCCCCCACCACGAAACAGGAAAGGCATACCACATACCTGATCTTACTACTGTCACTTACCATACACCCAAACACCTTACTCATGGCAGACTTTAATTATCCTACCATCAATAGGAAAACATACATGACCAAAATATATTGGCTCAGAGGTTCTTGGACTCTGTCAATGTAAATGCTCTGGAAAAGCTAATCAGCACATCCACATGAGGCTCAAATGTCCTCGAAGTAGTACTCCCTAACATGGGAGAGCACTGCACTCCCAACCCCCTCCCCCACCGTGTGATGTCCTCTCTGGTAAGACTGAACAAACAAGGAGTCTTGTTCGATGCAATTATAAGACCAGATACCCCATCAAGCTCAAAAACACTTAAGAATTTTTCAAAGACAAATTACCTCCTACTAAGTGATAGTATAAGAAGTTTCAAAGCCCTCTCGAATGCGGATAACAAGGACTTCTATGCAGAGGTGTACACCAATACCCTGAATAAAATAGAATCAGCTGCACCTGGCCAGATTAAAACCAGGTCTTGCCGAAAAAACAAGCCAGCCTGGTGGACCCCTAGTATAAACAGGCTATACAAAAAAAAAAAAAAAAAAAGTAAAAGTCCAAGATCAACAGGGAACTGGCTCAGCAGAGGAAAAATCCTTCTCTAGCTTAAACAAACAAACAAGAGATCTTGTCAAGTCCTCCAAAGCTAATTATGAAGCAAAAATTACCTACCCAGCTTGTGATAATCACAAGACATTCTTTAGCTATGTCCAAACTCCAAAAGGGAATACCCAACTATGCACTAAGTGGCTGTGGATGGAACCCCCTCCATACTCAACTGGAGTTAACAGCCAACCTGGGAGCAGACATATTTGGAGCAAATGTCATCCCTTTTAGTCATCCCTCAAAATTCACCCCCTCCAGTCATCTCTCAAAATATACCTGTCACCATTCTTCAAGCCTATTACCTCAAAACAGCAGGTCATCTCAGCGCTCTCCAAGTCCAAAAACATGATATCAATAGGACCAGACACCTTCACAGGTTACTTTCTAACAACTTAAAACATGACCTGGCAGACCCACTTGGATCCCTGTTTAACCAAGCCTGCAAAATGGCTATGTTCCAGCCAAATGGAGGACAGCAACGGTAATCCCTATGCACAAAGGGGGAACATCAACCGACCCTGGGAATTATAGGTCCATAGGCTTGACTAACATCATTTGCTAGGCCATGGAAAGAAAGCAGTAATTATGAACCTTATTAACAAGGGCATAGATAATCTCCAAACTCTGGACCTAACCAAGTTTGGATTTGTTAAAGTTAGATCATTCCTATTAAACATGGTTGACTTCTTCAGGAAAGTCACCATGACACTATATGACCTAACCAAGGCATTTGACACAATCCCCACTCAGGTATTTTAGAAAAACTCTCTCAACTGGGAATTAATCCCTACATCACCAGATGCATAGCCAACTGTCTCACCGGCAGGACACATACTGTCAAAGTGGGTGACTTCACCTCTAGCAAAAGACTGGTCACCAGTGGCATATCACAGGGTTCTGTGCTGGGTCCCTTACTGTTCGGAATTTATTTCTCAGACTCGGTTGATGTTCCTCCTTTGTGCATAGGGATTACTGTTACTGTCCTCCATTTGGTTGGAACATAGCCATTTTGCAGGCAAACTTGGATGGCCTGTGGCTGACCACGTTCGCGGACGATTGTAAACTGGGAGTAATCATTAGGTCTCCCAATTATATTAATATACTGCAGACAGGGTTAACACAGACAAATGGCTGGTGCCAAAGCCATGGATTAAAGCTAAATGCAAAAAAATGCATTATTATTCCTTTTGCGAAAGCTGACAACCCTGCTAATTACATCACAGACAGCATCACCTAAGTGCAGACCCAATGGAATGTGATCTGGGTACTCAGGTCGATACAAATCTGAACTCTGACCACCACATACCTACAGTAGTAAGGAAATCCTTCTATGAGGCACATATTATAAAGTAAAGGTATCGCATCTAGATCTAGATCTCGGCCCTCATTAGACCAATTATTGAGTACAATGTTCCAGTTTGCATGTACTTCACCAGACAGCTGCAAGAACTGGAGAGACCACAGAGGTTTCCCACCAAGAAATTACAGGGTATACAAAACACATCTTACACAGGAAGACTGAAAGCTCTGTCACTGTATTCTGTCTCCTGCAGGCTGCTAAGGGGTAACCTGTGCCTGGCTTACAGGGCAGTCTCTGGCCCGGTCCCGACGGAAATGCTACACATTTGTAAATCAAACTGGCTCCAGGGATCTTAACCTAGCATCTGACATGAACAGGTCATGCTTGAGAAGAAGCACTCAAATACTTAAATGAATATAATGGACTAAAGATGGAAGGTATGGAAAAATGAGCTAGTGCACGGGTGGCAACCAAAAACACACACAAAAAAAAAACAAATAAATTTAAAAGAAAGCACTGACCTGGTATAATCTGGATACCAAATAACAAGCAACCAGACTTCAGTAAGTGTTCAACTAAGCTAAGGTTAAGCTGTGTCTGATCAGCACATTCTAGATGGTTACATGTTGTTTTCTACAAATACAGTAGAGTCTTGATTATCCAAACTAATTGGGACCTAGGGTAGTTTGGATAATCAAACTGTTCAGATAATCAAACATACACTGAACCAGATAAAAAACTTCTAAAATTTTGTTTTTTCTCTGCATGCAGGGAATGCACTTTTCAACCACTGTGAGAATCTAGTGGGCAATATAGAATAATTTTTCGCACACGAGCAGGCTACAAGCACAAAAAACACACACAAGCTAATACATAGAATGTTTACATATTCAGAGTTTATGATTTTTCCTACTTGAAAACTTTGGAAGACAGTGTTCAGATAATTCACGTTCAGATAATCGACTCTCTACTGTAACAAAAAAGAGTGGAACAGTGGTGCAGCTATTAGAACTGCTGTCTCACTGGGCTTTTCCAGTTTGGTTCCTGGCAGAGTATGAATTTCCTCCCCATGTCCACAGGAGCTTTTTTCTACAGGTGCTCTGGTTTCCTCTTGCATTCTGAAGGGATGCTGCAGATGAACTGGCAATCCTGCAAACTGCTTATAAGTTTGTATGATATACGAGTGTGTTGGGGGGAGGGGTTCAATCCTGTGACAGACTCTCATGATGTCTAGGGTTAGCTTCTTTGCCTACCACTCAAGGAGTGGCACAACAAGGTTATAGATCCCGAGACTCTGAACTATATCATACAGACATTGGTGATATGGAATAAATTAATCTTCATTAAGGTTCCACAAAGCAACTGACCAAATAGCAATCTGATACAGAACACTAGTATTCATCATAAAGACATATAAAACAGTGACTATCAGCAATGATGCTAAATACTTAACTGCATATCCAGACTTACATAAAACAGAGTTTGGAGGCCATAAGCTACCATTCTACACAGAAACCCATGTCATGATCTCAGCTTTTTAAAGGCCTGCAGCCTTAGGCATTCCATATGAATGGTGCAGCTGTTTAAAAAGCAATAGCAACAACTTGCTTTTTATGTTATTCGATATGCATGTAGCAAAGCATAAGCATTTCACTGTTACAGATTTAATACTTCACCCTAAATCTTAATGCACATTTCATCATTCCTCCTGTATGGCTCAATTTTATTCTCCTTTGTAAGAGGCACATTTTTCAGCATTTCTCCAAGAAAAATATCAGTGGCTGCCACTTAAGCTAGAATTCTGGAAAGCAGGTTAAGTACTTTACTACAAAGTATTTCTTTTACTTAACTCACATGTTACCGCTGCTTTGCAAAGGCGGACTTTGTCTTACCTCAGTGTCTGGTGCTAATTTTTGCCATTAAGTAAAAACAGAATGGAGTCCCACTCTGTTAAATTATTCAGCATAGCTACTATTAAATGCCCAAGCCTCACCCAAATGTTTTTGTTCATGAGCACAGCCACTGTGGGGAGGCAAGTAAGACTTTTTTTTTTCTCCATAGTATCCAGTACCTTTGTGAATTATTAGCTTGTCTAGACAGTAAATTAACACCTGGTTTTGCTTACAAGAACCTCTTCCCAGGTGTTCAATCTAATTGCTCACAGTTGGCCATTTGCTCTCAACGCACATGTCTGGATTATATGGTGATTCAGTGATATTACTCCTTAAAGTGCATCAATGGGAAGAGTAGGTGTCTGGGAAAATTCAATGAACTGTGCAGTCTGTGCTGCACAGCAGACTGCACTTACATAAGACTAAAGTTTTCCGTCAGGTTATAAACTATCCACATGAATAAAAATCATAACTTTCTTACCTGAGAATAGAAAAATATAATTGGCCATTTTAGTTGCAGATGTCCAGTAGGAAGCATTCCGGCAGTACTCTGTGATATGCATCTTTCACTTTAAGCTGTCCTATGACTCCTCATTCTATCACTACCCCCCACCCACCCACCCACAAGGGGGAAACAGGCACCAAGAATACCTTCCCAATGAAGGTTCTGAACACAGACTGCCAGTGACACAGAGACAGACATTTTGTTTCTGTACATGAAATCTGATATTTTACAGTTTAACATCAATTAGAAAGTAAACAATTGTGGCTTAAAATCACCTGCTCACAGAGCAGCTCTATTACCTCATCTGAAAAAATTCTAGCCTTCCTCTGTCTTACTGGTGCAGTTTTGTGTCCATAATGTGCAGAAGACATTGCCTAAGGTGTACAAAAAGTAGTATTTCGGCGCCAGGTGTGCAATTACTACAATTAAACTATTAATAATGATGTGATATAAACTATAAAATACAGGGTAAGCTAGGCATCCCACAAGCACTGGAAAAAACTGTCAGAATGTCATGTCAGATATTTGAGGGACAGAGGCTACAGTTCTTGCATCTACTCAGCTGCCCCAAAATGGTCTGTTGGCCACCACAGTGATGATCTCTTGATTCTCGCCAATAAGTTAAAGAAAAAAATAGTGCACACAATTATGATACAATAATCAATTCATCAAATGTGATCCAATACTAAGAGCATAAAGGGAATGTGCACTGTTGCCTTAGTTAAGGGTCACAACTGTCCACACTCAGAACCACACACCAATCGCTTACTAAGCCAAGTCCTTGAACTAGCACCTTGGGATCTTTTCTCATCACTGTCTCAGTGAACCACTGCCTTTTATCATAACCTTTCTGCCTTGAAGTTTCCTTTAATATCACCAATCTTCTTTACCATTTTACTGCCTTCATACAATTATTTGCACTACTTGCTTATTAAATATGGCTCCTTCTCACTCCCTGCTATTCTCTTAAAAACTTTGCATTCCATTTGACATATTTATTTCCTATCCCATCACTCTTTGCCTGACTTCATTCTTCAGCCACTTATAAAGTAACCACAGACAGCCATTTTGCCTTCTTAATGTTCTGTTTGGAATATATTTTGATGGCACATCTTGGATAATACTACAAACATCTACAAGTCTTTGGATGCTCTAGCCATGAGGCAATCCAAAAAACAAAAGCCAGCATACAAATGTGAAAGGTGTTTGCATTAAATATCCATTTATTCCAGTATAAATAGGCAAAAAACAGACCGGTTCCAGCCCAAAATTACTAAGCCTTCCTCAGTGCTGAAAATCACAACAATATAAACAGCGCCAGGTAGATCACCTAGTCTGTTCCGCAACTTTAACGGGTGAGTTGTTGCTGGATTGCTATCCATGTGGGCATTGTGTCTGTTGCTCTAAGGTGGTTAAGTTCAAACAGTTCATAAGCAAAAATACGGGGCTGGTCTTTAACATTAGGTTTTTGGCCAGTTGTGGAACAGACTGGGTGATCTACCTGGCCACTTGTACATGTTCTGCATTTTATATTGGGCAGACCTCCCATCCAGTGAGATTACAGATATCCGAACACCTTAGTGACAAAAAAGACCAAATAATGCACTTTTCAAGAACTCTTTGATACATGCCACAGCCACTTTTAGGTTTACCATTACTAATAGAATAATTGGGGACCGGGTTAATAAAATAGGTTGGCACAAAAAAGAGAAAAGTTGGATCATTAAACTAGGTGGATTATTCCCACCAGGCTTAAATGAACATTTATACTTAAACAAAATAACAGTTCGAGGATAAAGTTGAGTGTAATAAAATAGAGCTATGAATAATGATAAAAACACTCAACTACACACCAATCACTCCAATTATTAAAATATAAAGTAAAAATAAAAGCGTAAGCGCTTGCGCGACCACACACTGTCGCTTCATCAGACAAAGAGAAGTAGAAATTCAATATATATAGCCATACGTAGTTAATCAATCACCCCTTAACATCAATTAAGACATACTGAATCATTTAAAATATCTAAAATTAAAAGCATTATTCACAATATTTAAAATCTAAAAGATCTAAAAGGCCTATACATATATAGAATGGTTATATTATATGCAAACATTAAGCAAATTAAGTACAAATCAATGTTGAAGTCTCCTAGACTTTAAAAAAGGTTTAATTGAAAAGGCACCATTTAAACCTGGATGCCTGTCTGCATTCAGTAGCAGTAACCACTTTTGTTCAGCTGCCTCAGTAGCATTTTCTATACAACCTCCTCTGGGATTCTCGTCTACAACCTGGATGATAAAAAACCTAAACCTATATGAGGGATCTGTTTGCTTCACATGACTGGCTAATGCACTATTGTCCTTTTTATTTTTAATATCTCCAATATGTTCTAAAATTCTATCTTTGAACAATCTATTAGTTTTTCCTACATAAAAATGGTGACATTTTATGCAGAAAGCAAAATAGACTATATGCATAGTTCTGCAGTCAGCATAATAATTTAAATTAATAGTAAAATGCTTAAATGGATGTGTACATACTGCATTCAAATAAATATTCTGACAAGCAGAGCAATGTCTGCAGGAAAAGGTGCCTACTCGCACTGATTCATAAGGCCTATTTATAGTGGGTTTATTACAGAGATGCTGTCTCAATGACATGCTGTTCCTAAAAGTACAAGCAGGTGCATTACTTATCTTACTTTTACATTCTGAAACTTCTTGTAGAATGTTCCAGCTTTTTCTTAAAACATCACAATAAACATTTATATCACTGCAATACTGCAGGACTATTCTGAAGTTATCCCTAGGAATACTGTCAGTCCTACCATGTAGTCCTGTTTGTGTTACTTTCTTAAAGTATGGTTGGCATTTATCACTCCTATGTAGCCAAGTTTCATGTATAGCACCATCATTATCCTTTTCGGGATACCCTCTCTCTATGAATTCCTGTTTAGTAGTGTTGAGGGCATCTTGTGCATCTAAGTCATCATTGTGTAGTCTTAGAACCCTATAAATCTGACTTTCCAACACATTACGAGAAATATGTCTAGGATGCATACTATTTTTATGAAGGAGGGCATTTTTCCTTGTAGGTTTTCTATAAATGCTACTGCGTATCTGGTTCAACTCAGACTTACGAAGAGTCACATCTAGGAACTGTATTTCATTCTCAGAATATTTATAACTGAACTTAAGGAAATCAGTTGTACTATGCATATATTCAATAAAATTCTGTTAGCTCTATGGTATCTCCTTTCCACAGCAGAAAAATATCACACACAAAACGGACATACCATGCAATGTTACCATAGAATACATTGGCTTCTGACAAGAATGTTGATTGTTCCCATTGTGTTAGGGCTAAATTGGCGTAGCTATTTGCACAGGCAGCGCCCATAGCTACGCCAGTTTTTTCTGTAAGAAGAACTCATTCTCAAAAATAAAAGCATTAATTCTCCAGAATAATTTCAAGCAAAGTACAAACAAGCTTCACACAGTCATCACGGAGACATCTATTTTAAATAAGAAAAGTTCTAATCATATCAATGCCCCATTCATTAGGAAATGAGGTAAAAGGGATTCTATATCCAGGGTCACAAACATATACTCAGTATCCAAAGTAGAAAGTCTATCATGCATTCTTTCCAAGAAAGTCTTAGTAGCCTTTAAAATAGTGTGACAACCATCCAGAAATATATGCAGAGTATTTTCTACATATAGATGATAAAGGCTCAGTGATTTTCAACACTGAGGAAGGCTTAGTAATTTTGGGACAAAACCGGTCTGCTTTTTGTCTATTTATGCTGGAATAAATGGATATTTAATATAGGCACCTTTCACCTTTGTGTGCTGGCTTTTGTTTTTTGGATTACCTTTATGGTATTTTGGGGCTGTGCACTTGCAGGTATTTTCTCATTGTGTTCTAGCCATGAGGTCTAATCCCTTAAAGATTGTGTGTATTTTTTTATCATTTCTTTTTGCTGTAATTATCATTTCATCACAGAAAGGAGATTTTCTATTTCCAAAATGCATATTTTTTAAGTTACGTCAGTGAAACTTTTTTTTTTTTTTTTTTTATATATACTTATTTTACAACCGAAACATACAACCCCTACCAACACCACAATGGCAAAAAAGACAGGAAAAATACTTCACCACCCCTCCTCCAGGTGATAAACGTATTATAATTTTTTTCACATTGAATTAAAATTAGCCAGGAGAAATTTAGTATGGGATGGCATCTCCCAATTACAAAAATCAAGAATGATTTATTTAGTTGCTAAACAGGCCAAGACCAAATTCATTTTTACTACTGGAACAGAATAATTTTTACCTAGCAGCCACAAATCAGAAAATCAGAAGGAACAGCAATCATATTAACATTTTTTCCAGCAAGGTGCAATACGGGGGCATTCCCACCACATATGCATCCAGCTGTCAATGCAGCCATACACATCCCAAAGTACAGATGTGCAAGTCAACTTACCACAACAGTAGATATTCAAATGATTACTGCTACAGTAGCCTTAGCTATATGGATTATATCCTGCACAAGATATAACAGCCAGCCAGCTATCAAAGCTTAAGGGCACTTCCATGCACCCAGCCCGTTGACATCTCTAGGAAAGCAGAAGAAAATCAGTAGTATGGGCAACAAGTCCTTCAGAGCTTTCATGCCAACTGGAAGAGGGAGAAGAGAGCCTTGAGAGTGGGTAATGTTACATAGTAACAATAAACATCCACACACTGGCAACAAAAATTACAGTTGTAATAAATCCTATTTCTTCAGAGAAACTGAAATGTCATCATGTTCCCACTGAAAACATCGATTCTTCTTGGTCATGGTTTCAAAAAAAAAAAAAATTCGTCCAAGAGACTGCAAATAAAATTAGTGGGTGGGCAGAAAAATTGTTCTCTGACAATCATCTCGTTATTTAAATCTTTGAAAAGTTCAGAAACAGAAGAATCCATTTTCCTTTTACAAGTAAAATCAGAATGAGAAGGGTCTAAATCCTGAACCAACTGCAATAAATCATTCCTGTCTAAAGTAATGGAGACAGGAGAAGAAAACAGCTTAGCTTTCTGCTTCATTTCAACTGGGAATCTGAAAGCAGCAGGCTAACTTCTGTCAAAAAAATCACCCCCGGGGGGGGGGGGGCATCCAAGTCCAACTAGGCAGAGGAGCATTCCCTACTCCCTCCTCAGAGACCAACAAAAGTGGTTCTCCCTCACCCACAAGAAGCAACTTAGATCTATGGGGGAAACAGAAAATTTCCCCCAAGACTGCCCCCGGTACTACTAATGGACAGATACAGCTCCTAAATGCTTTATCCTTTACATGGGTGCCCTCAAACTATTGATGTTATGATCCCAGTATTTTCTTTAGGGGTAATTTCTAATCATCAACCACAGGATGAGTAAAGGCATCTATAACCAAATAAGATAGGTTACTTTGAGCACAAAAAGGAAACTTGACTAGGCTTGAAACTGTCTGCTAGGGCAGCTAGCCTAGTACTTACCTATGAACAGTCTAACCCTGGTCAATAGTGGCTGAAGGGACTACACCAGTAGAAAATACGGAAGATAATGAATGGCCTGAGGAACCAGGTATGGTTACAGCAGAGTCATTCATCTATGGCTGAGGTGAATTAGAATCCTGTTGTAGAGGGAAAGGCTGTCAAACAATTTTGTCTTTTTTGCAGCTGGATGAAGGAAGAACTGAGGAATGGGTAGGGTGTTCTATGGTAAAGCCAAAAATGAAGCTTCTAGTCCAGGTAATAGTGACAGCAGGAGTCTGTGAAAGGCAAATATCAAAAAGTAGTGTTTTAATCATGAAAGCACACTGTGAGAAGTACAGCATATGCTTGCCCCAGCACTAAATCACAATTTAACAAACTATTTTTTTTTTTTTTACAAAAGTTCCAATAAACCAGTTTTAATGAATAAAAACAGTAAGTCATAAAACAGAACCACAGACTAAGATAACTGAAAGGCCACATGATAATATTATAATTTTAATTTAACCAAAGCTGTGTGAATACTAATAATTCTGGATTCTTGATGTCATAACCAAAATTGTTACCGGCTATGGTAATTAAATTTCCAAGGTATTTTAGTGCAGCCCCCAGAAGAATTTCAGCCACACAATTCCAGTTTTATTGGGTCATAAAAACATTCAGCAGGAGTTAACAAGTTGAATGAAAACAAAAAACTCAAACTGGATATACTTTTAAAAGTTTAATCCTCCCACAAATGTGAGATTATTTCCACTAATTGAGATGAAGCTACATTACAACAGTGTGAAGAGAAGGTCCACCCCAAAATTTTAATAATATTAAACTGAATAAAATATTCCAAGGGTCTAATCTTAGTTTTATTCTTGTTTATACAAAAAGCGGTAAATTGCAATTTTTACAGTAAGTAACTGACTAAGCGAAAGAGAGAAACAGCAACTTTTTCAATCATCAAAATTAAGTTGTCTGCATAATCTAGGAATTTGAAACACTGATCATCTATTTTAAAAGGAATTTTAGTATCACAGTAGATTAAACAAGTTATTAATGCAATCACCAAAAGAAATAGTTGAAGACAGCAGGCATACATGTCCAACTCCTAGAATTTAATAATTTACCTCACTGTCGTATTTATTAACACACAAATATTTGGAGTGGTAAAATAAAATGGCAATTAGATTTAAGATTTTGCCAGGTACACCAATAAACTGTATAAGAAAAAAATACTTCAGTCAACAGAATCAAAAGGCTTTTTTAAGCATCTAATACACAAAAAACTAGAAACAAATTCAATGAATTTGAATTATTCTTACAATATACAGAAAAAGGTGAATAGGAATAATAAAGACACACCAGCTTCTAAACCAAACTGATAAAGAGATACTGCATCAAGAACATGGTTTAACAGTATCCGATTCAATACCAGCTTTTAAAAGTGAAATTGGTCTGCGATTAACTGATCTTAGCCACCTTTATGGCTCAAAGTCACTTTAGCTAATGGAAAATATGACTCAAAAGATGTAAATCACATACAAAGGATAATAATCTGCATGAGAAAAGGGACAAGAGTATTAGCAAAAGGCTTTTCTAGAGGAAGCTAATCTGGACCAGGAGCTTTTTAAATATAAAAAAAAAAAACAAAAAAAAAAAAAAAAACTTTTGATAGAACATTTTAATTATGAAAGGCCCTCAAATAAGGTTGTCGTCTGCATATTACCATAAATGACCTCTTCCAGAACATAAGAATTGTAAGAATGCTTTTGACTGCATACAGAATTAAAACAAATGAAATTTGTGTAAAATACTTTGTGTCAGTAATCAGTTCTTATCCTATTCACTTATGAATAAAACTTTGATTTTGGTTTGGCAAAAAAGTCAGACTGAAAAAAATAAAACAACAGTCATAAATAATGGTTTGTCTACACTTAATTTTTTTCTTCTTCCAACAGCAATTTGCTTCAATAACAAGTCAAACATGTTTGCTCTTACTTTTTTCTCATTGACAGATAGGACAGAAAAAAATGCATACTTTTGCCCATATGCATGGAAAGGGGATCTTTTCAGAGTCATTAGCAGCCCAAAAAACAGACTACTGCAGCTATATTTTCTTCGTAATAAATAGAAAAACCTTCTATGGTGAGTCAAACAAGTATAATAGGGGAATGGCTAAAACACTGAGTGAAATGAAGTATAGCTGGGGAACAGCCTGATACGCATTGATGAAGAATCTCCATTTATTACCATTACATAAAAAATTTCTGAAACAAAAATAATCCGATCTTGAAAAATGTTTACGTAAAGGGCTACAATAAGTAGAACCAACTAAACTCAGTGAATTAAAATTTCCAAAAAACAAACTGTTTAAAATATTGTGATGCTCCGTGTTCTTTAACATTCCATCATGAATCTAGACAAATCTACATCAAAATCTCTAGCCATAAAAATTTCAGATGCATCTAAAATCATGCAAAAATGCTTGACAACTACTAAATGTAACAAATAGTACCTACTACAAAAACAAAGTTATCAAACTCAATTTCTAATATAAGAATTCTGGTGCCATCTGAAAATTGCTTAAAACCTGACAGCAAAAAGCATGTAGTAAAATAGCTACACCACACGAATTGTTATCTGATGAGTTTACACAAGTCAGTTTCATTTTTTTGTCAACACTAACTATCTAAAGCATACCTGCAAAACGATATCAGTTTTCAGACACTTCATAAAATTCAAAATATTTCTCCTTTTTTGGATTATTACAGATGCCGCGGTGGTACGGCGGTAGCATTTTTACCTCACAGCAAGAGGTTCTCCCGTTCGATTCTCGGCTGGGCTTGGGAGTGCCTTCTGTGTCGAGTCTACATGTCCTCCCCGCGGTTGGATAGCGTTTGAAAGACATGTCGATCTGGCACCTCGGCGTTTCGTAAAAGTCTACTGCCAATCATTAGCGGACTGGAGTTCCGCTGTGGTGACCCCTTACCGGGAAAGGCCGAAAGACAAACAACAACAACGACCACTTACATTCAGAAATATTAAATTCACCCCCATAGAAAGTACAGATAAAACTTGTACATCACAAATATAACCCATAACCAGCCTGGAGCCCCCTACCCCCCAAAAAGAAGAAATTTAAATAAAAAAAAAATGTAGATTTTCATAGGGATTCCCATCCAATGAGCTACTGCAAGAACTGACTACGCATCAATTCTTTCCAAGCTTCTTCTGGAGATGTAAATTTTAGGAACATACCTGAAGAACTACAGGAAACAGGAATTGTGAAACATTTTTTTTTTTTTATTAACAGTTTAATTTCCAAGTCTTTTGGGTTTCTAATAACATGACAAGAATGGACCCCAATCCTAAACCAGGGTATAATTAATGTTCATGAAATAAGTATTGTTTCAGTCTTTGATATTAATCAAAAAGTGCTGGTCTCAGCACCCTCAATGTGTCCAGATTTGATATCTACTAAGTATGACTGCAGATTCTTTTTTTATTAAACCCATCGCTCCCGCTACTGTTGTAACTGTCTGGGTATCTTTCTTCACATTGCTCTCATTTCTGTCTGAAAGCCCTGCTATTTTATGACTATTTCTCTCTGTACCCAAGACACTATAATCACCAAGTCTAGCAATTTCAATTAGCAATGCTACTTTTGTTGTGTTTTTTTTGTGCGCATTTGTTTTGTTTTTTTCCATGGACTACTATATCAGTTTTTTCTCACATCTACTTTTTTGAAATGTTGGTAATGGGTGATCCCATGTGACATACCCTCAATCATTCTTTATAATGCTTTGAGGTTCACATTTCCAATGCTTCTCAGCTAGTCCTATATTGTAGTGTTTGCACAATCCCCAATGCTACAGCCTTGCCACGTTATTGTGCCTTTCTGTGTACAGGCCCTCTGTCACTAGTGTTTCTCACCCAGCAGGAAGATGTGCAACTGTTTCCAATTTTTTTTTTGTTTTGTTTGTTTCTCCCACATGTTCAATGGACTTTGTAAGCCAACATTCCTGTCCCAGATTAATATTTTGCTGGTACTGCAACTTTCCTGCTTTAAGCATTGTCATTTTGTCTTGGTAAATGTGCAAAAGCAATCTTACATCATATTAGAAAGTTTTAACCACCTTCAGATGTGCTTTCAACTCCTCATCTGACGAGCTATAAGTCAACCACAAAAGTAGATGAGAAGTCTAAGCACAGTTGTTTTTGTGGAAACCAAATTATAAGCAAACAGCTTAACAGGTCAAGTGCAGGAAAAAACAGCGGTAGCCAAACAAAACAGCAGTGAAAGAATTACCCTTTAAATTTTTATCCCTGGGATAATAACTTGCCCTTTGTAATGGCTTAACTGCAAAGTGATTTGGCAAAGTTTCATGGTAACTAATGTAAACTGATCAATGTACGATGTATATAATACATCTGTAAGCACTCCTTTATCCATGACAAATGCTTTTTTGCTATCTATTCATGCCATACTTAAGATACTTCCCCTTTTTACAATTCTTTATTACAGCTTTATTTAGCATCACATGATTCTTTGCCCCATATAACTTTCTTTTGTTACCCTTTTGTTCTGTTGCCATGACTGAGTTTTATTTATTTTTTAAATAACTACAATCTCTGTCAGCATCAATTCCAGTATTCAGTTTGTAGATCGTCGGAAGGCAAATTATTGGTCTATAGTTTTTAGAATGGCTGATGGAACCTAAGGAGCAGTATCATTTTTCCTGTTAAGCAGGTTGATGTCTACTTGAGATATGCATACAAGTAATTCTTGTTCAGGGGTATATCTAAGATTTTAACAGTTTTAGCCAGAAGTTGGGTACTGCATCTGGGCCTTGGACTTTCTCAGTTAGGAGCTTTTCTTAACTTTGTTTCACTTTCTCTTCTCATTCCATTTCATATCCTGTACATTTGAACTCCCTACCATTTCTTTTAATTTTCTAACCATTCAGCATCTTTATTATGTTCCATAAGGTTTTCATATACATTTCTCCTTTTGTCCATTTCTTTTTTCTTTGGTGGAGTTTCTATTCCTTTTGCTTTGATTCCTAGTTCTCTATAGTCATCAATTATTTTTTTATTTTGTACTTCCTTTATATTTGCCTATCTTCTAAGTTTTTCTGCCTGTGATGACATCTTTAGTTCATTATTTGCATCGGTGTAAGACAGATCCTGGTTTGCCCTGATACTGTATTTACTAGTTTGGCTCTCTCCTTTGCATAAATATTGCACCATATCAGACCTCCTCTTCTGTCCCATGTCCAGGTTAGTTATTTCATACCTTTCAAAAATCTCTGGGTTTTGCTCTTTGTGTTTTCTCACTTCCTCTGTTGATTCTTTTTCCAGGCAACCCCAAGTTTCTTTGCCTATGTAATGTTTTTTTCATGGATCAGTTGTATTAATAAACACAAATTTGCATTTGAAGCTATTGACAGTTTTTTATAGTGTAAGTATTTTTCTTTCTTAATCTTTCTGCATATCTTTTATCTGGAAATTCTAGTCTTCTTACATAAGAGTAACAATACACAATTTCTTCCTTATCCTCAATAGTGCACTATTAGCCGCGGTGGTACAGCGGTAGCATTGTTGCCTCACAGCAAGAGGTTCTCCTATTCGATTCAAGGCTGGAGTGCCTTCTGTGTGGAGTCTGCATGTCCTCCCCATGGTCGAATGGCCTCTGAAAGACATGCGTGAATGGGAGTGCCTTTGCTGAAGGTTGGGCATCGGGCTGACAACTCGGCACCATAAGAAAATCTACTGCCAATCATTGGCGGACGGGAGTTCCGCTGTGGGGACCCCTAACCGGGAAAAGCCAAAAAGACAAACTAACATTCTCAATAGTCCACTCTGTTATCTTTATGGTTTTTTTTTTAGCCTGCAAGTTTTTGTAAGCACAGGGTCCACCATATGAAGGTACTCGGCACGACTTAAGGATGAATTCAGTTCCAGCACTACTATTCTCCTTTGCTTGCTGATGTTATCATCTTTCCATTCAGATCCCTAATGTCTGCAAAAGCTCTTCTTTTATACAAAACCTCCACTGGAAGGTCTTAAATTTAACAGGAAATTGATTATACATAAAATTCCTTTCTTGTGTGTGCTACTAAAAAAGTGCAGTCTGAAACGGAAATAAACTTAACCAGAACAACCTTGCTATATGCAGCCCAAGAAGGCCCCACTCTATGAACATCATCAATTTCCAATAAAGTTACAGCTTTTGCTCCAGAATTTCTTCCTAAAATAAAGAAAACAGATTTCATAGAACCAGATACGGAGTTATTGGAATCTAAATGTTTTGACAATCCAATTGTTTTCAAATTACATTTTTTTTATTAAAATTCAAGATCCAGTAACTTATAACGAAGGCCCCATACAGTTGAATAAATTGTGCTGTTCTATAAATTAACTGTATCATGTTTGTTTGCAAACTCTAAACATAATCTGCCTTGAGTTTTTAAAAGTCATTCAGCTGTGCAATTTCATTTTTGTACTAACAGCATCCGTTTAATCTGTAAATCTTTCAGGCATTTTACTTAAAAGCTTAACTTCAGAATATAAGTAATCAGTGTAGTCCAAAAATTGAATTACACCTATTTAGGCAGGCCAGAAACCTTACTTTGGATACAGACTACTATCAATCTATCCTAACAAGCAGAAATCTGAAATAGTTGATTTTGAAGCAAACAAATCAGTAGTCAGCTTACCTGAAGAAGGCAAAGTTAGACTTATCAACCCTTCATTTTCATGGGTTGGCTGTCCTTGACCTAGAAAATTCTTTTCTGGCTCTGGCTGGTTCTATAGTGATGGCACTGTTGATTTTTGCAGCAACATCTGTTTCACTTAACTGTGAGCCATGGTTGGAATACAGTTCTTAGAAAGCTCCTCTAATCCAGCAACATACTTAAGAATTTTCCCTTGAAACATATTTCTGACCTAGACATTAGATTTTTGAAATAACTGCAGCCCACCACCCACACTCACCCCCCTGTAATGGTAACCACCATGAAAAACTTCTACAAAGCTTTTGGGCTCCTAAAAACAGAGGTGGCTAACTTCACGGCACCCATACAAATAGAGAAAGTTGCATAACTGCCAAATTATACACCATTGCACTGTACAAACACATACACAAATGCATGGATCTCACCATACCCAACAGAACAAAGATGCTTGCCTCCAAAAAAACGAAGCCAATCGGGTGGTCCCCTGCCATAAACAAACTCTACAACAGGAGGAGGAAACTGATGTGGAATAAGGTGAAGTCCCAAGACTGGAAAAACTCCCTTATCAGCCTCAACAAAAAGTTGAGATCCCTCATCAAATCCTCTAAAGCTAGCTATGAAAACAGAATTGCAGCAGATAAGATAGTAAAGACAATCACAAGGCCTTCTATAGTTATGTAAAGAATTTCCACAGCAATACCCAGATTTGCTCTGAGCTACTGCACAATGGTACCTGCTACTACACAATGGTACCTCCTATACAAAGCCAACAGATATTGCCAATACACTGGCCGACAGATTCAGTGCTAACTCCCCCCCCCCCCCAAGGACCAATCACAATATCAGTAGATTGCCAGGCACCCAATATTACTGCTGCACAGGTTAAAACAGCATTGTCCAAGGCCTGACAATATCCCTGGCTGTGTTCTACATGAACTACAGATTGAACTGGCACCTCACCTGTGTGCAATGTTCAATCACAGCCTTTCCTCAGGCTTTGTCCCTACCAAATGGCGCACTGCTACAGTCATCCCTCTCCACAAAGGAGGAGCGATTACAGACCCTGGGAATTATCGCCCCATTAGCCTGATGAATCTGATATACACAGCTATGGAACACATCATCATGGACCTAATAAACAAGGATATAGGGAATCTCCAAACTCTGGATCCCACAAAGTTTGGTTTTATGAAGGGTAGATTATGCCTGCTCAACTTGGCCAACTTCTTTGAGTCAGTCACTAGAGCTGTGGATGAAAGCAAGGTGGTTCATTCAGCCTACCTTGATCTGGTCAAGGCCTTTAAAACCATTCCCCAATCAGGAATCATAGAAAAACTCACCAAGCTTGGCATCAACCCTTATATCACTAAGCGGGTTGCAAACTGGCTCACACATAAAACCCACAGTGTGAAAGTAGCTGATTCCAAGTCAGACTGCTGACCAGTCACAAGTGGAGTCCCACATGGATCAGTCCTGGGTCCTCTCCTGTTTGGTATCTACTTCTCTGAAGTCCAGGCCAACACGAATCTGGCTGACAAAGTTAGCAGACGATTGCATGTTGGGAGCTATTAACTCCCAAAGTGATGGTGACATCCTACAGGAAAGGCTTCACTGAGACCAACGGATGGTGTCAGAACCATGGCCTTAAGCTCAATGCCAAAAAATGTGTCATCCCTTTTGGGAAAAACCCAGTTCCCATGAATTACCACATCGATGGCAGTCCACTGAACACAGAAGGCGTTATAAGAAATCTGGGAACACGGGTTGGCAGCAACCTCTCTTTTGGCCACCACATTCCCATTGTGGTCAGAAGGTTCCTATGTGGCACATCTCATTACTAAGGGTTTTGCATCCAGGAAGAAAGAGGTCATTGTCTCCCTCTACTCTTCCCTCATTAGGCCAATCATCAAGTACAATGCCCCATTTGGCATGTACCTCACTAGACACCTGCAACAACTGGAGAGGCCGCAAAATACCTCACAAAGATGATACTAGGCCTTAAACACTTGTCCTATATGGACAGACTCAAAAACTTCAACCATTCTCTGTCTCGTATCGCCTACTTAGAGGTGATCTCTGCTTGACTTACAAAGCCATGTCTGACCCAGCTCTGTTAGAAATGCTACATCTAAAGAAATCCCAATCTCTCCTCACCACATGCTCCAGAGACCTCTACCTCATTATCACAATCAACAGAACATGCTGGAGGGCAGGTTCATAACCCAGAGACTGCCCATGGTATGGAATAGACTATCCTACCCATGCATGCCAAACAGAGCACCTCACTAGCCCTCTTCAAGAGAGATTTTGACGAGTGGATGGGAAATAGAAAATTCACCCTGGGGATCACTCCGGTGGCTCTACTCGACAGAGGCACTGGGAATTAAGGTCAGGTGGCACAATGCCAGGGTAATCCTATGGACTAGGCTTGTAAAGGCTCCAGGGCCATTAGCCTAGTACACACCTATGAATGTCAAATTCCAGTTCAGAGTTTGCACACTAAGGAGCATCTGACACTGCTCCTGGTGTAGTCTTCCTTGAACAAGAGTCTTCTGTCTGCAATTCTGTTGCGTTTGCCTGCATTACTTTAAAAGTGAAGGTTTCCTTTTTTCACTTCTGATGGAAGAAACAGCCAACTCTTAAAGAAGCCAGAGCCATTTAAACTGATCACAGTTCCTACTGAATCACAAGCACTTTAGTGGAAATATGTTTATTACATATAATACAGTTGTGTTTGCATTTACTGTAGGTTGAGCAGGGTCCATTTAATTCCTGAATCCATGTCATGAGAACTAACCTCCTGATATAATTATTAGCAGAAACAGCTGGACAGTTTCCAGCAAGTGTTTTCTCTAGGTTGTAGCAGATTTCAAGACATCCTCCTTTTGGTTTTATTTGATGGAAGAGATCCTGGTTGTCTCAGTGTGTTCTTTGTTGTTGTGTCTTTCGGCTTTTCCCGGTTAGGGGTCGCCACAGCGGAACTCCGGTCCGCTAATGACTGGCAGTAGATTTTTACGTGCCGAGTTGCCAGCCCTGACGCACAACCTTCAACGAAGGTACGCCCATTCACGCATGTCTCCACACAGAAGATGCCCTAGCTGTGAATCGAACCGGACAGCGTCTTACTGTGAGGCAACAACATTACCGCCACAGCACCACCGCGGGTCCCATTCAAATGATATATAGTTGGTATATTCCCCTCTTATCCATCTGCTTGATCTGTGTCCCAAGGTCTCTTCACACTTTTGGCGTTAAGTAGACTACCACTTATGTGGTAGTTTATGGGTACAGAGTTTTTACCAAAGGGGATGACAATACACTTTTTGGCATTAAGCTTCAGGCCATGGCTTTGACACCAGGCATCTGTCTCAGTGAGGCCCTTTTGTAGTATATCCACATTGTTAGGAGTTTTGATTATGGCTTCTAGTTTGCAGTCATCTGCAAACTTTGTTAGCCAAAGACCTTCTGTGTTAGCCTGTACTTCAGAGAAGTAGATACCAAACAGCAGAGAACCCAGGACTGAACCCTGTGGTACTCCACTTGTCACTGGTCTGAAGTCGGAATTGGAGTCTGCTACTTTCAGTGTGGGCTCTGTCCATGAGCCAGTTGGCAACCAATCTTGTGACATAGGGATTTATACCTAGTTTAGTGAGCTTATCTATAATTCCAGAGTGAGGGATGGTGTTAAAAGCCTTGGCGAGATCTACATAAACTGTGTGAACCACCTTACCCACATCTATGGCTTTGGTGACTGCTTCAAAGGAGTCAGTCAGGTTTAGGAGACATGATCTGCCTTTTACAAACCCGAACTGGGTAGGGTCCAGAGTTTGGAGATTACCATTATGAGTTCCATGATGAAACGTTCCATGGCCTTGCAGACCAGGCACGTCAGGCTAATGGGGGGGTAGTTCCCAAGGTCCATCATGGCTCCCCCTTCGTGGAGTGGGATAACCGTCATGGTGCGCCATTCAGTGGGCACAAAGCCTGAGGTGAGGCTATGATTGAACATGATACTTAGGTAGGGTGCCAGTTCATTCTGTAGTTCATGTAGAACACAGCCTGGGATATTGTCAGGTCCCATGGATGCTGTGTTCTTGGCTTTGGAGAGTGTGTTTTTTTACCTGTGCAGCCGTGATTACAGGAACTTTGCATTCTTCCGGTATAGAGATGGGCCCTCTAGGTGGTGAGAGGGGGATAAAGTTAGCACTGAACCTATCTGCCAGGATACTGGCAATATCAGTTGGTTCTGTACATTTAGTGACATTGTGCTGTAACAGAGCATATCTGAGAGTGTTGCCATTGAAATTCTTGACATAGCTATAGAATGCTTTGTGGTTGTCTTTAGAGTCAGTGGCAATTTTGTTTTCGTAACTAGCTTTGGAGGATTTTATGAGGGATCTCAGCTTCTTACTGAGGTTGACCAGGGAGTTCCTCCAGTCATGGGATTTTTACTCTTTTTTTGCAACAGTTTCTTTCTTCTGTTGTAGAGTTTGTTTATGGCAGAGGACCACCAGATTGGCTTCCTTTTTTTGGAGGATAGCATCTTGGTTCTATTAGTGTAAGTGCTTATAAAGTGCATTTGTATAGGATTCAGCAGTAGTACCTACATGTTTTTAAATACTTTTTATATGTGATTTCTGAGTCTGACCACATGGGGTCTAGCATCTTGAAGTGATTCTGATAACTCTAGGTATCCCACAATGCAATGCTTGTCTGTAAAAATTAAATCTATCACACGGCCTCTTTCTTCCTAAAGCTCCTGTCAATGCATTGATTTTACAAGCATACACTGCTTGCTGTCGTTCAGTCAGTTTTAAGTAACATTTCATGCAGTTCAAGGACTACCTGAAACACAAACAGTGGAAATGCCACAGAACAGACTTTCAAAGTGTTTTTTTACTGTTACTTCTTTTTTAGAATGGCTAAAACTGCAATTTTGTGAAGCATGAATTGTACTACTCTGACTCGTCACCCATCCCCCTTCACACCTAACTTCCCTAGCTATCAAAGTGCTAGGGATTATTTGAGCCGTTGCCTGCTGTGATCGACAGCTCGCAGCAGGAGGCTTGACTCATGTACCGTTTTCCTTGTTCTAGCCTTTACTTTCTGTATGGGTAGGGAAAGGACCAGGGAGCTGTGACATCACAGTATGAGTGGGTTTTTAGGATGGATGTGGTGTTGTAAGTTTGGGGATAGAATTGGCCGGAAAACTACCTGTATTCATTGGCCTTAATGACATCAATGAATTGGAGACTGCAGCAAGCTTTTCCAGGGCGAGATAAAAGTTTTTTGAAAGTGAAACCACAACAGTACTGTAAAGGTACTGTTCTAGTGGAGAGAAATAATCGATTTAAAATATTTTAAATGCAGTACTGTTGTTTATTCATAGTAGGAACTGTAAATAGGGAGAAAAAAGAAAGTGAGCATTTAATAACAGAATCCGTTTGTTGGGCAGGATTCACAAAGGCTTGCACGGAGTCTAAGAGTAGTGTAAGACTCCATGCAGCCCTCGTGATCCAGGAACAGCCTGAAATTCCGTGTAAGAGACCAGCTAAAACGTCTCTTACACGGACTGGGCGTGGATATGCTAATCACCTCACTTGCAGCCGAAAGGCATGCAAATGAGGTAGATTAGCGATCCACGAAGCCCAAACCAGCACGTGTAAGAGCCGTGTTAGCTGCAGAAATGTACTCAGTTGACAACTGAGTACTTTTCTGCAAATAACACAATGGAGCCATGTCAGCTCCAAATAAAGGGTGCATATGTGTCAGGCAGCATGCCAATGGCCAAATATGTGGCCATTGGCAAGGTACCCCGAAGCAAATATGAGAAATAATTTTTTTTTTCGGCGATGTTAAAACGCAGTGCAGCCCCGCGCAAACGGGCTGCGCTATATAAAACATAAAAATGGAGGTTATAAGGATTTACAATGCAGGTACCAGCAGACCAAAAACAACATGGCCACCGTTTAGTGGTTGCTAAGGGGGGAAGCTGAGTCTAAGACATGTAACTAAGCATTAGTAGGCAATCTGATGTAAATGAGTGTTAGGACACTCAATTCCACTGTCACATAGCAAATGAGCACATTCTGAGTAGTGCAAGAGTTACATAAGGGGGAGGAACAGAGTAGGAGATAGGTGACATCACAGGGGGGAATGGCAGAAAGAAATGAAGTTCATTGGAGGTCAGTGTTACATGACAGATGTCAGACATATCATGGAAAGAGGAGTGCTACAAAATAAGCATGGGAAAGTCAAGAAATGGAAGGTGTACACTGTTGCCAACACCAAAGTTTCTTGCTGGGCATGCATGCGCATGTGTGCGTGCCATGAGGCGCGAGTAGGGCAGTGTGTGCACGTGTAAGGCAGACTGAGCATGTAGGAGCCTGTTGGCAGACTTGTAAGACTGTTTGAGCTGGTGTGCGCGTGTTTTAACCCGAATAAGAAGATTCTAAACCGTGCAAGCATGTGTGCGCGCATGTAAGCCACTGTGAGCGTGTTTCTGCTGGTATGCACGTTGCTCCCCCCTGAGGAAACAGAAAGGAAAAAGGAAGCTTCAGAATTAGTAGGAAGCTAGCAGGGAATGCTGCTGGAGCTAGCAGGTGAAAACAATTAGAAGCAAGCAATTACACAGGCAGAATAGTAGCCCAGCACTTAAAACTCTGCAAACAGCAGTGCACAATGTTTCTCTCAAGAGACACTGCAAGACAGGAGTAAGCTATTAGAAGTGAAAACTGAAAAAGCTGAACTCAGAGCAGAAATGCTAGGGGCTGCCATAGCTGTCATAAGGAGAAATAGGCGACTTGCTGAGGGTGGTGACAATGCAAATGGTGCCAGACAACCCACAGTGAGGAGACGGAGAAGAGTATACAGGCCCAGGGTCACCTACCACGGGTTACCTGAGCTGGAGATAGTGGAGCGCTATAGAGTGGACAGAGACCTCCCTGCAGCAAACTGTCGAGCTGTGCAGGCCACGCCTCACACACAGAACCAACAGAGGGGAACCCATCCCAGTGGAAACCAAGGTATGTGTTGGCCTAAGAATACTAGCAACAGGTACCTTCCAGAGACCAACTGGTGATATGATGGGGATATCACAGGCATCAGCCTCCAGAATACTGCACCAGTTCCTGGATGCCATGTCAGCACATGTCGGTGATCATGTATATTTCCCCAATGCCCGTGAGGTATTGGCCAGCAATATGCGTCTCTTCCAGCAAATAGCGGAATACCCTGAGGTAGTGGGTGCAATAGACTGCACGCACATACGCATCAAAGCACCAGCTGGTGAGCGGGGTAGGGCCTACATAAACCGCAAGGGCTTCCCCTCCATCAACTGCCAGGTCGTGTGTGATGCCCAGGGCATAATAATGAATGTGTGTGCTGGCTGCCCTGGGAGCTACCATGATTCCCATATCTGGCATTTGACGCAGCTGTACCAGACATTTGCCAATGGGGACATCCCACATGGACACCTAGTGGGGGATGCAGGTTATACACTGGAGCCTTGGCTGAGGACACCCATCAGAAATGCACACACACCTGAACAGGAACGCCATAATGAGGCACACGCACAAACACGTAATGTAATAGAGCGTGTGTTTGGGTTGCTCAAGTCACGGTTCTGGTGTCTGGACACATCTGGTGGAGCCTTGCAGTACTCACCAACTACATGTACCCAAATTGTTATGGTATGTGCTATGCTACATAATATGATCTTGCGAAAACAGCTGCAGCAGGACCAGCATAGGGTCGGGCCAAACAGCCCCCCACCATTGCCAAGGCCATCACAGGCTGAGCGTGACTCGGAGGAGGAACAACCTGAGCCTGCCCCAGTAGGCAGAAGGAGGCATGCCCAGTATGCCCTGGCCTTGGCAAAGAGGCAACGTATAGCACATACACTGGCTCAGTAGGAACCCTGGGAATTATACCCCTCTCTGACTCACTCATATAATAACAGGGATGCCTAAAATGACATAACCTGCTCTCAAACATGTACAGGGAGTGTAGTATGTGCATCCGACAGAGGAAGCCCTGCAGCACCACCTGAGGCATGAATGCCATGCGTTAAGCAATGTAACACCATGTAGTATATGCAAACTTGATGACCCTGACTAACATCCTACCCTCACCAAGCATGATGCCACAATATGACTATGAGATGATCAATTGCAATAATTGGCTGAAGTATTGCTGTTAGTCAAAGGGGATCCAATGTGTGCCAGCCTGGGATGACATGCTGAGCATGACATGATGCTCCACCTGCTAGGGGTGGCGTGCACCTATCAGTCCTGGCCTTATGGATACTGGCAAAGGCTGTTCTTACCCACAGTGTGCCTTGAATAGGTAAGGCTCAAAACACAAGCCCACCTCCATAGGTATCACAAGGGATAAGAAACCTAGATGTAATTCTACCCAATGCCAGAAGTCTAAACAGCAAGATGCATGCAGTCTAAACTCCCCCAGTATGGAGAATGTTGATATCTGTCCTGTAACAGAAAACTGGGTCAAGGCTCACAACAGCACCCTAACACTACCAGGTTACACCTCATATTGTGCTGTACAGCTTCAAAACATGGAACAAGCTACAAAAGGAGGGTGACTAGCAATAATTGTCAAGGATAACCACACCCCCATATTGGTACCACAACAAGAAGCAGCATGGACTAGTCATGGTCAAGTAACAGTGACTAAAATTGCCTCCCAGTTTATAGCCTGCTACAGACTACCATCCTAACACCAGGAACTACACTTGGCCTATGTTGGAACACATGAATATATCAAGCCCTCCAAACCACATTATATTGGGTGACTGAAAATACCCAAACATAGACTGTGAGCATTATTCTAGCTCCAACACTGTAGGACAAAGGTTCCTAGAATCCATAAACCAAAATGCCCAGGAACAACGTACCACTCCCACAAGAGGGGTAAGCATACTGGATGTGATAATCAGCAACATGGGTACTGGATGGCAAGATGAGAAGTGTATCCCTCACTGGTAAGATCAGACCATAGAGTAATCACACGGATATACAGATCCTCACCACAGTCCCTGGCCAGAAAACCACAGTGAAAAACATGTGTAAAGCAAAAATTGCACTCCTCCAAACTGATGTGGAATCCATTAAAGGCCTTGTGCAGGTGCAAAATATGGGCCACACCTCAGAACCTGTTATACAGGCATTCCATGAACACTGCCAGGAATGCATGGATTATGCAATCCCAAATAAAACCAAGACACAATGCCATACACGCAGGCATCTGGCATGGTGGACCCCAGCCATTACCAAACCATGCAAGAGAATGAGGAAGCTACTACATGATAGAGCAAACATAAAAAGTAATCTCTGATCAGTAGTATGGCAATAAAATATGTCCACTCATACAATCCACTAAGGCCAGCTACAACAAGTTGAATCTGTGAATCTTGAGGCAATGTTACACCTGCCCCATGTACACAGACAACCCTCACCTCCCCCCCAAGAAATACAAATATATGTGAGAGATGCAACCATTTATCCAAACCGGAGGCTGAGCTCTCTCAACTCAGTACTGCCAAAACTAGTCAGGAGGAGAAGGTAACCACACACACCACAAACCCAGTCTCACATAGACCTATCACAACTGCAAACCAAAGACAAACACAGAAAAACATTCCCGGAGGCTCTAATTACAAACACACCACATCAACAGAGGCCTCCAAAGCAGACACCCAAGCAACCACTACCTCCAAACATAGCACATGCAACACATAGTACACAAAGCTGGTGTGCCAAACAGTCACAGGCCAGAAGGAGAAACAACATGCCTGATACAGTTGTAATAGGTGACTCCATAGTCAGACACACTGCTGTCCGCTCACCAGACTGAACAAGGGAAAGGGTACAGTAAGCTGCCTGTAGGCTGCTACAATACGCCACATAACAAAAGTACGCAGGTCACCCCAAAGCAAGTAGAAATATGATGCAGTCATTGTCCATGCTGGCGTGAATGACCTGAGATGTACCTCCCCGGACTACATGAAAAGAGACATAGATGAGCTCTCCGATTATGTAGTCCAGGCCGGTATGACACTGACCGTGTGTAGCATCCTACCCTCACCAAGAATGATGCCACAGCACAAACACAGAATGATCAGCTTTAACAAGTGGCAAAATTACTGGTGTCATTCCAAGGGGATCCAATGTCTGTCTGCTTGGGATGTCATGCTTGACAAGCCACACTGCTGTGCCAGGGATGGCTTGCACCTGTTACCCCTGGGTGTCTGGATATTGTATAAGGCTCTTGCCACCTCCATAGAGCCTTTTGTATGCAAGGCTGAAAAGACTAACCCACCTCCCTAGAAAACATAAATGGAAAGAAACATAAGGGTAATGCTGCCCAATGCCAGATGTGTAAGCCTCAACATGCATGCTCCCACGGCCCTCCCCAGTATGGAGTACATTGATGTCTGTGCAGTGACAGAAACCTGCAGCAAGGCTCCTGACAGCACACCAGCACTACCAGGTTATACCTCATACCATGTGTTATGGCCCAAAAACCTGGACCAAAACATAAAAGGAGGGGGAGTATCCATATTCAGCACAGACACCCACACGTCCAGGTAACTGACAATGCACGAATCATCGGAGACCACCCATGTGCAACTAACCGTAGGCAAAACTGCTGTACAGTCTGTAGCATGCTACAGACCACACTCTCACACACAGGAACCCCACTCAGCCGTCCTGAAGACACTGGACAGTATGAATGTCTCACCAAATACCAAACAAGGTACTCACAAATTACCACATAGGTGGTAATCCATTATGTATGGAAGTTGTAATCAGGGACCTAGGGACACAAGTGGACAGTAACCTGTCATGTGACACACATTGCCAACGTGGCTAGGAAGACGGTCTATATTGGACACCTTATCATGAAAGGATTCACATCTACGTCAACAGAGGTCATTGTGCCCCTATACTGTTCTCTTATCAGACCCATAATTTAGTACAATGCCTCATTTGGGATGTACCTTACCCGACACCTGCAGCAGTTAGAAAGACATCAAAGGTACCTCACCAAGAAGATAAAGGGTGTCAAATATATGTCATATGCTGCCTGGCTGTAGCCACCCCAGCTGTATGCAGTCACATACTGCCTATGCAGAGGCGTTGTATGCCTGTTGTACAAGGCCATGTCCAACACAGGAGTAATGGACATGCTCCACCCCAGAAAACCCAAATCCATCGGAGCTGTGAGAGTGAGAGATGTCAATCTCAACACATAATAAAATAGGATGTGCTGGAGGGACAGATAGATAACCCAGAGGCTCCCTACACCCTGGAATGGAATCCCACTCCATGTTAGGCAGAGCCCCTCACTGACTCTCTTCAACAGGAATCTTGCCAAGTGGATGGGTGATCGTAGATGTACACTGGGGGTCTTCACTGTGTCACGTCCAGACAGAGGCACAGTATAGTAAATCATAAATGGCCATAATATTCACATAGCAAGGGGTGGCGAAAGCCACACACACTCTGGCTAGGCTTATAAATGCCCTAGGGCGGATAGCCTAGTATGAACCTATGACGATACAAATTGTACAGGATGCTAAGGATAATCACAAGGCTTTCGTAACTGATGGTAGGAACCTTGTTGGGAATTCACAGATATGCTCTGAATCACTCAAATATTACAAACAACATACCAAACACACACACATATTACCAACATCCAAACTGACAGGTGCAGTGCAACCCCCCCCCCCCAAAATGCAAAATATCTATCCCAGCAGAGTGCTGGCCCCCTGACATTGCAGATGCTGAGGTAACAGCCAGCATCTACAAAGCAAAACGCACAGCATCAATGGTACGGGATGGTGTCCTGGGCTGAGTCCAACATGGACTCCAAGAAGAATGGAATGCCAAATAACACTACTGCTCAATGTCAGCCTTACCACAGGATATGTACCCAAAGAGCAGTGTACAACAACAGTGGTCCTTCTCCACAAAGGTGTTGCCTGAATGGATACTGCAAACTACCACCTCAGAATCCTGACAAGCTTGGTCTGCAAAGCTATGGAAAGGATCAGCATGTACCCTCAGACATAAAGATATTGGGGACCTACTGACACTGGACCCTACCCAGTGTGGCTTTCTTAAGTGCAGACCCTGCCCCTTAAACATGTTTGACTCATTTGAAACAGTCATTAAGGTCATTGATTAGGGGAATGTGGTCCACACAGCCTAGCTGGACCTTGCAAAAGGCTTCCATACAATACCCCACATGTTCATTATAGATAAGCGCACCAGCTTAAATATAAACCCCTATGTCAGTAGAGGGGTTGCAAACCAGACCAAGGACAGAACTGACATGGTGAGAAATGCTGCAGCCATATCAGACTACAAACCAGATATAACTGGCATCCCACAAGGCTTGGTCCTGGGACCTCCCTTGTTTGGTATATATGTCCCATAAGTACAGGCCATCATGGAAGGACTGTTTCTGAACAAGTTTGCAGAGGACTACAAACTGGCCACCATATCTGACCCTCCAGCTGACACAAGCATCCCACAAAAGGGCCACATAGAAACAGACAACTGGTGCCATAGCCATGTCAGCAAGCTAATTGCAGAAAAGTGTATAGTCAACCCCTGTGGATATACAGTAAGTGCCCACCAATTACCACATAGATGTTAACCCATTAAGTACTTAACATGTAATAAGAGACCTGGGGACACAAGTTGATAGATATCTTGCATTGGACAAGCATGTGGCTGTAGTGGTTACAGAAACATACCATATACCCACCTAATCATGAAGGTTGTCAGATCTAGATCAGGGGAGGTCATTGTGGCTCTGCAGTCATCCTTCATTAGCGTCACAATTGACTACAATGGCCCCTGTGGGACGTACCTCAGCAGACACCTCCATCAACTGGAAAGACCCCAAAAGTACCTCACTAGGAGTATCAAAGAGCTTGAACAGATGCCATGTGTTGCCCGATTAAACAAACTGCAGCTCCACACACTGTCATACTGCCCGCCCAGAGGCAAGCTGTGCCTGATGTATAAAGCCATGTCCAAGCTGGAATCAATGAACATGCTGCACCTTGTACAATCTGAATGGCAGTGAGCTATGCACATGAGAGACCTGAACCCCAGCATTGACATACATAGGACAAGCTGTACTCAATGATCCATAACACAGAAGCCACCCCCACTCTTGAGTAAACTCCCAGTACAGGTTAGCCAGAGAGTCACTCATCGACTCTCCTCAAGAGGAATCTTGATGAGTGGATGGGAGATGGTAGGTTTACCCTGGGTATCACTGTTATGTCACGGGTTGACGGAGGCACAGTATACTAACCATGACATATGTCATGGCAAACTCCAGTTACAATGTGTGTCGTAGGACAAACACACTCTCTGACTAGCATTACAAATGGCCTAGGGCACATCGCTAGTGTTTGCCAATGTCCACCTATGTTGTGGAATACACTACCAATGTTGGACAAGCCTGGTTTAAGTAGTCCATATCTGAACATAATGCAACATGGTCATATGTGCACAACTGGCCCCTAACCAGTCTGTTGTGCTCACTATGAAAATTTAAAGCAGTGATAGGACTAAAGCCCAGGATACTGTCCACCACAGTGAAAGTACTGAACCAGTACACTATACGGTACTACAGTGTTAGGTCAGTATGAAAGGATGTTGACAACTGTATGCAAAGTATCTCATGCAAACCCTGCAGGCACAGTATAATCCCTGTTGTGTTCTGACACAAAGCAGTTGGACAGTAAGTACACAACGACACACAACACAAAACCATAAACGTGAGATATTGTTGAAGTTCACACTCATCCACAAATGTGGTGGACTGCAGAGTTCAACATATGGAAAGCTCACACTGGGCATGCTCGCACACTTTGATAAATGAGACATATGTCAGACAACATGCCATGGAAAGCCTGAACTGGGCATGCTCACACACTTAGGCCATATCTCAGTTTAGCAGTTGGCCAAACATATCTGGTATTTGTACGTGTTATTCCAGGAACCAACCACATTACAGCAATCTGCCCAGTGCACACAGTTAAATGACTACAGAGACACAAGTGATATAGTGGATCCCTCTCATATTCAAACATCTTCCACAGATACACAAGTTGTTCATAGAAACAGGGAATGCTATGGCAATAAAGACCTGCAAACAGTCTATCAGCAACAAATATTGTGCATCTGACAATTAAACATATGGGTGTAGAGGTCAATACTAGGCTGTTTGCCCTAGGGAATGAAAGCTTAGCCAGAGTGTGCTTGGCGTCTGCCTCCCCAGTACAGTAGGCTACTGTGCCACTGTAAAGTAGGTCACATAAGGCACCGTTTGAGGGTAGTGTGCTGTGCCTCCGTCAAGCAGGGACACAGTGGAGATCCCAGGGGTTGAATTTGCTATGCCACCTCCATGTTGTTGGTGTGTGCTGGAAGAGGGTTGGTGAGGACCTCTAACAGTAAGTGGGCGTCAATAACAGACTGAGGGGAGCCTTATCTGCAGTGTCTGGACAATTTCACTGTCAACACTTTGTCGTGATGATTATGAGGGATTGAAGTGTCGTGCCAGTACTGTTCAGAGATGTCCTCCCTCTGTGGGCTACTGCTCTGCAATGTATTAGCTCACTCAGTCTGTTGGACAGCTCATATATGGCTGGTGTACACCTGACAGGTGTCCTGTTGTGGAGGAGTCATGGCTATATTTGGGATAGCATGATCAATGCAAACCTTCCACATGCTCATAGAATGCAATTGTCAAGGATTATGCAGAGTGGCCTGCATATTCCCTCAGCATGGGTCCTTTGAAGTCTTCCACCCCAGTCTTCACAAGTGCAAAGTCTGCTTTTGATAAATACACTTTATTTGCAGTGACAACCTTGCCTGGGGGTGGGTATGGTCAGATATCAACAATGGTGGTCTACCTCTGGTGTGGAACAGTGAGTACCCATGTTGCAGATGGTCAGGTGCAATATGTATTCCCCCTTGTGCCTGTGGTGAGTGGTCCTGCCATAGCACATGGACTCACAAATTGTAGTGGCTGTAGGGTAATGTTGTAGAGGCCTGAGTAGTTCCCACACACAATATACCTGTACCTGACGTTAACAACTGGAATGGTGTATGTGAACACCTTCATATCTTGGCACTGCTCCCAGGGAAGCAAAGTGTGTGTCCTGGATGTGGGAGGGGTGGTCTGAACTGGTTGTGTGTGTGTTACAGGTCCTGTGGTCATGAAGCATGGTATAGAACATAACCTGCCAGTGCTGATGTGCATATCTGACCCTGAAGTAGGTGGCTGCAAATGCATATATATATGCTATCCCCCACCTGACAGGTAGTAATAGATGTACATACCTCTGTATAAATAAAGATGTCAGCACCCTATAAATACTGCAGGTGCAGAACAGATGCCCAGTAATTCAGATAGTGCGCTCTGCTAATGTGCCTCCCTCAAGTGTCATAATATAGTTAGGTAGGGGTTTGAATCCTGCAAATGCTCAGTGTGTGTGTGCGCAATTCTGTGCGAGAGAAATGTCCCTTTTGGCAACTAGGAAAAACACACTACAGGATGCACATTCCCCTTTCTAAACAGTGATGATGTCAACACCCTATAAGTACAGCAGGAGAAGGGAAACCTCCCAGTAATGCGAATAGCGTGCTCTGCTAATGCATCCGTCTTGAGTGTCATAACATAGTTAGGTAGGGGTATGAATCCTGCAAATGCTCAGTGTGTGTGTGTGTATGTGTGTGCGTGTGTGTGCGCAATTCTGTGCGAGAGAAATGTCCCTTTTGGCAACTAGGAAAACATACTACAGGATGCACATTCCCCTTTCTAAACACTGATGATGTCAACACCCTATAAGTACAGCAGGAGAAGGGAAACCTCCCAGTAATGCGAATAGCGTGCTCTGCTAATGCATCCGTCTCGAGTGTCATAACATAGTTAGGTAGGGGTATGAATCCTGCAAATGCTCAGTGTGTGTGTGTGTGTGTGTGTGTGTGTGTGTGTGTGTGTGTGTGTGCGCGCGTGCAATTCTGTGTGAGAGAAATGTCCCTTTTGGCAACTAGGAAAACACAGTACAGGATGCACATTCCCCTTTCTAAACACTGATGATGTCAGCACCCTATAAGTAAAGCAGAAGATGGGAAACCTCCCAGTAATGCGAATAGCGCGCTCTGCTAATGCGTCCGTCTCGAGTGTCATAACATAGTTAGGTAGGGGTTTGAATCCTGCAAATGCTCAGTGTGTGTGGGTGTGTGTGCGATTCTGTGTGAGAGAAATATCCCTTTTGGCAACTAGGAAAACACACTACAGGATGCACATTCCCCTTTCTAAATACTGATGATGTAGGATGCACATTCCCCTTTCTAAACACTGATGATGTCAGCATCCTATAAGTACAGCAGGAGAAGGGAAACCTCCCAGTAATGCGAATAGCGCGCTCTGCTAATGCGTCCGTCGTGAGTGTCATAACATAGTTAGGTAGGGGGTTTGAATCCTGCAAATGCTCAATGTGTGTGTTTGGGTGTGTGTGTGTGTGTGTGTGTGTGTGTGTGTGTGTGTGTGCGCACAATTCTGTGTGAGAGAAATGTCCCTTTTGGCAACTAGGAGAACACACTACAGGATGCACATTCCCCTTTCTAAACACTGATGATGTCAGCATCCTATAAGTACAGCAGGAGAAGGGAAACTTCCCAGTAATGCGAATAGAGCACTCTGCTAATGCGTCCATCTTGAGTGTCATAACATAGTTAGGTAGGGGTTTGAATCCTGCAAATGCTCAATGTGTGTGTTTGGGTGAGGGGGGTTAGTGTGTGTGCAATTCTGTGTGACAGAAATGTCCCTTTTGGCAACTAGGAGAACACACTACAGGATGCACATTCCCCTTTCTAAACACTGATGATGTCAGCATCCTATAAGTACAGCAGGAGAAGGGAAACTTCCCAGTAATGCGAATAGAGCACTCTGCTAATGCGTCCATCTTGAGTGTCATAACATAGTTAGGTAGGGGTTTGAATCCTGCAAATGGCAAGTGTGGGGGGGTGGCAATTACATGTGTGAGAGAACTGACCCTTTTGGCAACCAGTACAACACACCAGCTGCTGCATATTCCAATCTCTACACAGAGATGATGTCAGCACCCTACAAGTACAGCAGAAGAGGGAAAATCTCCCAGTAATGCAAATAGCATGCTCTGCTACTGCATCTCTCACTACTGTAATATCACAGTTAGTTATGGCTTTGAATTACACAAATGCCACATATGTTTTTGTCACACAGAATGCCCATGTGTGTGGGTAGTTGTTCACAATAATGCATGACATCGATTAAACCAGTAATGGCAATGCACACAGATGATGTATGTGTGTGCCAAATACACATATATACCTGTGACCTTCAATAGTTCCCATGTCTGACACCTGCCACATGTGAATACATGGTATTTGCACTGGATAACATTATGACTGTGGTTTTCTGTGCGGGTGCTGCATGTGGTATGTGTATATACAGTGTGAGTTGTATATGGTATCATCCTAGCAGCGAGGGATACACATCTGGTCTGGGGCATATAGTCTACATGTTGTTGATGAACAGGTGCTGCATGTTTTCACCTGTTGTGGGAATGGTAACAAGTTGTTCCATAGCAATGCAGTGACTACATGCTGGGAACCTTTCAGCTAGGGTGTTGTAGCTACAGTAATTCATCAGCATTCAGTAATACTTCAGCATTCTTGGTGAGGGTATGATGCCAACCAAGGTCAGGGTCATACCAGCCTGTGCCACATGCTCAGAGAGCCCTTCTAGTGTTCCCTATCATGTAGTCCAGGGAGGTACATCACAGGTCAGCCATAGTGGCATGGACAATGACCGAGTCATATGTGTCCATGCCTCTGAGTGACCCGTATGCTTGTGTTATGTGGTGGACCATAGTGCCCCACGAGCATATCACTGTGACCTTCACCTTGTCCAGCCTGGTGAGCGGGACCTCACTGTACCGGACAATAAAGGTACCCAACACAACTGTAGCAGATGTGTTGTCTAGCCGTACAGGTTGTGACTGTTTGGCACACTGGACTTGTGTGCTATGTGTTGCACGTGCTGTGTTCCGGCTTAACGTATGCCTGTGTGCCAGCTGCAGAGGTGTCTGCTGCTCAGGCAGGATGCTATTCTGAGGCTCCACGAATGCCCCAGTGTGTTCATGTATTTGGATTGCTGTCAGTGTAGGTCTACATCAGACTGGTATTGTAGTCACTGTAGTATTTCATGCCACCTGACAGGTTATGCCAGTACTGGGTTCAGAGTGCTTAGTCCCCAGTTTGGCTATGTGGTTGCATCTCACACATGTGTTGTAGGTCTATGTGTAGGGGAGAGGGTTGACTGTGTACATGTGGCAGCTGTGACATTGCCACATGACTCACATATTCCACAACTGTACCATAGAGGTGACTGACAAGTGACCTTTGCACATGCTACCATAGTATTGTGATTGCCATGGTGATTAACAGCACATAGGGCCAATGGGGAACAAGGTACAGAAGGTGAGTATGTGAGGGTGTAGTGCCTGTGATTAGTTAGCACTGGCATACATGACTGCTCACTTGGTCAAATGCCAGGTAAGTCATATGCAATGTGTCACAGGCAACGCACATGCAAACAGGACAAACAGTGATGTTCTGCCAAGTGAGACATGGACATACATATAGTAAGCTATGCAGATGTCACTAGGAATCCACAGAAGCTCTGTAAATCTGCATTGCAGGTGGAATCAGTGTTCCAGGGTAACTGCAAGCAAACATGCATGCAAACAAAGCTACAGTAAGCAGGGCTGCATGTAGTCCATTGTACAACAAACAAGCTGTACCACTTCCAGTAGGTAACAGTGCAAATATGCAGGCACTATACACATGTACATGGAAATACACAGGTCAGATGGCCAGGGTACAGTCTCAGCGCACACAAGTGTACAGACCATGTACTGTCAGGATGTACAATAACGGGATGGAAACCCAGGTGCTCACACCTGCAGTAATACACATGTCAAATAACAGACACTGAACCTTCACTCAGTGGTTCCATACTTAGTAGGATGTATGCTACCTGTCCTGCCACCACAGTATCCCTGACATTCATGGGGACTCTCCCTCCTGTGAAAGTTAGTTTTGTGTGTTGGGGCTGTCTAGCATGGTATGAGGTGTGAGCTTGCAGTGATAGGGTGCTCCTGTGTGTCCTGTACCAGTTGTGTGGTACTGCACACATATCAACATCCTCAAACATCCGCATTGCAGAGTCCAGTGTGGGCAACATGCCACTTTCAGTTTACATGTCCATCATTACGTATCAATACTTTCATTACCTTATCCCCTGTGCTACCTATGTATGTGGCCTTCTGTTGACATCCTTACCACCAGTATGCAAACATGTGCAGATGATACACTATGGTTCTTACCATGGGTGTAGACAACAGTACAAGACAATCATACCCTTACTGCATCAGGCATGCTGGGATATACCCACAATTATATCAGCACACAGTACTGTTAACAACATGATACTATTACTACACGTCTATGTAGTCGCCCTGTGCATCAGCAACATGTTAACCTGTACCTGCACTGATGTTACAGATTGCAGGAGGTGGCACAGTTTCATCATATGCACAGGGTGTGAACTTGGTATGCCTAAGTCTGCCACTGATACCACCAATTGACATGTATGTGTGCTGGTGAGGGACAGCAGTACAAGGTGGGGCAATGTTGATGCAGTGTGTGCGTGTATGCGGTAGCCCTAGGTGTTGTCAATTCGCATGTGTGTATGGATGCACACACACAGTTCCACCTCATGGCTGCCATATACCGGTGTTTGTGGACAGCCACAGATTATACCTGCCAGCTCATACAGATCAGTGTCTCTGGCCACGGACACGGTACCTGTGCCTTGCAGGGGTGCTACGGACCGTATCCGGTACCAATCCAGACTGGGTACTGTCATCAGAAGCAGGTGTTCGTTGACTGGACACAGATCCCTGTTGGGCCTGTCCAGGGCCACGTGCACGTGGTCTCCTGGGGCGGTCTGATGACAGCACAGACCCAGCATTGCTGGGGCTGCTGCTGGCACTATGGGGGCGGCCGCGGCCCTGTTGTCGTCCGCGACGACTGCCAGCTGCTGCTGTTGCTGGCATACACCCACGTCAATGCCTCAACCGTCCACCATTGCCCTTGCTCATGGACATGTAGTTGTGGAACTGATCTAATATGTCCCCACAACGTCTGTCTATGACATTGGTGAAATTACGGATGGCAGCCGCAATGTCATGCATACTGTCACTCATGGCTGTGCGACATGCTGTCAGCTCCCTCAGACCCTGTCTGGTGTACCGTTCCATACGTGACTGTGCCTGCATGACAGCCCGAAACATAGCTGAGGTTGTAAGACCTCTGTGGGCACATCTAACTGGGGCAGTATGCCCACAGATGCTCCCACGAGAACCCCTGGACATCTGTCTGTGTGGTACCATCTCAGGGCCATGCCCATGGCTGCTGTGTGGAGAAGCATGTGCCACAGATACCACATTACCCTAGTCAATGCCCACTGTATCCTGTCCATCACCTAGGGACATTGGTGACAAAGGATGTATTGGCAGGATGACTGTGCTCATTGATGGGGTTGACAGCTGTGTACTGTCAAATTGGCTGACCAATGATGGACCCTGGCACACCTTTCTGTGCCATTACACAAATGTCATCATTATCAGTACCCATGGCACCTGATTCAGGTTCCCTGCTGCATGACACCAGAGCAGCACCAGAACCTGTGGGAGGGAAACAGGAAACACAGTTTACAATGTCTACACAATGTTACCAGTGATGCACACATGCACAGGTGCACACAGTTGCACACTACTCAGTATGCGAGATATCAACACAAAGACACAGACACACCTGCATGCATACACAGAGCACTACTAAGTGAGCCTAATATTACTATTACTATCAAGACTATTAAAGGTATTGTTAATACACACTCACCAGCATGGATAGGCTGCATTGCTGTTACACCAGAGGGACCTGCAGAAGTGAGGAAATTAATGTCAGTGGGCACAACTGTGCCATTGTTACAGAGTATGATACAGGTCAGTAGTACAACAGTTGCCTTTCACAGGTCAGCTGCTGATATTGAGAATATCACATTTGCACATTAAATACTATGGATGACAGCTACAAACCAAGGACACACCTCACACATGCATTAACTACCAGTGTACACAACAGTCAACTATACATATGGCATATTACCTGCACACTATTAGTCATGGTGCTGTGTGGCTCCAGCCTCCATCATAATGCAGGTCTGCTGCTGCTGTTGTTGTTGTTGGTGGGCTGGAGCCACAACACTTATGAGTAGTCCCTCCAGTCTGGTGAGTGAGGGATGTGTAGCCACCCCATCACCTGTGGCAACCTGTTGCCTGTGGATATCCGACGCACGCTGATGGACATTTCTGATTAAATCACTGCAGTGATGTCGTACCTGCTCATATGTCCTATTATGCGTGCCTATGTCATTTATCCGACGGACCAGGTCTTGCCACAGTGAAGCCCTCTCCCTGCTGATTCTGGCTGGTGCGGGAAAAGAGTATTGCATAATCCCGCACCAGGCTCTGGTGTATTTCCTCAGCCTCAGCTGCAGAGTATGCTGGATTGCGCTGGTGAGCCATGGTCCTGAAAAAGGAAATAAAATCACCTCAGCAAAATATGTCAGCAGAATTTGGCGCACATAGTACACATGCTACTCGACTGTTGTGATACAACATATCTCACATATATAGCATCTGTCTGTCTATTGGTGGATACACATGTAAATGGCCAGGTATCAGTGCTCAGCCAACAACTGTGCAACAGTACCTGGCACACTCCATACGACATACTACCAAACCCCAGCAGTCAGAACACTGATTCAGGTCCAAAGCACCTCCTCACTCTGGGGGTTTGTATCGAGGTACTGTATGGGGTACATCATCAACTACTGTGATCTGACCACAAACTAATTACCCTGGATATACATATCCCACCTCCACCATCAGCACAAACGACTACAGTGAATAACATTTAAAATGCAAGCTTTACACTTCGTAAGACTGAGATGGTATCCTTTAAGCCCACTGGGCCAGTGGAAGCCACAACCCAAAATGCTGACTCCTTCACAAATGATTTCTATGGACATCTCCGAGAATGCATGGATCATGCAATCCCATTTTAGACCAAGACACTCTCCACAAAGGGAAAGCATCCTGTCTGGTGGACCCCAGCCATAGACAGATTGTATAACAAAAGATGGAAGCTAGTGCAAGACAGAGCATAATTCCATAAAGGAAAGGCATGTCTGATCAGCACTAGTAAAGAGCTATGTTCTCTCATACAAACATCCACGGGCAACTTTGAGAGTGAAATCACCGGGGACACTACAGATAACCACAAGGCCTTCTTCAGTTATGTTAGAAACCTGGTCAGAAACCCCCCAATATGCTCATAGTTAGTACACAACAACAAATAATTCACTGAACCCACAGATATTGGCAACATTGTGGCAGACAGGTTCAGTGCAATTTTTCCCCCTCCCTCTCCCCCAAACGAAGACATACTTATCCCAGCTGAATGTAACCTCCCTGTCATCACAGAAGTCCAGGTGAGAGACGCCGCCCTCAGAAAAGCAAAAAACACAGCATCAATGGGACCTGATGGTATCCCCGGTTGCATGCTACATGAACTCCAAGAGGAGCTAAACACACATATATAAGTGCTATGTAACACTAGCCTGACTACAGGATATGTACCTGTACACTGGCATACAGCAGCAGTGGTTCCACTCCACAAAGGAGGCACCTCTACATACCAATACAATACAATACAATATGCTATTGCCCCTGGGACTACAGCAGCATACTGTTCTGCTACCCTGACCATTGTGACACATGTGATGTGATGGTGCCTGCTCCTGTCAGTTACACAGGGTGACTCATATGGCATATTACCTATCTGACTAACATTCAGCAGGGGTATGTGTGACATGTACTCATGGGGAGTCTTGCTTCTTAACGCTGTGTGGTTTATTGCAGGGTATGTCTTATCTGTGGGTAGGAACCTGTACCTCCGCCATGTGCTCTCTACTGCGGTGTCAAGGATGACACACAGCGGTCATTTAGGTTGTGGATGGTGTGAGGTGTTACTATGGTTGTTGGACATCTGTCATGGGTGTGACTTAAGTATGTAAATCCAGGAGTGGTAACCTCTATGTGGGTAGTATGTGTGCACTCTGTGATGTTGTCAGTCACTGTGCATTGGTAATGTGTTTGAGTGCATTGTCACAGTGTCGTACATGTCACTGTGTCCTTCTCCATATCTGTAGCTGTCATGTGAGGTACATACCGTGGCAGCCATTGTGTGGTGTGGAGGGGTACACTGACCTACATGTCCATAGCTGACACACCATGTCTCCTGACACATACCATGTACAGGTATTCCACTGTGACTATCATTGGGGGACTATTGTACACATTTATGACCCTGTTCACCCCTGACACATGCAGTGGTGGGCAGCCAATCACATATCTGGTGGTTACTGGTGTAGGTGATTTGAAATGGGGTATGGTACTCCAGTTGACAGTGGTGTTTACTCCATGCCTTTGTCACCAGGCACCTGTTGCAATACATCTGTACACATGTGTCTCAGAATATATATACATCTCTCTCTCTATATATATATATATATATATATATATATATATATATATATATATATATATATATGTATATATATTTAGATATATATATATATATATCTAAATATATATATATATATATATGTCTGCATATATTGCTATAGATATGGAGGGAGGGTGAGAGTGACAGAGGGGGTGGGACGGGGGGAGTGCGAGATAGTCATATACAGTCATATCTGTAGATGGTCAGATCTGTCTGTCTATGTATATGTATCTACATATATCTATATGTGTGTATTACATATATATGTTTCTACATATTCTATCTACATCTGTCTATATATTCCTACATCCCTCTATATCTATGTATACATATATGCATATTATATATATATATATATATATATATATATATATATATATATATACATATATGCATATTATATATATATATATATATATATATATATATATATATATATATATACACATATACACACACACACACACACACACATATTGACATACATACGTATCCATATGATAGATAGGTATATCAACATGTTTGTTTACAAAACTGTATACACACACTAACATACTGCTAAACATACATAACTGTGAAACCTACTTTGTACATTGCACTACAACCTACATTCAACATACCATTGATATGTGCACATAGATGCCCTCACATGCATATGTATGTACAGCCTTCACTGATAGTTGCTGTATGTCCCCTGCCCTATGCACATCTTCATATACATATAAATACAGACCAATGACACATATGGAGGATTCACAGTATGTAGACTTTTTAAAGTATTACTTTACATTACCTGTGTTTGTCACAGCTGCTTGCGTTGCCTTTTGGATTGGTGTCCTGCTGCTGCTCCAGTTGACAGATGTCAGCTTTCTAGTAGGTTTTGTTAACAAATGTAAAATAAATAAAAATAAAATAAATTATTGAGTGTTTTTGTTTGTGTATGTTTTTTTTTTTCTCTCCCTACCTCCAGAGGGTGCAATGAAAGTATTGCATGTGTGGACTGGGAGTACAGCATGCTTTTGTAGGTATCTGCATATGTCAATGTGATGGCCTCTGCACCAGTTGTTAGCCAGCATTTGCTAAATGCATGCAGCCAGTTGTGTATGGATTGCAGTTCTCAATGTGATTTCAGGACAGCGCTATAAAAAGGTATGTGAGATAGGCATAGCCCTTTCAGAGTTTAAGGGCAGGGACCATGCTGGTATGCTGTGGACACTGTTCTGTGAGTGTAAAGGTTAGTATCTCTCTCATATTTCTGGCTGTGTTGTAGATTAACATAACATTTCTCCATTCATTTCTCCAGTTTCCTGTATTTAAGTGTGTATGTACACCGACACCTAAGACTACTACTACTGTTAATGTGGGTGTGTGTGCTTTCCTGTGGGACATGTGGTGCAACTGGTATATAGCAGTGGCTCTTGCACTTTGTTGCTATGGCTTCAATTTTTGCCCTTTACATTCACTACTTGTATGCCTGCTAGGTGTCTTGACTGCAGTGCGTTGCTGTGGCTTTCCTATTTTCCATGTACTCACACCTTGGAATGCTTGCTATATCTGCTAGGGTGTTACTGCAAGCAGTGTGGTCTGGCCACGGTGTGGGCCTTGACATCTATTAGGGTATTTGAGTAGGCTACTGAGCAGGCCCCAGAGACTCCCAGGTGCATCTTTTATCTGCCTCATGGAATGGTACATATCAGTGGGGTACACCCATTAAATTGTCTGGTATTCTGCAGTTGTGACTGTGGGTTAGCATGAGCATATGTATTACTACACTATTTCCGACATGCAAGTGGTGCATACTTTCAGTACTTCATAGTTACCATTGCATGTGTTGTAACACCTTTCTGCCTACTGTTTGTACATTTCACAGGGAGTCTGTGGGACATCCCTGTAACTCAGTCACTGTTGCTATGTCTAGGCTCTTAACTATTCAAATATGGCAGTGTCAGACCTCTCAAGTGTACAGATATTTGCAGGATGTCCACATTTTTGCCTCATATTTTGGTCCATATCTCAAACAGCTTTTTCTGGCCAATCACTCAGGGCTCAAGTCAGACTATAGTGACAAACATTTCAGTTTCAGACTTCACACCCTTCCAAACATCCTACATAATGCAAAACCTGTTATTCTCTCAACTGTCTAAGTTTGTTGGAGCAATATTTGAAATGTGTCCCTGTTTTTGAGCCTTTGCTCCACATTTTTTATTACTTAGTCCGGATGTGTTGCTGTAAGAGGTTGTGGGTTATGGGCAGTGATTATCCTGCTGTGAGTATGTGTGTGGCTTGCAAGGTGCTACAGTGACATTATTACCTACTAGCTACCAAGTAGCATGGCTGTTTCTGTTCACACACTACTATTATAGTAATCCACTACATTTAACAGTAAATATACATGACATGCTTTGTGTACTACACATCCTATATTCCCTTTACATTCATTCCTACTATTGCATGATATATTTATTGTAGCACAATGTTCTTATATAGCAGTCATGGCTTAGTGGCAAGTCATGCAGACTACTGTTTCCAAGGTCCTGGGTTCGGGACGGACAGTGGAATTTTATTTTGCTTTTGTGCAGACTACAGGCCTGGTCATTCAGAGTGACTAAGGCACTTTTAAGCAGTTGTAACCGGGTTAGCGCTGGTTTGCGCGTAGCTCACTCATGCGCACTGGCTTTCAGCCCCGCGCATACCCGCTTACAACTGCTTAAAAGTGCTTACTCTTGCGCACACCCGCGCTAATTTCTTTGAAAGAAATGAAAATGGGGAGTCAAGAAAGTGGTGAAAAAGGGGTCACAAAGAGGGTAAGACAGTAGGGAAACATGCTCGGGTTTTGCAGGAGGGATGTAGGTAAGGCCCATAGCTGCCCATTTCTTCATCAGCAACAGCTGTGCATATGTTTGTAATTTGGTGTGACATTTGAAACCTTCCACCCCTGAGAGAGATGCAAGGACAACAATAACACTTGTTGTACAGCCAATTGTAATTGTCAGTTTCCATGTCCAGCAGACATGTATGCAAAATGGGCAGCTATGTATGGGGCGTAATTTTATTGTGGGTACAGAGTGCCCTTTTTTTTTTTTTTTTTTTTCAGGTGAGAGTGGTATGTCAGGTACAGGAAGTCGGTATAGCTGGGGAGGTAGGTTGGGTAGGTTAACAGACAAGACAAACAAGACGCATACAGGGGCGGTGTATGACACGTGGGGGAGTTACACAATTGATGGGGATGGATGTTTGGATATCTCGAGCCCATGAGCCCACAGATGGCAACAGTGGAACTGAGATCCCCACCCATGGGCAGTTGCCACTGTGCCTTCACTGCCCAGGACGGGGCTGTGTAGGCCGGGCAGCAGGCACGCCCGTTAGTTGTGCCACCCATGCCTCAAGCTGGCGTAGGGGCCCAAGAACAGCATCCCGGATCTCCCTACGCACCACAGTCTGGACATTACGGAGGGTGAGTGGATGTTCTCCTCCGGCCACACTTGCAGAGGGGGGACGAGCCCCATCCCCTGCAGCGCTTCCACCCGCAGGTGACACAGGGCCACCGGAGGAGGGTCCGGCCTGGGCACTACTGCCAGGTGCACCCGCCAGCTGTGGAGGGAGAGGTGGATCCGCTAGAACCCGCCTTCCCTGTCGTTCTATGTTTTGCATTATGTTATGACAGTTTGGGTTAGTAACGTACAATACCATTCACAATTAGTTGTAACAGCATGCATTAGTATTCCCATTAACCAAACACCCATATATTCAAACCACTGAACAGCAAGCATAACACATGCATAATTTGAACAGCAATACACAATCCAACAACATGCAAGGTTGACCGATGGCAACAGGCCATCAGGTTTGGATGTATAAACAGGGCAGATGCATCAACGTACATGCAAATATATATGAACCAACAGGACAAATGTCCAGGGGTGTTAATTGTGATTGCACATACCAATTTCACGTGGAATGGATTATATGTGGTTATAGGGTAGGGTGAAGAAAATTTAATTAACAACTTCAAATATCAGTACATATGCTGTACATTTCTAATAGCTGCAGATATATACACACTACAGTTCTGCCTACAGTTTCCTATGTGATAACTACTTCAGGTTGGTGATAGGAATGTTACTGCTACATCAATATACATTTTCATTTTTATTCATACACATTATATCTGGCTCTGTTCAACTACATCATCCTGCTACATTTGCTTTATATAGCTATAGACAACTGTGGATGTTTGGTATTTCAGACAACCATACTATCTGCATATTGCAGACTGAGAGCAACATAGCCAGATTTTGGGACACACATTCCAGCTGCAGTACCGTTTTCATCACGTTACTGTTTGGTTCTGCCCATCACATTCATTTCATTCTGTACTGACTGCAGTATTCTTTATTCAGGAGTTATTACTACTTTATTGGTGGATTCATAACTCTTTCTCACACTCTCTCACTTGTTTTATTTTTACAATTCAGGATGGTACTTAATTCTAGGCTTTATTGACATGTTTTACCTGTAGTTATAACAATCCTTTCCAACAGCCTCACTTCTGTCATGTTTCTGTATTTCAACAGGGATATATTTCACACATGTGTTTTACTCGGCTTCTGCAGCTGTACTTTTCAGCCTGCTGCAGGTTATGTACTATTATATTACAGGTGGGACATCTTTATTTCAGACTTTTTTAATTTTTATGTTTGGATTACAGGCTGCATCACACTTTTGTAATCAAGCAATACTTGCAAACCCTCTTACACTGTTACTTGCACATTTTATTAATTAGTGACTACACTGCACTCTTTTGCTAACTATCATACTTATATATTTATTTACAGTTACAGGGAGAGAATTACTGACCTGCCTGGTGGCGCAACCGTGCCAGCCTATCACCATAGGCTCGACGGTTCGCAGAACGGACACCTGCAGCTGTAATATAAATAAAGTAATATTGGAATACACATCTCCTTAATATCAGCTAGGTTAATTTCTTACATAAATAATTACATGTAACTTACTCAGTAGTGGGGTGTTGGGCATTTGCCGGGCCTCCTGGATCCAACGGTTCAGTTGATCCTGCTTCCGTCTCTTCAGGTCCGCATGGTGGTGACGGACCTGCTCACCAGTCCTTGGTATCCCTGTGGCACTGGTGAGATCATGAGCCAACCGGTCCCACGCCTCAATCCTATATGCTCCCCACAGGACCTGGCCCTGCATGAGTTGGGCCTCATGATTGTGGACAAGGAGCCAAACCATATATTTGGACTCCTCAACGCCCCACCTCTGTGCTCAGAAGCAACTACCCTCACCTACATCTGACATCCTGGCTGCAAGTCGGTTCTACAATCGGTTATGCTGTGTATTCCCGCCTATGGGGCTTATATATGCCGTTTTTCCCACACTTATCTGTGATTGTCCATTTTGGAATTGTATCAGCTTCACAAAACCTGCTTTGTCATGCTCGTCTTTCTATTCATTCCTATATATATATGTTATTACTGCATTTCTAAGTGTAACTGTCATGGCTTAGTGGTTCAGTACTTTGACTATGGTGCATGGTATCCTGGGTTCGAACCTGGCCATTGCTTTTTATATTTTAGGTCTGTCTACACAGGCTAGAAGGTGTGTCTGTGTAAAGGCAGTTTTGATACAGCTTGCTCAATGTTGCCCGTCTGGCGCGCAGCTCTGCGCAAACGGGTTACACTGGTTTATGTGTCATTTGGCTGTCAGCACGCATATTACGCTCAGCTCAGCTACAGGCACACAGTTTCAGCGTGTTAAAACGCTGCTCAACCTCGGGCACTCATTTTACACCTGTTAAACCACTGCTCACCTACGGGCACTCATTTTATACCTGTTAAAACACTGCTCACCTACAGGCAGATGTACTCAACTTGTTAGACTGTAGCTCAGCTATAGGCACATCTGACATTTTTTTTTTATTATCTCACATTTCTTCAAAATACATGGCCCATTTCATTACATTTTACATAAAATATAATTTTATATGTGTACATATATGTCAGGGACTTGTTTCGTGCTCATTTCGCTAAAAATAAAAATTGATGTTGTGGGGGCTCGAGCCACGACTGCCTCCACTTCAGCCGACGTCTCTACCGCTACGCTATTGCTTCTTGGCTTACTTTGCATATTTAGTTCTTATATGCTTTTCCACTGACTGCTAACTGTGGCTAAGCGACGGGCACGCACGGGCAAACATCTTTACAACTTAAAAAAAAAAATATAAGATGTTCATTTACACATTTTATGTTCATAGTCTGTGGGGGCATGTGTTGTGTTGTGTTTATTCACATTTACACGGACTCTGTCATGGGGGTTTACTTTCGGGACTTTTACTCTTCTGGGGGCGTGTCCGTTTGCAGGGCTCGGCCTACGGACATGCCCCCTACTGTCTTCCACGGACAGTGTTAGCCTTAGGTGTGATTCAGCTTGCCCTCATGCATATGCATGACATGCTGACGTCACACCGTTTAACTGCAGCCTCCGTGTAAGCCTTGTAACTCTTACACGGAGGCTTCATGAATCCTGCCCGTTGTCCTTTAAAATGCATCTCTGTGGCTAATTATGAAAAGTTATCATTTGCCTTATTAACATCTCTAACATTTTTTTAAATGCTAGCATTAATCACATAAATATTTGATAGAAAACTGGAAATTTATTAACAGCCAAACGTTTTCTAAAAATCACAATTTATAATTTAAAAAAGTCTGCCCTTATATAACAACTCTAATCCATACAATGCGTCAGTAAAATCACTAACTTTATAAATTATGGAAGAAAACTTTTTAAGGCAAATTCAGTGACCACTGAGAGCTATGCAGCATAATCTGACAAGACCTGCAAAATGGACTCCAAACTTCTCTGACTTAAAAAACTATAGCCAAATAATATATTTTCCTACTACTTTTTCGTATGCAGTCTAATGTCATTCTTAGTGCAGTTACTATTACCTCAAAATAAATCAGCACTTTTGAGACCCTTAACAGGAACTTTACATAACGTCTTTTTTTTTTCTTGCTGAATTACTGCACTATTTAGCAAGCTGCCTCCCTACAATACTGAATTCTACATTTGATGTCCAGTTACAGATTACATGCTATGGTTATTCAACAATGGGATAAGAAACGTCAGCCATCCTCAAGCTCTCACACTCTCTGCATTATTCACCCTTCCAAAGACCTTAAAATCAACCGAAAAATATATTCAATATTCTGTATAACTTAAAAGCAATACGACCAAACTCTCTGGAATTCAGTTACATCTCCCAAGCCTTTATTCTCCACTTAATAAGCACCATTCACGTCTAATTAAAAAAAAAATCAATGTTTTGCAGACAGGTCACAAGATGGCACATCTAACCCACTCAAGGCACGTCTCAGAGCAGAGATTTATGAATGGTTCCTGCAACACGCAAAGTGCTTAAAGATGACTGCCTGAGACTTTGAGATGGTACATCTCTCAGTATGTCCACAACATTAGAGACAATATTCTGCCCTTTAGTGCTTTAAGGCTCTCAAGAAAATGAGGTAAGAAAATGTCCTTTATGCCTTTGCTGAAGAGTCCTGAGGCAGTTTACAAAAGTCTGCCAGCAGGAAGTGGTAGCTGTGCAGTGTAAAATGCAGCACAGTGACAGCAAAGTTTGCCACTGAACAAGTATGCAAGTGATTTCAGGCTTTGCAGTAATTGGAAAAGGTGGAAGATGAGCTATTATACTGTAAACGTAAACATGAGTATACAAACAGAACTCTTACATTTAAGAAAAAAATAGACAAAAAATGCTCCGGTGTATTTCTTTCTTCTATAACTGAAATCAGTAAACCAGAAGTCTTACTAAATTTGTCATAATAATACGATATTTATTGATATGATATCATTTGCCAGCAGCTAATTCGATGTATTTAAGAACTGTATACCGATGAACTGATTCGTCAAATATAGCTATTCATTATGCATTTTTCACTTTTGGTCATATCAGATTAAATATCTCCTTCAACCACACTCATTGTGTCCATGGAATCCAGGTCTCCAATATCGGAGATCAGCATCTTAACCACCATGATACTACATCCCTGAATGCATCTTTTAGAGAAATAGGATTTTTTCATTGATGGACCCCAGTTGTGATAACTCCCTTAGTCCCCAAGGGCCAGCTTACAAATCTTTACTCTGTCCTTACTGCCACAGTTCTTAAGCTCTTATCTCTAGACCTGGCGACAAAGCAAAAAATAATAACAAAGGCTCCAAAACTACTTTATAAACTAGCTTAGAAAAGCTGCAAGTACACAGGACTGTTTTTATTCACTACACCTGTTAACAAAGAATGTCCTACCAAGAACAGTCTATTTTCAATTAAGTCCTAGGAAAAAAATCTCCAAAACATTAAATTATCAAAGAAGTATGAGGTATACAGTACCTTAAATCACAATTAAAGTTACAATTTACTAAAAACCATCCAATCATTGCAAACAAGTTCATGTTCTATCACACTTTGATGACAATAATCTTTTTTGTCATATCACTTCAAGTCTTGTGACTGTTACACCAGAATGTTTTTTCAATAAAATTTAAACACATTCTTATCAAAAAAGTCACCTAAGGATAGAAAAGTCTATTCCAGTTTTTACCAACAAATACAAGGCAGCATGCATCTCCATATTTATTTTTTCAAAAGGATGAACAGCATTCCTGTGGAAGACCTTGGATCATGCCAAGGTTTGTGCCATACAAGTATGTTATTTAAGGATGGACTTCTTGTCAAATGCAGCATCAGCCGCTTGTGAACAAACGTGAACTGGATAAATATTTGCCATTTGCTTCCATATTTTTGTGCGCCAAAGCCTCAACCCAGCTAGAAATTATCAAAACATAAATAATTAAAATTTGGGACTATGAAAAAGTGTTGTGTCCTAGCATGATAACGTACATAAACAATGGGGAAATAAGTACTTAGTAGCAATAGGTAATAAAAACATTTCCAGAAAAACTGAACAATACTTTGATACAAATCAGGGACATCTGACAGGCATGCTTTGTATATGTTGCTATAGCATGGACATGTAAGCTTCAGTTGATGGCACCGTCACAAAGTGTCATAACCATATAGAAGTCATCAAAATCTGGTACTACTACCAATGTTTGGCTGTGGCTCACTATGCTGCTAAGCCACAAGTTATACAAAAATGACATATTTTTACTATGTTTTACTTAAAAAATGAAATGATGTACCTTATCCCTGTTAGTGCCCACAGAATTGCATGGTTGGTTGAGGCTTGCCCCTGTCCCTCAAATTCTACTACATATTTGTCTGGAGTTTGTTTTGATTATGTGGTATTCAATGTAACTGATGTCAACAAACTGCCACCTACCCATTAAAACTGTCCGTCTCCCAAAAGAAGTGAATGTTGATGCCAACTCTGCATTCATAGTTGCAAACTTTTTTAGTTGCCATTAAACATTCATTATCACATTATAAGCAGACATACACTATTTTTATTCACAATCTAAACAATTATGTGCGCTAAATATTTGGCATTTTGGCAATACACTCCAAAAGCAGTAAGTGAAAATAAGCAACTTTTTAGAATAATAAAAACGTAGTGTTTACAAGAAAAAGATACATCAAATTCTCAACGAATCTGCTCTCCACTGTCACAAATTGCTTTTGAAATAAAGGCAATTACGCTTCTTACAATGCTGTTCAACAGAAAAACTGACTATTCTCCCAAAATCCCTATGCTGACAAGAAAAATACACATTATTCAGCCAACAAACCATGCGGATTCATTCATCTATTCCCTAAATTTTCAGCAACCCAGTTACCTGTGAATGAATCCGGATAAATGGACTCAAGAGCCTCCAGTTCATTCCTCTGCTCCTCTCCGTAATCCGTCATCTTTGCGGAATGCTGTCCATTGATCTCCAAAAAATATTTAGTAGGAAACCGGTTGACACACGTTGGGAGAACCACCTAGATGACAACCAAAGGCAAGGCCGAATCGAGTCAGCAAAGATCGATTAAGTGGTCTGGGTGCGTGTGTAAAGGCAAACACGGTACGTAACGCCGTACAGTCCCTAGAACAAACGTAAATAAATTCTACGGGGACTTGAGACAGAGGCTCAGGCTTGTTATTTCGGGCGTGAGGTATCGCACAGTGGTTTTTGTGTGGATTAGCTTTTAACATTACTTTAAGTAGACGTAGCGATTACTATGGCTGTTGCCATATTTGTACAATTACCACCTCTCTCCACAGAAACTACACGTATCTGTATGGAAATTGGTAACCAGCAAACCACAACTTTTCCCATCACACAGAGCCTTGTGATGCTGACATGTTACATAGCTTTCAACCATCCTTGCCCAAAATGTGGAACACTTGCTCTCATGAAGATCAATTGGACAAAATATGACGCACTAAAAACCTTCAGCTAAGTATATAATAATCAATTGTAATCATGCTGGGAATTTGCATGGTTAAAATTGATTATTGTATACTTGTATAAGGGTGTTCAATACAGTAATGTCATTCAATAATATTTATCTTGAATATAATTTAAAATCATCTTAACGGTATTTAGCAAAGCAGATATGCTCGCTATACTCCAAAGTAGGGTTGCCACCATTTCAAATGGCCAAAGTGGGACATGTTTGGTACAGACATCAGATTTTACAGGCCGACACATACCCACGGCCAGTACAAAGGACAGAACGTAACTGTTTTGCCTACAAAAAGCGTATTCTTGTAGCATTTTAGTTGCTTATTCTGTTTCTCATAACATTTAGGTATTTCAGATCCAGAATAACTGTTTAATGCAACTATCACATAAAATATGATGCATATCACACATGCTGGTGTGAATGACCTGAGACGTACCTCCCTGAACTACATAAAAAGAGACATAAAGGAGCTCTCTGAGCATGTAGCCCAGGCCGGTATGACCCTGACCTTGAGTAGCATCTTACCCTCACCAAGAATGATGCCACAATATGAAGACAAGATGATCAATTTCAACAATTGGCTTAAGTACTGGTGTCATTTAAAGGGGATCCAATGCCTGTCAGCTTGTGATGATATGCTCGACAAGCCACGATGCTTCGCTAGGGACGGCTTGCACCTGTCACCCCTGGGCTTTCGGATATTGGCAAAGGCTCTTGCTAACCCCATAGTGTCTTTTTTAGGCAAGGCTCAAAAGACAAACCCACCTCCATAGGTATCACAAGGGATAAGAAACTAAGAGTAATGCTACTCAATGCCAGAAGTCTAAACCTCAAGATGCACCTTTTCGAAACTCTCCTTAGCATGGAGAACATCGATATCTGTGCAGTAACCGAAACCTGGTTCAGGGCTCCCGAGAGCACCCCAGCACTACCAGGTTATACCTCATACCATGCTTTTCGGCCCCAAAACTTGGACCGAACCACAAAAGGAGGGGGAGTATCGATATTCATCAAAGATACCCACACCTCGAGGTTGGTGGCAAAGCACGAAGCATCAGAGACTATCCATGTGCAACTAACAGTGGGTAAAACTGCCTTCCAGTTTATAGCCTGCTACAGACCACCCTCCCAAACCCAGGAACCCCACGGCCTTCCTGAGAACACTGGAAAATATGAAGGTCTCTCCAAACACCATTATATTGGGTGACTTCAACTACCCAAACATAGACTGGGAGCATTACTCTAGCTCCAACACCCTAGCCCAAAGATTCCTAGAATTTATAAACTCAAATGCTATGGCACAACCTGTTACCACTCCCACAAGAGGGGAAACCATACTGGACCTGATCATCACCAACATGGGGACTCTATGCTCCAGACCAGAAGTGTATCCCTCACTGGTAAGATCAGACCATAAACTAATCTCACTGGATATTCACATCCTGACCCCACCCCCTGCCCAGAAAACCACAGTGAAAAACTTCTCTAAAGCAAATTTCACACTCCTCAAAACCGAGGTGGAATCTTTCAAAGCCCCCGGGCCTGTGGAAAATACGGCCCAGACCGCAGAATCCTTTATAAACGCATTCTATGAACACCTTCAGGAATGCATGGATCATGCGATCCCAAATAAAACCAAGACCCAATCCTCCAAAGTCAGACGTTCTGTCTGGTGGACCCCAGCCATAAACAAACTATACAATAGAAGGAGGAAGCTACTAAATGATAGAGCAAAATCCCAAAAAGGGAAGGCATCACTGATCAGTATTAGCAAAAAACTACGGGCACTCATAAAATTGTCTAAGGCCAGCTTCGAGAGAAAAATTGCACAGGACACTAAGGATAATCACAAGGCTTTCTTTAGTTATGTTAGGAACCTGGGTGGTAATTCCCAGATATGCTCAGAATTAGTCCAAAATGACAAAAAATACACTGACCCCACAGACATTGCCAACATCCTAGCTGACAGGTTCAGCGCAAACTTCTCCCCTCCCCACCAAAAGGGCAAATATCTATCCCAGCAGAGTGCTGCCCCCCTGACATCTCAGATGCTCAGGTAAGAGCCGCCCTCTCCAAAGCAAAAAACACAGCATCAATGGGACCAGACGGTGTCCCGGGCTGCGTCCTACATGAACTCCAAGAAGAGCTAAACCCAAATATAAAATTACTGTTCAATCTCAGCCTTACTACAGGATATGTGCCCAAAGAGTGGTGTACAGCAACAGTGGTCCCTCTCCATAAAGGTGGTGCCTCAACGGATCCTGGAAACTATCGCCCCATAAGCCTGACAAGCTTGGTCTGCAAAGCTATGGAAAGGATCATCATGGACCTCATAAACAAAGATATTGGGGACCTACAGACACTGGATCCTACCCAGTTCGGCTTTGTTAAGGGCAGATCCTGCCTCTTAAACCTGGTTGATTTCTTTGAAACAGTCACCAAGGCGATTGACGAGGGGAAGGTGGTCCACACAGCCTACCTGGACCTCGCAAAAGCCTTCGATACAATACCCCACTCGGGCATTATAGATAAGCTCACCAGCTTAAATATAAACCCCTATGTCACTAGATGGATTGCAAACTGGCTCAAGGACAGAACCCACATGGTTAGAATTGCTGGAGCCATGTCAGACTCCAAACCAGTTACAAGTGGTGTCCCACAAGGCTCAGTCCTGGGACCTCTCTTGTTCGGTATATATTTCTCGGAGGTACAGGCCAACACGGAAGGACTGTGGCTGACCAAGTTCGCAGATGACTGCAAACTGGGCGCCATAATCGACTGTCCAGCCGACACAAGCATCCTCCAAAAGGGCCTCATAGAAACAGACAACTGGTGCCAGAGCCATGGCCTCAAGCTAAATGCCAAAAAGTGTATAGTCATCCCTTTGGCAAAAACAAAGTGCCCACAAATTACCACATAGGTGGTAATCCATTAAGTACAGAAGAAGTAATTAGGGACCTGGGGACCCAAGTTGATAGCAATCTCTCATTTGACAACCACATGGCCAAAGTGGTTAGAAAAACATTTTATATAGCCCACCTAATCATGAAGGGATTCACATCTAGATCAGGGGAGGTCATCGTGCCTCTTTACTCATCCCTCATCAGGCCCATAATTGAGTACAATGCCCCTTTTGGGATGTACCTTACCAGACACCTGCAGCAACTGGAAAGACCCCAAAAGTGCCTCACCAAGAGGATCAAAGGGCTCAAACAGATGCCATATGCTGCCCGGTTAAAGAAACTCCAGCTCTACTCAGTGGCATACCGCCTATTCAGAGACGATCTGTGCCTGACGTATAAAGCCATGTCCAACCCGGAATTAATGGACATGCTGCACCTCAGAAAATTCAAATCCCATCGAACTACGTGCTTGAGAGACTTGAACCTCAGCACTGAAATAAATAGGACATGCTGGAGGGACAGATTCATAACCCAGAGGCTCCCTTCACTCTGGAATAAAATCCCAGTCCAGGTTAGGCAGAGTCCCTCATTGACTCTCTCCAAGAGGAATCTTGATGAGTGGATGGGAGATCGTAGGTTTACCCTGGGTATCACTTCTGTGTCACTGTTAGACAGAGGCACAGTATACTAACCTCGAAAAAGGGCATAGCAAAATAAATTTAAAATGAGTGGCGAAAGCCAAACACATTCTGGCTAGGCTTATAAATGCCCTAGGGCAGATAGCCTAGTATGAACCTATGAACCTATAATATAAGAAATAATTTTGTCCTAACATCTCAGGACATTTGCCATGTTTACAATTACATGTCAGGACACAACTGCCCAAAGAGGGACTGTCCCTCGCAAAGTGGGACAGGTGGCAACCCTACTCCAAAGTACTTGAAAGATGTCTGTGTAGACGATCTGATAAGGGGGCACTAAGAACAGAATATGTCTTTCTTTCAATGGCTAAGAGAGAATGTTTTCTGAAAGCATACAAGTAAAGATAAGACAAAAGCAGGCAGCACTTAATATAAGTAAAATCAGTGGCTGCACTATGCACCTCAGAATGGATAACCTTCATTATAGATTAATTTAAGCCTGTGAATGTTGCTGTCAATTTGAGACAATTGTTTCTAATAGGAGGGTTAAACTTCATTATCTGAAAATGTCATAGTTTTGTGGGTTAGAATTAAGTTAATAGGTTCTGGAGGTTTTTTTTTTGTTTGTTTTGATTTGTTTTTTGAGGGTTTTCATTAAAACAAAAAGCCTTGTAAGATGTGACATATGTTTAAATGGGTATGAGAAGAACCATCTGTATAAAAGATCAACCTGCCAAACTTTCCATATTATCTTTAAATGTGAATGGACTTGCAGTTAAATACAGATTTAAAGGGTAGTGAACTATATTTAAAAATGCAAAGTGCCTACAGCTATGCTACAGCCATACCTCTCAACTGTCCCTGATTTTCAGAAACATCCCTGATTTTGAATCAAATTTTATCTCTTTCCCTTTTAATCCCAGCTAAAGCTGGTGACTTTTGGAGGAAAGGTGGGAAATTACACATAATAAGTAATGATGATAAATAATTAAGAGCTATAGACTTCTTTTACTTCAGAAAATGTGTATTAATTTGCACTCTTTTATTCTGTCAATGTGTCAAGTTAAGAGTACTAATATTTTAAAAGTGTCCCTGATTTTTTTCTGGATTTGTCCCTGATTCTGATGAAATTTGTCCCTGACTGGTTGAGAACTATAGCTACAGGAGACACATTTGGTAAGAACTGAGCATGTGAATTTGATAACAAAAGGATTTCAGGATGGTAATTCAGCAGAATATCTGGGAGAAAGGAAAAGGAGAGTACTTGTATTAATTGCGAAAGAAGCTCCAATAGTGACAGAAGATGAAAAAAGATAATGGTAGATTTATAGTACTAAGAGTCTACTGGCAAGGGAAGAGAATTACACTGGCATGCATTTTTGCTCCACCTAAAGCTGCTACAATGGAGCTTAAGAAAATTCTTGGAGAAATAATCAGCTTTCAGCAGGGAATATTATTTATAGGTGGGAACTGGAATTTGATTTACAACAGTGAGAATGTATCGGGGAGGGGTAGAAGGGAAATATAACAAAAAGGGTAGTTTCTTGAAGAAATCTATGAAAGCATTTGGTATGGAAGATAATAACTCCAGAGCACAAAAACTTTTAGCACAAGAGTCCAGGCAACAGAAAGTAGACATTGTTGTTGCCAAAGTTAGGGAACTGCAGCAAGGAAACTTACATTTAGATCCTGTTGAGGTATAAAGATATTTCAGAAATGTTATATAAATCTGTATAAAGCAGAGAAATGTGGAAATCAAGAAAAAGTACAAATGGAAATGTTTATGAAAAAGTTAAATATGCCAAGGTTAGCGGTAGATGAGGCCCAATTACTAACAGGATAGAAGGAGAGAAAATGAGATAAAAATGTGATGTATAACCAATCTACAGTGAAGTCCCCATGAACAGATGACATTCTTGTGGAAGTTTGGAAGCTAAGAGAGAAGAAAATGATCTGGAAAGTTTTGATCAACAGTATTTTAAAAGAAGAAGCACCAACATCCTGGAGGAAAGCGGTGGTGACTGTAATACCTAAAGATGGTAAAGACCCATCAGATCCAGCTTTGATTTTAAAACATAAAATGTTTATGTCTGTAATAGCTAAAAATGGCAAAGTTGATGACACAATTGATATATATGGATCAATGTGGCTTTGTGGATGGTAGGCAAAGATTTGACAACATTAACAGAACAATGATGATCCATCCCGAGGGAAGCAGAATGTAAGAAAATACCACTGTTATTGGTGGGTTTTGATGCAGAGAAAGCATTTGATAGAGTAAGCTGGGATTTTGTGAGTAGGACAATGGAAGTATTTGCTTTCCCTGATAAAATTATAAGGTTGATTAGGATGATATATGATGGACTGGAAGTGAAAATTAATGTAGGGGAGTTCCTCTCTGATAAGTTCTGTTTGAGCATATTTGCATTATGTTTAGAACCATTGGCAAAGAAAATAACAGAATCAGAAATTCAAGGATATAATTGGTATGGTACTCAAGAAAAGTTGGCTTTATTTGAAGATGATATTATTTTATAACTGAGAAAACCAGAAAAAGACAATTCAGTGTTGTGGAACATTGTATGATAGTTTCAAGTCTTTTTGGGATAGAAAATTAATGAAGATAAAACAAAGGCAATAACTTTAAACTATGTGCCCACATATGAATTGGTTAAGCAATACCCATATTTATGGGGAAATGATAAAATGAAGTACTTAGGAGTATGGTCTAAAATGATGGCAGCTACGGATATATGGGAATTGACTAAACAAAAGCTAACACAAATACTGAGAAAATGGAAGCTCTGTTTTATGGATATGGATACAAGCAGTGAAAATGTTTTTAATCCCTTTAGTTCTATACACAGGTCAGACATATTTTTATCAAACTGTGGTTAGCAATTTTTAAATAGTTGAAATATTTTATCTGGGAGAGGAAGAGAGCAACAGTCAAGTGGGATAAGTTGATCCTTCCAATAGAACAAGGTGGTTTGGGATTATCTGATATGAAGGGGTATTTCAGAGCCACACAGTTAAGGCTCCTATACATAGCACAAGCAGAAAGCTGTAATTCAGAGTGAAAGGGGATGATGAGGAAAACAAAGAGAGTCTGAGATTTTGGACACAAATCATTAAGGAGAATAACAATAACCATAAAGAAAATTAAAAGTAGCAGAAAAGTATTCTAAGAACTAAGCCAACACATGAATGGAGAATGGAGATTCTGCCGATAAGGACTGCAATTAGGGGTACAGAGAATAGGCAAGAGGGGGCTGGAAATTACTGGAAAAAAATGGCAAATGAATCACAATATTGGCAGCAAATAATTAGATAGGGAAAGGTAATAGAGTGGGAAAAGGCCAAGAATTTATTTGAACTGCAGGCTAGATATTGCCTTCCCTGTCAAGGACTGATATCAGAATATGGGCAAAGAGAAAGAAATAGGAGATCCTAAGTGAAATGCCAGCATTGGTAGACTTTTTAGTAGAATCTAGAATAGAAGCTGCTGTTAAAAAGGGATAATTAGTTGGACATATAAAATATTACATCCTAACTATATGAATCAATCACAGAAGTTTAGAACAGACTGGAAATAGAGATTGGATGAGCAATTCACAAAGAAACAATGGGGGATACATGTATGGTTCCCAAATATGCAGCAAAGGATAAAAAATTTAGGATCTTTGCTTGCTTTGCACAGGTATTTTTATACCCCAAGTAGACTCCGTATAAATTTTCCTTAGGTAAATTGCAAATATTGGAGGTGTGATGAGGAAGAAAGGTTTAGCTGGGAACATATTTTTTGAAACTATAATGAGCTGGCAGACTTTAAAAAATCCCTACAGACTACTCTATCAGAAATACTGGGTGAGCAAATTGGTGTAGCTAAGGAAATAGTTTTTTTGAGCTGTGATATAGAATCAGAATTGTCTAGACATAATAAGGCCTTGTTGAGTTTAATTCTGGGGTTTGTCAAAATAGCAATTACTAGAAAATGGAAATGAAAGTCTAAACAACTGTACTAGAAGTGGGATCTTTAGAAAAGGGTAGGAACAAACTATATAGAACAAAATGGGAATTGTGAGAACAGTAGATGCAGAATAATGTTTTGGAGGAGGAATGAGGTTTAAGGGAAGGCAGGAATTGAATTAGCTTTATAATAATTGACTGGCAATTATTGGATAGATTATAAGTGATGTTTAATGTTTGCAATCGAAAATATATCAATATGGTTTGCTTTCATTTACATGAATGTATGATCGCCTATGTTATAAATGATAATTTAATAAAGATGTTTCTTGAATAAAAACAAAACTTGGGAGATTGGTACATCAAACAACATAGTTCTTTGCTGTTCTGTAAAAGTGAGCTTTTGTTTTCTTAATCGAATGAAAGTTAATAATTTGCATTGGTTGAGGATGTGGTCTATTCTTAAAATGCCGCATTTCAGATTAAGTCTCACTATGGACATCTGAAAAGAAGGCAACCATTTTCCATGGTAACTGCCTGAACCTGCTTTCACAGGACAGTCCAGATTAAGAAATCTGTGTCCTGATTAAAAAAATGTAATTTCCTGATATTTTAAGACAAAAAAACAGCATAAAATTATGATGCTATATCTTAAACTTCTTAGTATAATATAAATGTTGAATTCCAAAACAGAGCTTGGCTCCATGTCACAGAGCGATTGATTCCATAAATCTGACCCAAACAACCAAGGTTCATTTAGCAAACCTGACACTGGAGGTAACTGGGAGGGGGAGGAGTGAAGGAGATTGACCTGCTTGCTTATCCTAGGAGGGGTTTTCATGCAATCAAAGATACATTGGGTGGTGTAGTCTCCCTGATGGAGATCAGAGAGCCCACCACTCATGTCGTGAGGGGAGGAGCAGAGCTGCATGAAGGGAATGCCTCTTGTGGAATTGTGAAAACATCCTGCACGGACAACCCATTGCACACCCCTTGCCTGCACCTAGCCAAGGGAGTGTAGTTAGGGCTGAGGAGAAAATAAAAAAATGCAAACTCTGCCACTGATGGCCGTCTAAATAATGGCCCCTCCATTACGACCTGTGCCCCTAGTGAAATTGGCCTGTTGGCCAAAAGGGAGATGATGCCCAACAGACATCAGAGACTCTTTATTTTTGATAATAAAGTAAAATAGAGAGTTTATACTGATTTACATTCTAGCTTATCCTGCAAATTTTTTAGTACCAAATGTCCCACACTGGGTACCTAAATGGTGGCAGCCATACTCTCTTCCCTTTCCAGCTACAGCCCAAATGTTTTTTTTTTTTTTTTTTTTTGAATACTCTTTTTAATCCAAGAGTTATGTATTGGATTTGGTTGATTTCTTAAAGACCTGTTTCACTGAAGTAACACCATTAAAATTTTCTTCATTGCACTGAGTGAAACGAGGGGGGGCAAACTCCTCATGCCTCTAATGCATAGGATTTCACTTATTGCATTTCCTTACTAAATATAATCACGTCTGAAGTCACACCACCTCAAGAGGAAGGAACGAATTCACTTAAGTGTGCTGACACTAAAACGGGACACAATTAAATCAACAATTACCTTGTACTACCCCAGAAAAAAGAAACACACTGTTTTTAGATAGAAAATTGTCTTACACCCATCTCTGAGGTGCTACAAATCTGGAGCTAGAATTAAAAAGTGTGTGGGTGTGACACTCTGCAAAAACACTTAATAAAATATTGTCATCCTTTTTGTTAGTTATGGATGACCCATTGAAACATGATGTCAAGCAATGAGGCCACCCCTAAACCTACACCAACCTAGTGATAGGTATTTTTTATGATATTCTTTGTATTATTTTACTTATATGTTTTTCAAGCTAAATTCAGAAACCTCACCTCAATATGTAAATTTATTTCTGCAGCACTCCATTGATGGTAGTTTGCTTCTCTGACTAACTCAGTGGGTGCAGTTGTAAGAGAGGTAACAAATTTTAGTACATGGTTTTGAGGGGGAGCAAGAACTTCTTAATTTTCTCTTACACTTTATTCTAACTCCAAGATCACAGTAACTCATAGAAAGGACACACACTGTTTTATAGGGGAAAAAAAAACAGATGTTGCACCTTTCTCTAAGATGGTGAAGGGATGTCTCTGTTAGAATATATAACTGGAAGTGATGCAGGGGGATTGCTGTTTGTAAAACCACTTACCAAACATTGTCAATTGTCTTAATGCTCTGTAAATATTGGTAGGTGGTACTTCTGAACTTAAACCATTTTTTAATTGTTTTCCAAGAAAATCCAAGTTTATTGGAGGCCTTACAAGAAAAGCTCCATAGCCTATGTAAGGGATATATAAAACAGTATATACTTTTTTTGTAATTCATTTCTCACAGCAAAATTACATTATGGTGCAGAAATCAAAAACATTTAATCTAGGCATGTTAATAGTCTAAAGTACAGCTCATTAAGAGCACTCATCACTAACTCTATACACAGTTACTGTATTTGTTTCCTGATTGTGTGTAAAGTATGAGAAAATAGAAATTAGAATGTAGACCCTACCTTCAGCCTAGGCAACCAGAATTCAGCTAGCAGCTTTGGCACTTGGCAGGGCAGGCAGGTATGTCCACCTTTCCGGGAGGGATAGTACTTCCTACTCAGCTTGTTCCACTGCTGTTATAACAGGGCATCAGCTGGAGAGCAGATGCCTGTCATGATGCAAGGAACTAGTGCTGAGAAGAAGCAAACATGGCCATCAAAGCCATTTTCAATAGTCCTTGGAGCATGAGGGAAAGCACACATATAAGGACAGAGAGGCATAGGTGGCCCTTGAGGTCATGCAAGTGCTCACATCAGCAGCAGGGTTGGGATTTCACCATTAAATAAAAATGCTGCCATTACTAGGGTACAAATAAGAGCACAAAGCACCCTCATGACTGCATGGATGACAGACACCCATCATACAGTGTAATGTTTTGATTAATTGGAGGTTTGACGGTAGGCAGGCACATGAGCAAAAATAATACAAAAAAGTGTGTTGTGGTACACCAATGTACTATGTTGTTGCCCTCTCCTGAAAACAACTGTCCTTTTATCCATGAGATGTATCATAACTATGTGGCACATATACTAAAATTCTTATACTAGATCATTTTAGCTGTAATATAACAAGCATACATTACTGTGGTTACATTTGCTTTCTTTGCAAGCTTATTTTTTACTCTTTTTGTTTAAAGTTTGACGTTATATTTCAGACATAGACTTTGACTTTAACATATTGAAGTGCTTCTATCTAAGCAGTGTGCTTAAAAATCAATACAGTTCAACATTTCTGACACCTACCTATAAAACCTGGCAAACAAGCTTATAACACCCTACAAAATAAACATCAAAAGAACCTAAAACTCTTCTGGTCATCCATAAACAAAAGTTTACAGCCAGGCCAAGCTACCATCCCACCCCTACACCCAACAATTCTACTAATTCAATTCCCACACATTTTAACTATTTTATACATAGAATAATGCCCCCTCACAAACATTCATACCTCCACTCAGTACCTGCAGCTTCTGCTAAATATCCTCAGCTACTTGACTTCAGCCCAGTATTTACCTCAAGCATTAAAAAGCTCCTACAAAAGCTAAAATCATCCACTCTAGCTGCTGACTAGCTCCCTTCAGACTACTTATAAATGGCTGCAGATGCAACTGCTTTTCTGGTATCTGTATTGATAAATAGATCTGTATCTGAAAAAAATACATTCCTTCTATCTGGAAAATTCCTTTATTATATCTTATATATAGGTTCATAGATTAGTACGTCTAGTCAGTAAACCCATGTGAGAATCAAGCCCTGCACATTGTGTTTGTAAGCTAAACACCTTGACCATTATGTCAACCTCCATCCTATATATTTCTTTAAAGAAATGTGGCATATCTACTGGATTTAATCACTACAATCCCATTGCAATCCCTTCCCCCTATCAAAAATACTTGAAAAATGTATTCAGGTTGGCTTCTACATCACCTAAATTCCAATAATCTCTGTGAAATGCAGCATGGTTTCTGACCCCAACACAATACAAGCACTCCCCTTCTGTCATATCACCAGCACTACAGATTAGTACAGGAACAATGGTAAATTAATGTTAACTATGTTTCTAGAGTTATCCAAAGCTTTTGACACTGTATAACGCACCAACATTTACTCAATGAACTCTCTTCTGTAGGTGTCTCTAGTCCTTAAGTCCTCCCTTATATGGTTCAGTTATCTATTTGGAATGCAGCAAGCAGAAAATGGTAACAAGACCTCTCTCCCATTTACCATAAGTGTCTCTCAGGGCTCTATACTAGGACCCCTTTTTATCAATATGTTTTATAAACAAGCTTTACATTGCCATACACCAAAGCAAGCAAATATAATACAATGTGCAAATGATTCAACTTTAGTATGTACAGCCCCCACAATATCAAAACTCCAAGAAATCACGCAAATTTATTTCTGTTCATTGAAACCTGGATGAAAAATTCTAACTTGCTCCTTAGTCCCAATAAAAAAAAACTGATGCTCTTCACCCCAAAATATTATCTCAATGCAAAACAATCTTTCTTGGTTACATGGTGGGAGGTTGGCATAATGATTAAGGTGTTTTACATTGTGGGCACAAGGTGCAGGGCTTGATTATCACATGGAATTAGCTAAGCCTAAAATGGCCCCCAAGGGCAGTTAGCCTAGTACTACACTATGAACCTATGAACATCTGCATAGAATACTAAAATTAAAGTAGTACCACATATTAAATTACTAGGCATTGTCTACATATTCTTCAAACAATTAGAAAGACCCAACAGAAACTTAGCTTCCTTTATAGGGCCAAACAGTACCTTACAGACCCAGCAATAAAAACCCTAGCCAAATCCTACTTGCTTCCAGCACTTTTATATGCCTAACCTACCCTTACAAAGCTAAGCTCTACACTAAAATCCAAACTACTCTACTATCACAACAAATTGGCTAAATTTGCTACCAGCACTGCACATTGAACCCACCAGTGCCAAGGCTTAAAACTGCGAAATTGGCTAGAGCTTAACTACCTAACACACTCTTAGCTAGTTACAGCATACACGCTGATAAATTATCCTGAAAATGCCATCCATTAAAAATGTACTATTGTTCTACACCCCCACAAGAGACCTGTGTTCTGGTGATAAATTTCTACTAAGCACTTGTAAGGCAAATTATTCTTTAGGGGTCTCACTATACTCCTGTTTCATCTCCAAACTCTGGAACCCCATCCCTTCACAAGTAAAAATGAGTAACAAACTCCCAAGCTATAAAATTCAGCTCAAACAATACCTGTCAACAAGTCCTGCCCATGCTCATGTTTATCACTAGGCTGAGACCTCAGTGAAAGCACCAACAACTTATTACATATCCCTAACTTCTTTCCCTCCTGCATTTGAATTAATACATCCTTCTTCACACCTCTTGTAAACACTACTTCTCCTCTTTATCTTTCTCTAACTCCCCTCCATCTACCACTCTACCCCTCTCATGCATTCTCTGTATACCCCTTGAGAATAGGCAACTTAGATAGAACTAATCCTATGCCATGCTCTCTCACTCAATTGCCATTACCACTGACATTTTTTACAATACTAACACCTCCTCTCCACGGCAACTCGGCACCATAAAAATCTACTGCCAATCATTAGCGGACCGGAGTTCCGCTGTGGTGACCCCTAACCGGGAAAAGCCGAAAAGACAAGCAACAACAAATACCTCCCCTCCTACATAATTTTATAATTTGCTTCTCAACTGTACTCTTCATTATATCTCTTGAACTCTTTACAAACCTTTCTGTACTGAAATGTAAGAACACTAAACGTCTTTACAACAATGTGTTCCCTTCTGTAGTATATATTAATTTACTTCCTGCAAGAATTTAGAGCTACCAGAACTGCATAGACTTATGCAAATTGTTGTAAATACTCTATGTACTTGTCTGTTTGTTTTTCTAAGAAATGTAAGTGTACCTGCTGCCTTGTTGCAAATATCTTGCCTCTAACAGTTTGTTGCAGCCTTCCATTTAAATTATACCTGGATATGGAACTAAAAACAAAGTAAACCCATCAATGCATAGCCTTTCAGACACATATAATTTTATCTATAACTGCTACAGAAACATTTTCCCATACAAAAACAAAAACATTCATTCTCCCTTTTGTGTCTGCCTTTCTCCATCTTCCTCTCCAACCCAGTGCATCCTTGTCTCCCCCTCTTTCTCTGCTTCTTAAGACACCTCAAAAAATCCTGTAACACACATTCAAGTAATCTTTTACCCAGACATTCCCTTACCATATTTTAAAAGAAATAAGTAATCTTTTACCCAGTCATTCCCTTACCATCTTTTAAAAGCAATCTGTATTCCAAACAGTGCTCTAAGCAAATAGATAGTTATTTGATTGTGTTCAAACACTCAACTTTACATTGTTCAGTGAATCACAAAAATGTTAAGTACATATGTGTTGCAATCAAAACTGCACTGTTACATGATCTGCATAGACTGTGCAATCTCTGTGTTCTACTTTGTTTACTATCTTTCATTCACCACTTTGATCCTTTTTATTTATTACCTGTCCATGTGTAAGTGTAATGAAGTTAAAATTTACACGTTTGTGTTTGAGTGTGTGTGTGTGTGTGTGTGTGTGTGTGTGTGTGTGTGTGTGTGTGTGTGTGTGTGTGTGTGTGTGTGTGTGTGTCTATTATATACACACAAACCATTGAATACTTAATATATTTATTTATTTTTTCAGGCAGTCTTACTACATAATGTACCTTTAAAATGTAAGAGGCGCCTTTAGTGTACTGCAGTATAGGGCATGAAAATATCCTTGCAACAGTTAACTAGCTGACACAAATTTAACTGACAATAAACAGGCTATATAAGGTGGATGCATTAAAGCAGCAAACCAGGAAGTTAGTTCTTCACCTGTAGGATCACTGTGAATGAAGACCTTGGAAATATGGAGTGCAAAAACCCAGTCAGGGCTAACCAGTGGAGTGCACCTGTGAAATGTACTTTGTATAGAACCTGGGCCTAGAAAGAGGTCTGCAGCCTTGCACTTTTTTAAATACAGCCTGTATCCTGGAGGGACTATGTGGACTGTGAATAATGGGTGAAAGCAACCTAAGGAACCTTTATTTTTATTTGAGATTACAAAGCCAAGTTGGCTATTATTTGGTTTTCATTTTTGACTGGTGAAAATAAACATGTTTTTATATAGGTCTTGCCTTTAGTATCTCTCTTTGGACTCACACTGTTGATCAGAAACTTGACAGTTTTCAGATCCTCTCAATACCTCTGCTAGCAAGTTTAAACCACATTTGTGCTACTATATTTCCCCAAAGGTATTGTGACTGTTGTGTTCCTGGCATGGTTGACTGGTGACTTTAACAATATAGAAACTTTTAAACAAAATTATAGAATCACAGATGGGAACTGACCAAAGGCTACTAGAGTTACAACAGCAGCTAGTTGTGCTAGCCAGTGTTGCTGCCAAACCAAGTTCTGTGCCATCTGTGAAGAAACTAACCAGACACATTTCTGAGATATATTTGGTGATATTTTAATGCTATGCCACCACAGAGAACTGGAGCTAAGCAGACTGGAAACAAATCATGTCATCCCGACTGATAGGAGAGGCAGTGAAAACCTACTTGGGTGATAGTGATTGCATGGACTCTGAAAACTTAAGAAAGAAAGAATGAATTTTTGTCAGGTGTAATATTACTCCTGAAGTACAAGCAGTAAAATTTAATTACATAACATTTAATGTGAATAAAATGTTAAGCACACAGATGTATGATTTAAATTAGATTTAAATTGTACTTTAAATTTCTTGCTTGAATCTGATATCTATAGTAAAGCAAACAATGTTGAATATTTTGGCAGTACACAGGTTTAAAAGAGCTTTGCCTGGCAATGTAAGAAAACTCGTACTGCAAAGGGACCCTGAGAACTTTTAGTAGAATACTTATTAGTCAATCACACAATAACAATAATTGCTTGTTTTAAGCCTAAAACTGCAGTAAAAAGTGTACCTTTTGTGTGATGCAAGAAGCAGCAAATATTGTGTTAATTTGTTCCAAATGTAAGAGAGGGATCACACTGCTAAGTTTTGTGTTACAAAAGAAAATGCTGACAGACATATGAAAATTGAAGGTGTTCCAATGTCTAGGATAATTGAGTGAGTCTATGCTAGTCTGCTGCAACCAAATTTAGTGAAGTGCACTGCATGTTTTAAAAGGAAAGGAGGTCCAAGCCTGCTAGATTCTAGAAGCACAATTTCTCTTGTCCAAGTGTCCCTTGGTACATATGGATAAGATTAGCAACAACCAAAAATAGAGGCAATAATCATTTGTCATACTTGGGAGATTACTGAAGATGGTAACCTTCAGTTAGTGGACTTATAAATAGCTACCTAAACTTTAAAAAGGCCCATTGTGATGATGATACTTTAAGAAGGACCAGAGGGACAAAAGAATACTCCCTTTCACATAACAAATCAGACTATTCTTGGGAAATTGTTACCTCCCGTGGCTGTAATCTCTGATTTAACCCATGATATAATATTAGGAAAATATTTTCCCCATTTTAAAGTGCTGTGGAAAATGAGGAAGGAGGTAGAATCAATAGATAGTGTGGAAAGCTGATACACTTAATAAGAAAGAGGTAGAGCAACAGCTTAATACAGCCAGACAATGTAAGAATAGAGGGACATGATGAGATTAACTCAGGGATATTCAGACTCAAAGTCAAGAGAGCAGATATGGCATAAAAACTATAAAAAGGAGTCAGAATTTGGCTGTGTTTAGAGGATTCTGTCTATTATCATTATGTTCTAATAACATATCAACATAAATCCCAAAACTGTAAGAGACAGTACAGAAACTGAATATGAACTAATTCTCTGATTTGAAAATCAGTTCAAGAAAGAAACATGCACAGATACAATAAGTGTTTGTACAGAAGCTAAGAGGATAAGATAGAAAAAGAAAGGCACGTGAACGGATCCTTACAGCAAAGTGAATACAATAAGTGAGATAAGCAGAATGCAGAGTTCAGAGCTTATTTTTCTGCTAGTGTAAAGCAGACAGTGCAACTGAAGATGGACTTTAAGCAGCAGAAAAATGTAAACCAAGTAAAAAGTAAATCTGGGGATACATTTTGTTCCAATATACCCTTTACAGTGGGAAAACAACATGAAGAAAGACATGAAATTGAGATGGTGATATCCACTTACACTAAGGTAGATTAAAATCAACCTAAAATAAGGACAGCACTCATGAGGCCAATGCTTGTAACGGAGATAACAGTGCAGAAACTGATTATGAACTAAATCAGAAGGGGATTTTTGTTTAGAACTACAATTTGTAGAGGAAGATGTGAAGAAAACTGTAGTGCCAGTGTTTTTGGGGGGGGGGTAAGAAGCTACACCTAATACCTGAAGAGAGCTTAGTGAAGAAAGTATCCTTGAAGTAGTGGACTTACAAATAAGCAACCTAAACTATAAAAAGGAGCAACGGGATGATGATACCTTAAGAAGGACCAGAGAGAGAATATAACAAAGGCTGTATGGAAGATAGTGAACAAGGTGTTCTCATGACTTCTTACCCATATTTTGAAGTAAAAGATGATCTCTTTATATAAGGGAGATTTCCTGGCCAGGCATAATGAAAAAGAAAACATCTGTGCTTCTTGCCCAGAATGCCAGAAAAGTGCACCGCTTTTTTAAATATCTTTCTTAAATCATTACATTTTCAGCTTTGCATGGGTTTACCTACAATAATAGAAAGGAAAACAAAATATAATAATCGTTTCCGCTGTTATTGTCCTGAAGTATGCATAAATGTATTTTTTAACAATTTTCGTTCACTTCAACATTACTTAAATTGCTCAGTTCCTGCCTCTTATTTTAAACTTCACTCATCGTCCTCAGCATTATTCTGCATTGTTCTCATGAATTTCATTTATTTGCATGAAATTTGATCTTTCCTTTCCAATATGCAGAACTTCCTTCACGCTGAGAATAAATTTTAATTTCTGTTACCTGTTAACTGATTTTTTTTGGCAGCCATTAACATTACACTTCATAAGATCTTAATATACCTAGGCAATTAACATCCTATATATATCAGCTCAAACAAAACATTTCCTTACTTACAACCATTTGATCCCCCAACATGTCTGGCAAAGTACCCTGTAGGGAATTTTTAAAATCTATCAACTTGTTACATTTCCAGAAAAAAAAAAAATTCCCAATTACCTCTCTGTTCCCCATCATACCTCTTGTATTTGCTATCTACCCGAGGAGGATTCCTCGGACGCCTACTTTGGGTATAAAAATACCTATGTAAACACATTTGTGCAAAGATTCTAAACCTTATGGACATTGCTGTATACTTCGGAACCTTTCACATTTCTTTCTGTTCTTCCTTTGCATATGTCCTTTCCATTCTGTTTTCCTAATCTTTCTTTACCTCTTCTGATTGATTCTTACAGTTATCATACAATATTTTATATACCTTAATAATTACCCATTTTTGGACAACGGCTTCCATTCTGGACTAAATTAGAAACCCTACTAGAGCTCGTCTTTCACTTGACACTCCTCTATCCCTTTCTCTTTGCCTGTATTCTGTTATCAGTCCCCGATAGGAGAAGCTATTTCTAGCCTGCATTCCAAATTTCTGCTTAGCCTCATACCACTCTGTTACCTTTCCCTGACAAGTTATTTGCTCCCAGTACCATGGTTCCTTTGTTGTTTTCCTCCAGTAAATTTTAGCCCCTTGCCTATTTTCCATACCCCTACTTGCAGACATACATATTGGTAAAATCTTTCTGCATTCACACATAGGTTTGGTTATTAGAATATGTTATGCTGTTTTATGAAGATAATAGTTTGTATGGTAATTTTCATTAAGGACTTGTATCCAAAGTCCTAGTCTATCTTTAGATATAAAAGTCCCCTGATCCCAAAACCTGTCATATAAGTACCCTGTGAATATACTCTTATGAACATTGTGGAGCCATTAGTAAAATATAGCAATGGATACCATACTAGCCATAATGGACTATGCTACCAGATTTACAGAAGCAGTGCTATTTTGCAAAACCATTACTAATACTATTGGCAGAGAACTAGTGCTATTATTCTCCGGAGTGGGTATTACTAAGGTACTGGCCAGGATATTCCCTTTATGTCAAAGGTACCACATCAGTTTTGTCATTGCTTTAAAGACAAACAGTTGAAGACATCAGTAAGGCATCTGCAGACTGATGGATTAGCAGAAAGGTTCAATAAAGCACTGATATCTTTGCTGAGGAAAGATTTTGATGCAGATGTTGCTAGTTACTACCCTACATACTGTTTGCAAGCAAAGAAGTTCCACAAACTTCACTTGAGTGTACCTCATTTGACCTTTTGTATGACAGGTATCCAAGAGAGCTACTTGATATCACTATGGAATCACGGGAAGAAAAAAATTCCCTACTTAAAAGTGTGATAGAATAATGTTAGTTTGATGACATATTAAATACGATAACGCCCATGGTAAGGTAGCACATGCACAGAACTCATGACATGCAGAAAGAGTACATACTAAGAATGCCCTGACTTCGACAATATAATTTAACCCAGGATATTAGGTACTAGTGGTGGCTTCCTCCATAGAAAATGCATTTCTCACCAAATGGCAGGGACCATTTGGGGTGCTGGAAATAACAAATGCAATTAACTTAAGGTTAGACAGGAAAGAATGAGAAGATAAAATGTATCTCATTAATGTGCTGAAGCCATTGAAAAGCAGTAGAGAATTCTGCAGAGAGCTTACAAACTGAAGTTTATACATTAGAGATCAGGGAATCTCTGCCTGAGATGCAGATAGAGGAATCCTTTTCAATAGTAAAAAAGCAGGAAGGGAGAGAAGTTTTATTAAAAATAAAGGTGTGTCTTCACAGATACACTTGAGAAATAATATAACATAATACAGAGTTATCCCCCAGAATGAAGGTTATACTGCGACCTTACAGAATACAGAGCAAGAAAAAAACAAAAAAAAAAACAAAAACAGAGAAGTTCAAAACTGCTTAAACTAGGTGTGGTAGAACAGTCACAAAGTGATGGGAACAGTCCAATAATGTTCATCTCCAAAACCTAACAGAAGAATTAGAGTATTTAATGACCTTAGGAAACCCAATAGCATTTAAAAGTTTGATAGCTATCCCATTCCCAGAATTGTTGAATTTACAGAGAACTTGGGAAGGCTAGATGCTTGACAAAGGGATACTGGCAGATACCAGTTACCCCCACCTCTGTTAAAGAAAAAAGTGGTTTTGTAACCCCTGATAGTCTGATTTAGTACACTGTAGTACTACTTACTATTTGGCCTACATGGAGCCCCAGCCACCTTTCAGAGGCTGATGCATAGAATATTGAATCCATAACCATAATATGCTGCTGTATGGCTGGATGACATGGGCATTTATTCAGAATTGAGAATATCACTTACCTAAGTACAGGCTGTGTTAGAATCCATCACATTGTGAGGCTTGACTTTAAATGCTAAAAAAATAAAATGGGTTTGGAGAAAGCTACATAGTTAGGATAGCTTGTAGGGAAATGGGTGGAAAGACCTAAACTATAAAAAACAGAGGTCATAAAAACTGGCCTGCACCCTCTGGTAAGAAACAGATGAAGGCTGTTCATAGACAGCTTTGGTACTCCAGAAAGCCTATGCCTAATTTTGCAACTATTGCCTATTGTCTGACATATCTCACAAGAGGCAACACTATCGTCAAGGTGTAGTGGTCTCTTGTAGCAGATAAATAACTTAATGAAATAAAAAGGCTCATATGTTCTGAACGTGTATTAATAACTCCTAATTTTACTGAAAAGTTTATCTTGTATACGGTTGTATCAGAGGTGGGTTTAGGGGCAGTGCTGTCCGAAGACATTCAAGGTAAGGAGCACACTATGTGCTATATCAATAGGAAGCATGGTAATGCAGAAAGGAGAACTCCACTGTTAGAAGAATGTGTCTAGAAATAAAATGAGATTTTTATGCCTTGAAATATTAAATAATTTCAGTTAGGTAACAGATCATACCCTTTTGGAAACTTACAGCAATACAGACTTGTGTTAGTGGACACTACCCCTCAATATATTGTGGTGCAGAGTCCAGGCTTATTCCACATAAATGCTGATGGGGTTTCCATGGCAATTAATACATCATTATGATTTTAAAACCCTGGTTACACGATGGAAGGGGGAGGGGTTAGTTGTACATCTTGATTGAAAAATGTGTAATTTGCCTTTATTATATTTCTTTATGAAACATGGGAATATTTTCACACCAGTTAGCTAGCTAACACGCTTTTAACTGACAATCATAGGTATGTGTTGTTATATTTATATACACACACACACACACACACACACATATATATATATATATATATATGTATATATATATATATATATATATATATATATATATATATATGTATATATATATATATATATATAGATATATATATATAGACACATACACACACATATGAGGAGGTTGCCTAAAAGCCGCAAACCAATAATTTCATTCTTCATGTGAAGGATTACTGTGAGGAAAGACTTAGGAAGGGTGGAGTGGAAGAGGCCATTCCATGCTAACCAGTGGAATGTACACTTGCAGGCCTGTATACCTTGGACTTTTGTTTTAAATATAGCCCTTATTCTTGAGGGGCTGTGCACACTGTAAATATTTGGTGAAAGCATTTTATTATTTTTGGTTTTCATTTTTGACTTGTGAGCATAAACTTGTGGTTTTATATACATCTTGTGTCCAGTGTCTCTGAAGTTACTATATATATATATATATATATATATATATATATATATATATATATACATATATATATATATATATATAAATGTGTATATATGTATATATATATATATATATATATATATATATATGTGTGTGTGTGTGTCTGTATAGTTCAAAATCTTGCCACAACAAAATGTAGAAACTCACAATACTGACCGTTCATAATCCCCGGGATTCATTAAACAAATATTTCCATGCAGGAACAGTGTAGCCATTCCTGCACGGAATATGGCCGCCAAACAATTCAGGAAACATACCATGAGACGTGCACAAGCCTGCCGACACTGTCCCTGCATGGAAAGCCATGCAGAATGCTAATTACTTCATTTGCTGGTGAAAACAATGCAAATTAGGTGACTTAGCAATTCAGGAAGCAGGCAGGCATCCATGCAGGAACAGTGCTAGTTGCAGAAATGTGTTCGGTTACTAACCGAGCACATTTCTGCAAATAACAAAACTGATGCATGACAGCTCAAATAAAAGCATGTATTATAAACTTCTGGCATGCCAATGGCCAAATATATGGCCATTGGTATGGGTAGGTGTTTAATTTAATAAAAAAAATCAAAGTTTTTTTTTTGGCCAATCTCGGCTGTTTAAGCATAAGGCAGCGGCGGGCAAATGGGATTGTGATGAAAATTTAAAAAAAATACTAAAACATAATTTTAGGGAAATCTGCATTTTGCCATTATAGTCAATGGCATGCAGAATCAAAACATTACCAGGGAACACTAGCTGTCAAGGGGAAAGGCTCCATGTCAGAGCAGTAACTACGGACTAAGGCAGTGGGATATGCAAATGAAGGTAATTTTATTGAATCGCAAAATATTCTAAGTCCACACACTGCACCTAACCATGTAGGTGCCAGAACAGGATAGTGTAGGCAGGAGGAGCAGCTAACATGAAAAGGGTGTGTGTCATGCTTGCTGTAAGCACATTGGAGCTCCATTGCCCAGATTTGCCCTTAGCTAAGCACAACTAAGCAAGGGGTGTGCCTGAGGCTATAATTTCTTACACCATGAAATGAAGACCATGTTCACGTCTGGGAAGGGCCATTTCTGCTAAAATGTGTTTACCTTAGTTAAATGGGTGTGCGCGGTGCACACTGGGACTTAAAAAAAAAAAAAACAGAAATAACAGCATTGTTTACATTTAGGTAGTGGGTTTGCACACCATGCCTCAGGGCTTAAAAGAGGCAGAAATGGGGAAGGGGAAAAAGAAAAAAAAAGGGAAATAGCAAATACAGCCACTCAAATGCAAGTAAAATAGCTGGCAGGTGGAATGTCTCAAAGTCAGCCAATCACACAGGCAGCATCTGCAGCACACCGCTATAAACTATGCAAACACCTTCCAGTTTTTTTTTCCCACAAACTCTGCACCATAGGTGTACACGTACGGGGGAATTTTAACTCAGAAAACTAGCAAAAAAATGTTAGGGGCTGCTATCGCTTTGATCTGTCAGTATGTGCAAGAGACCAAGGGCACTGAGGAGGATAATGCTGACAGCCAACTCAGACCGAGGAGGAGGAAAAGAGTGTTCAGACCCAGGGTAACCTACCAGGGGCTACATGATCTGGAGATAGTAGAGCGCTACAGGGTGGACAAGGACATACTTCAGTGACTCATTGAGCTGTACCAGCCTCACCTCCGACCCAGAACCAATAGAGGGGAACCCATCCCAGTGGATACCAAGGTATGTGTAGGTTTAAGAATACTAGCTACAGGTGCTTTCCAAAGACCAACTGGGGATATCATGGGGGTCTCACAGGCATCCTCATCCGGGATACTCCACAAGTTCCTGTATGCCATGCGACCACATGCCGCTGAGCACATTTACTTCCCCAGCACCTGTGAGGAGAGGACCAGCAATATGCATCTCTCCAACAATGTAGCAGAATACCCGGAGGTACTGGATGCCATAGACTGTACGCACATCCACATCAAAGCACCACCCGGTACCAGGGTAGGGTCTATCTAAACCGCAAGGGGTTCCACTCCATTAACTGCCAGGTCATGTGTGATGCCCAGAGCATTATCATGAATGTGTGTGCTGGCAGCCCTGGAAGCTATCACGACTCCCACATCTGGCATTCGTCACAGCTGTACCAGGCATTTGCCAGTGGGGACATCCTATATGGCCACCTGGTGGGGGAGTCTGGCTATGCACTGAAACCATGGCTGATGACACCCATCAGAAATGTACACACACCCACACAAGAATGCCATAATGAGGCACAGGCACAAACCAGGTTCATTATAGAGTGTGTGTTTGGGATGCTCAAGTCACCTTCCACTGCCTTGACATATCCGGTGGAGCCTTGCAGTACTCTCCAGACACATGTGCACACATGTTCATAGTATGTGCCATGCTACACAATATGATCCTGTGGAAACAGCTGCAGCAGAAACAAAATGGGGAAGGGCCATACAGCCCCCCACCATTGCCATGGTCTCCACAGGCACAGAGGGACTCGGAGAAGGAACATCCTGAGCCTGCCCCTGTTGGCAGATGGAAGCATGCCCAGTATGCCCTGTCATTGGCAAAGAGGCAACACATAGCACATAATACACTGACACTGTAGGGCCCAAGGGACTGATATCTCTCTCTGACTCGCACACCCAATAAAATGGATGCCAAACATCACACCACCTATAACTTACCACGTATAGGCAGTGTACTGCGTGCATCCGACATAGTCGGCCCTCAAGTACCGTCCTCACAACTGCCTCAGGCACAAGGTAAGTCAGTCTTTTTAACAATAAAGGAATGGAGTAGAATGTTCTGATAGCATATCTATGGTATTGATGCAAGGAAATGGGGTGGCTTACTGGGATAGCAGCAGACAACTGACAGCTATGTGGGACAGCAGGAAGTGTATGCCCAGTACTGGCTTAACCACACTATGCAGTACCACCCTAGTTGACAAATACCACTGCAGTATATGTGGTGAGCCAAATAACTGGGGGGTCATAGGTCACATGCATGGATGTCAAAGTGGGGGTCCCATCCTCACCCCCAGCCTCACCCAGCAGATGAGCTGTAGAAAAACATACAGAAATGTCTGGCAAAGACCCCCACATGGCAACATCCATGAAATTCCCACTGACAGACTTACACAGTGATATCACAGCAGGTCTGGTAGTGGCAGTATGGCTCTGAAAGATAAGAAGTCTGAAACTAAAAATGCTTATGCCAGAACAATCTTACTTGTGGTCAATACTGTTATGCCTGTAGTCTCAAAGATAGGGCACACCACTATGGGACCAAAATGTTAAGCAAATATCAGCACACTCTGTGCAAATGTGTATTGTGTATAGATGTATCACTCCCCACTCATAGTCCCATAGAAATGCAATAACATGTCCCTAGCTTTAAGCAGCATCCAGCTGTCAGCTAGAGTGATGGCTCAACATGAACGGAAAGCAATTTACAGTAACACTCAGTCAGCTTACTGGTGTCATCCCAGGGGTGTCCACTGCCTGGCTGCCTGGGAACATATGATCATCAGAATGCACTGCCTTGCTACAGATGGCCTGCATCTGTCACACCTGGCCTACAGGCCTATGGCAAATGCCCATGCCTCATCCACAGTGCCCTGTTAGGAAGTATCATAGGGTCCATAACACCAACATAACACAGTCTACAAAATGCAAAGAAAGGCCATGCTGCTAACTGCTAGGGGCAAACCTGCCAGCCGCAGAGAGCCATAAATCTGGACAAAGCCATAAATAATGGGGTGATAAAGGTCCAAACAGAAGGACACCTTTGAAATACTGCTCTAATAATGTTAGAAAGTTGATGGAATGATTGTATTAGCATGGAATGTCTGAAGGGTATGAAGTCTGAAACTGCAATGTCAACTGTCAGTAATATCTGACTTCAACCCTGAGTGACTTGCAAAACACTTTTCCTTGAAAACCACACTCATTTGGGTAACCAACCAGATATATAAGTCATGAATCTGGACATTTTGTGATACTCTGTACAGTCAACAGGCAGGGCTAGGAGTCTAAACATGGGAATGCACTCATTGCAGGCAGTCTTAACCATGGAAGATGGTGACATGTCTGCACCCACAGAACCCTGGCCCACAGCCATGGGGAGTAACACACCCTTCCCTGATCACTCATCCTATGCAACATCCTGACCCCAAAATGTGACCAGCCAAGCCAAATGAGGTGGGCCGTACATATATGTGACACACACACACACACACACACACACACACACACACACACACACACACACACACACACACACACACACACACACACACACACCTCCAGGTTGGTCAAACAGTCTGACACACACAAGACCCTCCAAGTGTAGTCAACCTTTGAGAAGACCCCCTATGCAAAGTGCTGGTAGCTATAGGCCAACATATTTGACCCAGGACACCCCCCCACATACCTTATCCCCTACAAATCTATCTGGAGTCTGCCTATCACCCTGATCCTGCCTCACTTATATTACCCAACCGTGGACTGGAAATCAGACCATGTCAGAACAGAAATGCACAGAGATTCCACCATTGTAATATATCACCAAAGTGCTGGACTGTTTTCACAGCTCCAGCAGTCAATTGGTTGTAGGCACACCTCTCAACAGGCTGGATTGTGCAAGAATGCCTAGCATTTGGCCCATAATATTGGTGTGTGCATCATCCATCCTGTATCCCTCTGGTAAATCACTGTAATGATCTGAGGAGGTATGTCACGAGGTACTGAAACAATACATGACAGGTTCTAATGTCAGATGTCTGCTAAAACAAACCCTGTAACCCTAACAATCCATACATTACTAAGAGAAATAGTCACAATCACAGTATGGCCCATTGTCTCCTCATTTGGGTAGGCTATCTCCAGATGTCCTGCACCAACAGGTTGAGAGGTATGGCTGTAGCACAAAACAAACTGGACTGGAGTACAAAATCCCTGGAATGGAGTCCCATATTTACTATAGAAGGTCATACTGGGCATGCTTATACACTTAGAGAATTGTCAGTAGGATCTAGGAATTAACAGGCCTTTCCCACCAGTGCACTTTCCATTGTCCTAGTTTAGCAGTCCTGAAGCTGTCTGTCATCACAGAAGTATCTTTTGTCAGGTCTCAACACTATCAGCTCTGTGGTCCATGCGATAACTGTGTAACACTATAGTACAAATAACTAGTTGGGTAGGAGTTCTAATCTCAGTCCTGGCAAATGTAAAAGTGTGTGTGTGTTTATAAATTATGATTTTGGTCCATTTAAACCCAGTGCAATTCCCATTGGCCAAATTTAGCAGTCCTGCAGATATCAGTCACCTTAGAAGTCCCTTTCATCAGACCTCAGTCCTATAAGCTCTATGGCATGTGTGATAACTGTGTAACCCTATAGTATAAGTAACTAGTTAGGTAGGAGTTCTAATCTCAGTCCTGGCAAATATAAAAGTGTGTGGGTGTGGGTGTGTTTATAAGTTAAAGATTTTGGGTACATTCAAACCCAGTACACTTTCCATTGTCCTACTTTAGCATTCCTGCAGATATCAGTCATCTTAGAAGTCCCTTTCGTCAAGCCTCACCCCTATAAGCTCTTTGGCATGTGCGATAACTGCGTAACACAGTAGTGCAAATAGCTAGTTAGGTAGGAGTTCTAATCTCAGTCTTGGCAAATGTAAAAGTGTGTGTGTTTATAACTTAAAGATCTTGGGTCCATTCAAACCCAGTACACTTCCCATTGCCCAACTTTAGTAGTCCTGCAGATATCAGTCACCTTATCATCAGACCTCAGCCCTATAAGCTCTGTGACTCGTGCAATAACTGTATAACGCTATAATACAAATAACTAGTTAGGTAGGAGTTCTCATCTCAGTTCTGGCAAATGTAAAAGTGTGTGTGAGTGTGTGTGTGTGTGTGTGTGTGTGTGTGTGTGTGTGTGTGTGTGTGTGTGTGTGTGTGTGTGTGTGTGTGTGTGTGTGTGTGTGTGTGTGTGTGTGTGTTCATAAGTTAAAAGTTTTGGTTCCATTCAAACCCAGTACACTTTCCCATTGCCCAACTTTAGCAGTCCAGCAGATATCAGTCACCTTAGAAGTCCCTTTCCTCAGGCCTCACCCCTATAAGCTCTGTGGCGCATGCAATAACTGTGTAACACTATAATACAAATAACTAGTTAGGTAGGAGTTCTAATCTCAGTCCTTGCAAATGTAAAAGTGTGTGTGTGTGTGTGTGTGTGTGTGTGTGTGTGTGTGTGTGTGTGTGTGTGTTTTTGTTTGTGTGTGTATGTGTGTGTGTGTGTGTGTGTGTGTGTGTGTGTGTGTGTGTGTGTGTGTGTGTGTGTGTGTGTGTGTGTTTATAAGTTAAAGATTTTGGGTCCATTCAAACCCAGTACACGTCCTATTGCCCAAGTTTAGCAGTCCTGAAGATATCAGTCACCTTAGAAGTCCCTTTTGTCAGGCCTCAGCCCTATACGCTTTGTGGGCATGCGATAACTGTGTAACACTATAGTACAAATAACTAGTTAGGTAGGAGTTCTAATCTCAGTCTTGGCAAATGTAAAAGTGTGTGTTTATAAGTTAAGATTTTGGGTCCATTCAAACCCAGTACACTTCCCATTGCCCTACTTTAGTAGTCCTGCAGATATCAATCACCTTAGAAGTCCCTTTTGTCAGGACTCAGCCCTATAAGCTCTGTGGTGCATGCGATAACTACATAACACTATAATTATAAGTAACTAGTTAGGTAGAAGTTCTAATCCCAGTTCTGGCAAATGTGTGTGTGTGTACATGTATAGTTTAAAGTATTTTGTGGACTCTTTCACCCAGTACATCACCCATTGCCATATTTTACAAGGGCAGGTGATGTTCCTCACCTTAGAAGTACCTTTGTACAACCTTCACCCTATAAGCTCCATGGCATGTGCAATAAATGCATAACACTGTAGTAGCAATACATAGATAGGGGTTCTAATCTCAGTCCTGGCAAGTGTGTGTGTGTGCATGTGTGCAAGAACAATATCCTGTCTGTGGGGGGATTGTTGTGTTTGTGTGAGAACCATATCCATTGGGGGGTGGGTTTTGCTACTTTTTGCTGTCGCCCACCCAGTACATGTCCCACTGTCCACATTACAAGGCCCACAGTTGTTATCCACTGTAGACAGACCTGTAGACACTCTGCAGGCATATAAGCATTATGCCATGTGCAATAACTATGTGACAGTATGGAATAGATAAGATAGGCAGCCCATCTAATCATTGGATATCACTTCCCACACAGGAATCATACACAAACACACTCAGGTAGGCAGCAACCCCTACATCAGTAGATGGCCTGCAAACTGGCTCACAGATAGAACCCACAGCATGAAAGTAGTGGACTCCATGTCAGAGAATAGTCATGAGTGGAGTCCCACAGGTTGTGGACTTGGGTCCCCTCATGTTTGGGATCCACACCTCTGTGGGCCAGCACAATACGAAGGTGCCCTGGCTGACAATGTTTGCAGATGACCACAAGGTGGGTGCTATTATTACGCCCCCACATGAGGTTGACATCCTTCAGAAAGGCTTCTCTGAGATCTATGACTATTGTCAGAACCCTGGACATAAGCTCAGTGCCAGATGATGTGACACCATCCCCTTTGGGTACGACATGGTTCTCATAAAGTAATACATTTATGGTAGTCCACTGAACACTGATGTTGGTATAAGGAAACTGGGAACACAGACTGACAGTGAGCTCTCTGTTGACCACCATAGTGCCACTGTCTTCCGAAAGTCCTTCCATGTGTCACTTCTCCTGACTAAGGATGTTGAATCCGAGAAGTAAAAGGACAGTGTTTTCCTGTACTCTCCCCTCAGTAGGCCAATCAATGTGTACTATGGCCCATTTGCCATGTACCTCACTGGACACCTGCAACAGCAAAAGAGGCTACAAATGTACCTCACAAAGAGGATCTTAGGTACTACACACTTTCCCCATATGGACTGACTCCAACAACTCCAATGAATCTCTGTCTCATATTGGTTACTTAGATGTGATCTCTGCCTGACATACACAGACATGTCTGACCCAACCCTGTCAGGAATGCTACATCTGAAGAAACCAATCTGTCCGCACAACATGCCCCAGATACCTCAACCCCATCCTCACAATCAACAAGACATGCTGGAGGGACAGGTTCACAACCCAGAAACTGGCCATGCTATGGAATAGACATCACATACATGTCAAGCAGAGCACATCACTGGCCCTCTTCAAGAGAAATCTGGATGAGTAGATGGGGAATAGAATACTCACCCTGGGGATCACTCCAGTGACTATACTCAGTAGACACACTGGCGGAGTATTGTCAGGTGGCATGATGCTAGTGTATTCCCATGGGCTAGCCTTGTAAAGCCTCCATGGCCATTTGCCAAGTACATACCTATGAATCTTTGAACCTATGGATCTCAGTACTGTCAAATGTGTGTGTGTGTGTGTGTGTGTGTGTGTGTGTGTGTGCAGTAGTGTGTATAAAAGTGTGTGTGAGTGTGTAAACATGTGGGTGAAAGTAGCTGGTGGCCCGTCTCAGCCAGTACAACTACCATTGCCATACCTTACAAGTGCTGTAGATGTTATTCACTATATAGGTACCTTGGGACACTCCCCAATCTATAAGCTCTGTGGTGTGTGCGGTAACTGCATAACGCTATAATACCAATAACTACATAGCTGGAGGGTTCTCATATGAGTCCTGGCAAATGTGTGTGTATGTGTATTATTGTGTGTAAGTGTGTATACATGTAGGTTACCGTATTTTGTGGCCTCTCTCACCCAGTACATCACCCATTGATATAATTTGCAAGGCCTGGTGATGTCTCTCACCTTAGAAGTACCTTTGGACAAGTATCACCCCATAACATCCATGGCACATGAGATAAATGTGTAACAATGTAGTAACAATAAATAGATAGGTAGGGGTTCTAATCTCAATCCTGGCAAATGTGTGTGAGAAAAGAGTATCTTGTGTTTGTGTGAGAATGGCATCCATTGGATGGGCATGATGTCATATTTTATGCCATGGTACTCATAGTACACATTCCTAGGTCTACTGTATGAGGTCCACTGTTCACATCAACTGTAGTGGTATCTGTAGACACTCTTCAACCCTTTAAGCCCTGTGCAACAGCATGGAATAGTATGGTATGAATAACAAGATAGGTTGGTCTGCTAATGTCAGTACTGGCAAGTGTGTGTGTGTGTGTGTGTGTGTGTGTGTGTGTGTGTGTGTGTGTGTGTGTGTGTGTGTGTGTGTGTGTGTGTGTGTGTGTCTGTGCATTGGTGTGTACAGCAGTGCTTGTGAGTGTGTAGACTTGCATGTGAAACTATTATAAGTATTCTTATACCCAGTACACCCACCATTGCCATACCTTACAAGGTCATGTGATGTTATTCACCTTATAGGTACCTTGTAACACTCATTGCACTAGTAGTCCTGTGCCACCTACAATAACTGCATAATAGTGTGGTACCACAACTTGATGGGTAGGGGTTCCAAACACAACACTGGCAACTGTGGTCCTGTGTGTGCGTGTGTGTGTGTGTGTGTGTGTGTCTGTGCATTGGTGTGTACAGCAGTGCTTGTGAGTGTGTAGACTTGCATGTGAAACTATTATAAGTATTCTTATACCCAGTACACCCACCATTGCCATACCTTACAAGGTCATGTGATGTTATTCACCTTATAGGTACCTTGTAACACTCATTGCACTAGTAGTCCTGTGCCACCTACAATAACTGCATAATAGTGTGGTACCACAACTTGATGGGTAGGGGTTCCAAACACAACACTGGCAACTGTGGTCCTGTGTGTGTGTGTGTGTGTGTGTGTGTGTGTGTGTGTGTGTGTGTGTGTGTGTGTGTGTGTGTGTGTGAAGAGTATTCTCTGTGTGTTTGGTTGACACAATATCCTCTGGGGTTGAGGGCATTAGGAATCTGAGGTGTGTTCCACCCACCACACTTACCATTGTCCACTCTTCAAGAGCTGATGTCACCCACCATAGACTTAGATACAATCCCTCAGCCCTATAAACTGTGAGGCACATGCAAGAACTGTTACACAGACCTGGGAAATGTGTGCAGATACAGCTGTACCTTGGCTATGACATGGTCAGTGTGTTACAACATTGCCATACCCCTCGTTGGTGATGTCTGCAGGGCCATATCCTGCTGACACACAGACACCTGGAACACAAACAGAATACAGCATGTGAAAACACATTTACTTAGTATCACTAACACCAATAATGCATTATGGCTGAAAAGGTATACACACACTCTGATTTGTGCTCATTACAAATGTCAGATGACAGCACCTTACACAGCATTAAATAGCTACACTCTACTAAAGTCACTCTGTGCATCAGACCTATATTAGCATGTCCATGCATTGATGGTATGGATGGCAGGGATGTGGCACAGGTATCATCATATGCACAGGGTGTTGTGTGGGTTTGCCAGAAGCCTAGGCTGGGCAATACGGTTGACATTATGTGTGTGTGTGTGTTTGGGGGGGTGTTCATTAAATGGGCTGTGCAGGGGTGATGTGTGTGATGTGTGTGTGTGTGTGTGTGTGTGTGTGTGTGTGTGTGTGTGTGTGTGTGTGTGTGTGTGGAGGTAACTTGTCTGATGGTGATGTGTGTGTATGCACACAGTCATGTCATGTGGGTGCCCTACACAAGGGTATTTTGGACAGCTGTGGGCCATACATGGCAGGGTGTACAGTTCACCATCTCTGGCCACAGACATGGGAACTTGGCCTGCCAGGGGTATCACCGGGACCACCAGGGCTGAGTTCAGATGCAGTACTACTCCCCGATGGTGACTGCTGCCTGCAGGATCCACATCCCTGTTGGGACCAGCCAGGACCACGTGCCCATGGCCTGCTGTTTCATGGCATGGACAGCACACCCCCTTCAGTAATGCTGGTGGTACTGCCAGTATGGGAACGTGATGGTGTCCAGCCACGTAGACCCTCAGCTGATCATGGTGCTGCCCTACGTCCATGTGGCTGCTGGCCATCATCTGCCAAACACTCAAGCACATATATTCCATGGTCGAGGAGTGTCAAGGTCTCCCCCACCATCTATCCATGACCTCAGTATGCTCACAGATGGCCGCAGTGAGTTCACGAATATTGTCACAGACACCAGGGACGTGCTCATCCAAGACCCTGTGTATATGTCTGGTGTTACATTCATTACGTGCCTGTGCCTCCATGATGGCCTAAAATATGTGTCTGATGACTGCTGCTGTGGCACTTGCAACAGGGGCATGACAAGCTGCAATCCTCCTCCAACCACCCCTGCCCATATGCCTGTGTAGGACCTCACCAGCACTCTGGCTATGGCTAGTGCCTGCACCCTCACTTGCCATAGTCACCACAGTAGCCTGTTCCATGCCACCACCTGCCAAATGTCCATTATCTGTGGCCACTGGTGACGAGGTATGTGTGGGCATTGTGACTGTGAGTGGGGATGGGGTTGACAATAGTGGAATGCCAACCAATGGCACAGATTCAGCCCCTGACAACCCCACCTATGCCTCAGTATGAGTATCATCATATTCAGAGTCTGCAGAGACAGTGACATCAGAATCAGAGTGGGAGGGACTGCGGCCAACATGTCCACCTGTGAGGAAAACACAACATATGTAAATTACTACCTGCACTATACGGTTTGCTGGTACACACAGAAACACACACACACACACACACACACACACACACACACACACACACACACACACACACACACACACACACACACATACAGGTGAGGTGCCTCAAAGTCATTACACAGACCTCACATTAACCGACTGGGGACATTCACTACACACAGTCAGACAATAACATACACAGTCTGGACAGACCCTCAGCATCATGCAGTGCAGCCCTTTCCAATTACTGTTACTACTAATATACACCTCTAGGATATGTGAGTGGTGTTGGTAGGTAATGGTCCTTCACCTAGCACATGCTGCAGCCATGTAAATTATTGCCATTCACCTGTATAGCACTGTGGCAATTCCTACAGAACATACCTCCCAACTGTACAGGTTTTTGCTGAATGTCTAGATGTGTGGCTCATATGTTTGGTCTGTTTCTCATAACTCCTGTGTTTGTCTAATACATTACTGGGTTAACCTGTCGATTGGTGCCACTAATTAATGTCCTAATTTGAGGTGCAGACTGCATAACCTGCAGTACATATATGTTTAAACAAAGCTGGTTACTCAAACAACCTCCCAAGCTTGCATTGGATATAGTAAGTTTACACACACCTGTTAACATGCCAGGTTTTTGTGATATATCACATGAGACATCAGAAATCAGGTCATAACATTGCCATCATTTCATATGACATATAACCTGTGCAATTAAACTGAAGCACATACACATCAGTTACAGGTAACATGGTAAATGAAATAGGTACAATAGGCTGGATGCATGAGTGTGCACACCCTTAAAGTAATAGTCCGTTAAAGCAACTTTTGATTTAATCACATCATGCAGTCCTCTTGGGAAGGTGTCTATCAAAATGCCACATCTTGACTTGCCAATGTTTGTACACTCTCCCTTGCAAAACTCCTCCAACTCTGTCAGATTGCAAGGGAATCCCCTGTGCACTGCCATCTTCAGGTCACCCTGCATATATCCTGTTGGACATAGGTGTGGGCTCTGGCTGGGCCAGTGCAGAACGTTGCATGTCTTCTGGTGAAGCCATCCTTTTGTTGATTTGGATGTATGGTTTGGACCATTGTTGTGTGAAAAAGTAGAATTCCTCACCATCCACAACTATGTGGCAGACATCAGAAGGATTGGAGCTACAAGGGACCAGTGTTTGGAACTGTTTATAATCCCCTCCAACTTGGCTACAGCCCCAGTTCCAGCTTGTGAGTAGCAACCCCAAAGCAGGATACTGCCACCACCATGCTTCACCTTGGGAGTGGTGTTGTTGTGATGTGCAGTGGTGTTATTGCGCCCAACAAACCTGTCAGAATTGTGGCCAAAGAGTTCAACCGTGGTCCCATATTACCATAACACATTTTCCCACTTGCTTTTTGGAGACCTGATGTATTGTTTTCAGACTTTCTCCAGGCCTGGATATTGTTTGATGTGAGGAGCTGCTGCCATCTTCCAACCCTACCCTATAGGCAAGGCATATGGAGGCCACGGAAGATTGTTGTGACATGTAGTACACACCCAGTACTGGCTGTGGATTCCTGTTACTCCTTCACTGTTGCTGTAGGGCTCCTGGCAGCCTCCCTGGCCAGTTTTGTTGTTGTATACTCATAGAATTTGGTGGGATGTCTACTCCTTCCCAATGTCACTGTAGCCCCATATTTTCACCACCTTTTGATGACTGTCTGCACTGTGTTCCATGGTATGTGCAATCCTATGGAAATGTTTTGGTACCTTTCTCCAGGCTGATAAATCTCAAACATGTGGTCCCTTAGCAGCTTTGTCAGCTCTATGCGAACCATGGTTGTTGCTGTAGCAGGCAACTGGGTATATGTTAGGATAATCCCAGCAGGACAGCTGACTGTTATTTGCTGTTAATCAAAGAGTCTCTGTAATTGATGGCAGGTGTGTACCCAATAAGATGCACTACCGTAGTTATATTGAAAGCTGCCTCAACACAGTAGTAGCTTCAGCCTGTGCACACATATGCATCTAGGTTGTTGTACTATTATGTGTCATTATTGTTCCCCTAACAGATTTGTTTGCTTTACAATTGAATTGTACAGGTTATAGGTTACATGAAAGGTTGGCAGTAGTTTGAAATTGTCTATTGTGCTCTCATCTTTGTATGTGACAAATACCTGGCATTCTAACAGGTGTGTACACCATTTATATGCACTGTATACCATTAATTTATACAATATGACCCTAGTTTTGGGCCTTTGTCCCCCCATTTTATCATTCTTTGTCCAGATGTCCTGCAATGACAGGTTGTGAGGTATGCTACATATATGTTGCATCTCCTGCAAATAGGCCCCTGTGATGACCACCATGATGCAATGCAGTAAACACCACCACAAGTGAACATGCAGATATTGCCAAATGGCTGAGTGTAACAGTTGTGTGCATGGTCACATGCATTAACTTTAGCATGCCTGGGATACTGGTGAGCCACAACAGGAAAATCCCATACTTACCAGCTTCAGGCTACTGTCCCATGTGCAGACCAGAGGGACCTATGTAGATGTGAGGGAGAGTTATTGCCAGCAGATTCACATTAGGCAGTGGTACAAGATGAATGCTATGTTTCTGCACAGGTACAGTACACACTATGATATTACACAATTTGCTGTCCTTCACCATATATGTGCACTTGTGTGCAGTACTAATCCCCACTCACTAATCCATTTTGCACTGACATATGCATCTAGAGACTCTACAGAATACAGTTTAAATGCTACCTCATTACATTGATGTGCACTATGGCCTTACCTTGATGGCCCTCGCCTGTTGCCTCATGCCACCCACCTCCACAACTGCTGTTTCCTGTGTTTGAGATTGTGTGGGGGCTACCCCAAGGTTGACAAGGAGCTCCTCTGTTGCCATAAGTGGGGACTATGTGGCTGGCCCCCCACTGGTAGCAGTACGGTCCCTTGCTACAGCAGCAGCCCTTTGCCAGGCACGCTGTATCAGGTCAGTTGCTCTATGCCTGACCTGATCATATGTGTGTCCATGATGGCCCAAGATATTCACTCTGTGGATGATTTCATCCCACAGGGCAGTCCACTCCCACAGATTTTGCCACCTGCGGCCAAAAAGGATGGCATAGTTTAAGATTACAGCTTCTGTGATGGCTGCTGTGTCCGCATTGGAGTAAGGCAGTTGCTACTGCATGGCACTTGGAAGACATAAACAGGAAAACACTTCAAAGGACCTTAGACATTGCCCAGAGTTCTTTACATAGCCAGCACATGAATATTGACTATCATTAGCCACCACTTACAAACACATCATACCCCTGTACCTAGCAGCACTGTATGAACATGCATTGTACTCCTGGTCCTGATGTGTCATGTTCCCCCCAATGAGGGCCATTACATTGCATAAACCACCATTCATCTTTCATGTTTGTGTAGAGGGATGACAGTGGCCATGTTCCTTGCAGATGGGATGTCAATGCTGCACAAGCTTTGCTTGCATACAGTGTGTAATGGAGCTGGAAACATATGCCTGGGTTCATGTAGGATGCAGACAGGAATGTTATCAGGCCCCAAGGGGACTTGCTTTTGTTAACTTTAATTAGGCAGTTTGCACCTGATACATGATGATGAGGGGAGGGGTGCGTGTGCTGTGCATATTCACCTATACTGATGGTAAGCCGGTGGGGGGGATGTTTCCCCTAAAACTGCCTGCAGCAGGTTGGCTGTAGCTATAGTGTGTGTGTATGTGGTGTGATTGACCACCATTACAGGGTGGGTTGGGTTGTTGCCTCTGAGACTGCAGACATATGTGAAGATGGCCTTGTGATTGCCTTTAGTGGATGTGTCCAATTTGTACTCATAGTTAGCCTTACAGTAATCCACCTGTGACCTAATAAGCTTGTTCAAAGGTTGAGATGTTTGCCAGTTGGTGTATGAAACTACTTTGCCCTGTACAGCCAATACAGCATCCCATTATGTGCTTTGTGCATTGCTGCTGTCCAGCAAAGGGGATTACTCTACTTTGGTGGAGACAGGTTTTACAAGTCAGGTATTGCTGAGGCCATACAGCTATGTGGGTGGTCATATATCTGTTTGTAGTAGGCATTTTCACAAGGTCATAACACTGTTGGATACCTCTCCACTTTCAACATGGTACTTATGCGTATTCTAGTACCCATGTTTGTGTCAGGGCAATGCAACAAACATTAGCTGTAGAAGTGTAACATAAACTAAGATTACACATGTGTACAACATGTACAGCTTATTTACCTGAAATTTTGCATCCCATGTCAGTTGTTATGAGGCAGCCAGCTGCACCTACCCATACATACATATGCACATGTAATACCTGTTATACATTTCTGTTCTATGTCAGTATGGCACACTGTAATTACCGTCTTGCTGCTCAGCCAATCATGTCAACCTGTTAGGGCAGGACATCTGGAGGACACCGCGCATACATGGTGGGCTATGGGCCAAAATTAGTGACACTTTCTTCATACTGCTGTAACACACATATGCCATTTGATAGTGCAGTAGCCTTTGCATTCACAGACATACCCTGAAGGATGTCTGATGCTCATATGGCAGGCAGAGATGAGAAAGGCTAAGAGTGTGATAGTGAGGGTAGGAACTGTTAATGTTGTGAGTATCACTGGTATGGGGACAGAGCTAGCTGATATGATGGACAGAGGAGAGGTGGATATGTTGTATGAGCCAGAGACCAGATGGAAGGGGTGTATAGCTGTGTGTATCGGAGTCAGATACAAATAGTTCTATCATGGTGTGTATGGGAGGGGGTCTGATGTAAGGGTTAACCTGAAAGAACATTATGCCAAGAGTGTTTGTGGAGGAGATAAGACTGTTAGGTAGAGTGATGTTTAGGAGGCTAGGAATTGATGGTGTAATGATGATAGTTGTTAGTGCATATGCTTGGCTAATTGCGTGTGTGATGGATGAGACAAACATTCTTTGGTGTGGTTGGATGAAGTGGTGATGAGTGTCACCAAGGGTGAGAGAGTGGTGATTGGAGCAGATTTCAATGGGCATGGTGGTGAAGGGGACAGATGGGATGCAGAAGTGATGGGTAGGTATGGTGTTAAGCAAAGGAATGCAGAAGGTGAGATGGTGGTGGAGTTTGCAAAAGAGGTTGGACATGGCTGTGGTGAATACATAGTTTTTCAAGACCGAGGGGTATAGGGTGACATACAATAGTGGAAGAAGATGCATGCAGGTGGATTATCTCCTATGCAGGTGGGCCTGTTATTGCCCATAATACATTCATCTTGGATTAGTGCATTTAAAGATTCCCTCTGCCTATGAGTTATATTAAAACATCTCCTACATTCAGTATTACCTAAATATTGGCGTATGTCTGTTTCACATACACGTAAAAAAGTTTGCACAGTAGATTGCATGGGTGACACAAACATATTATAGTGAAACCAGCCGATAAAGGAGGGGCTATAGTAATCATGGATACTCATGATTATGAAAATAAGATGAAAGCTCTATTGTCTGATATAACTACTTATTCTCCTCTCTCTTCACTTTTAGTTAATAATATAGGTTCATAGGTTCATAGGTAGGTACTAGACTATCTGCCCGAGGGTATTTATAAGCCTAGCCAGAGTGTGTCAGCTTTCGCCACCCCATTGATTATTAACTGAGCCTCTGTCAAGAAGAGCCAATGAAGTGATCCCAGGGGTGTATTTTCTGTTACCCATCCACTCATCAAGGTTTCTCTTGAAGAGTGTTAGTGAGGGGCTCTGCCTAATGTAGTTAGGAATTTTATTCCAAAGCATGGGGAGTCTCTGTGACAGGAATCTATCCCTCCAGCATGTTCTATTTATTGTTGTGGTGAGGTTTAGCTCACTAGAGCGAGTGGCTCGCAGTGACTTGGATTTCTTTAGGTGGAGCATGTCCATCAATTCTGAGTTGGACATGGCTTTGTAAGTCAGGCAGAGATCACCTCTGAGTAAGCGATATGCCACTGAGTATAGCCGGAGTTTTTCCAGTCGGGCTGCATAGGACATATGGTTGAGGCCAGTAATCCTCTTGGTGAGGTACTTTTGTGGTCTTTCCAGCTGTTGGAAGTGTCTTGTGAGGTACATCCCAAATGGGGCATTGTACTCTATGATGGGTCTGATGAGTGACGAGTAGAGGGGCACTATAACCTCTTTATTTCTAGATGCGAACCCTTTAGTAATTAGATGGGCTACATAGAAAGATTTCCTAACTACTTTGGCAATATGATTGTCAAAGGAGAGATTACTATCTACCTGGGTCCCCAGATCTCTTATTACCTCTTCTGTATTAAGGGGGCTGCCACCTATGTGGTAATTCATGGGTGTTTTGTTTTTCCCAAACGGGATGACTATGCATTTTTTGGCATTTAGCTTGAGACCATGACTTTGACACCAGGTGTCCGTCTCAGTAAGGCCCTTTTGGAGAATGTCCATGTCAGCCGGAGAGTCAGTTATGGCTCCCAGTTTGCAGTCATCAGCGAACTTGGTTAGCCATAGTCCTGTGTTTGCCTGTACTTCTGAGAAGTATAGGCCGAACTGTAGGGGTCCCAGGACCGAGCCTTGTGGGACACCAGTTGTGACTGGTTTAGAGTCGGACCTGAAGCCCGCTTTTCTTACCATGTGAGTTCTGTCTGTAAGCCAGTTGGCAACCCATCTCATGACATAGGGGTTTATGTTCAGGATGGTGAGTTTTTCTATAATTCTCAAGTGGGGAATGGTGTCAAAAGCCTTGGTGAGGTCAAGGTAGGCTGTGTGAACCACCTTCCCCTCATCTATGGCCTTAGTGACTATCTCAAAGAAGTCAACCAGGTTTAGTAGGCATGATCTCCCTTAACAAAGCTGAACTGGGTTGGGTCAAGTGTTTGGAGGTTCCCAATGTCTTGGTTAATGAGTTCCATGATGATGCGCTCCATAGCCTTGCAGACAAGGCTAGCCAGGCTTAGTTACCAGGGTCAGTTGTGGCCCCTCCTTTGTGGAGCAGAATAACCGTTGCTGTGCACCATTCTATGGGCATGTAGCCTGTGGAGAGGCTGAAGTTGAACAGTGTGTTTAGGTGGGGGGTTAGTTCATTCTGTAGTTCGTGCAAGAAGCAGCCTGGGACACCATCTGGCCCCATTGACGCTCTGCTTTTGGTTTTTGAAAGGGCTGTTTTCCACCTGTGCATTTGTGATTTCCGGGACACTACACTTTCTGGTATTGTTGTGGGCCCTTTTGGGGGTGAGAGAGGGGTGAAGTTTGAACTGAATCTATCTGCTAGGATGGTGGCAATATCAGTAGGTTCAGTATATTTTGTGCTATTGTGCACTAGCTCAGAGCATATCTGCGAGTTGCCACTTTGATTCTTCACATAGCTAAAGAAGGCTTTGTGGTTATCTTTCAAATCCCTGGCTATTTTTCTTTCGAAGTTAGCCTTGGATGATTTTATGAGGGACCTTAGTTTCTTACTGATACTGATCAGGGATGTCTTTCCTTCTTGAGATTTGCTTTTTTTCTTAACTAGTTTCCTCCTTCTAATGTATAGCCTGTTTATGGCAGGGGTCCACCAGACTGGTTTCCTTCTCTTAGGGAAGTGAGTCTTGGTTTTGCTAGGGATGGCATGATCCATGCATCATTGTAGGTGCTCATAGAGTGCATTTGTAAAGGTTCCTGCATCTTGGACACTGTTATCCTTTAGCGTGGGGGCTGTGAAACTTACCACCTCTGTCTTAAGTAAGGTGAAGTTTGCTATAGAAACATTTTTCCCTGTGGTTTCCTTGGTTGGGGGTGGTGATGTGGTGTGGACATCCAGAGTGATTAGTTTATGGTCTGATCTAACCAGTGAAGGGTTGACCTCCGGTGCGGAACACCTGTCACCCATGTTGGTGATGACCAGGTCCAATATGTTTTGATATGATAGACAAGATCAAAAGAAAAATAACTGTTATGTATGAGATTGGCTTGTTAGATTCTGCCACTTTAGAATTTATTTGGATTGAACATCCGGTAGTTCCAATATTTAAAGCATTACCCAAAATACATAAAAGTTTAACCTCGCCATCCCTGAGACCCATAATCTCAGGGAGGGGTTGGTTGACAGAGCATATGTCAATTTGGGTTGAGACTAAATTGAAGAAAGTACTTACACTGTTTCCTAGGATTTTAAAGGATACAGCACAATTTTTGTAAACTCTGTATGAATCCCTACAAGGGATTAGTTGCTATGACTGTTTTTTGGTTACGTTAGATGTCAATAACTTATTCACGGTGATATCCAATCAATATGGCATGCAAGCTATTGAAGCTATATTAATGCAAACCAAGGTGTTTGACACATTTACTATTTCCAGAATTTGTCAGCTGTTGAATATTGTATTAGAAAATCATTTTTTTTGTATCAAGATACCATTTATCGGCAGACATAGGGTGTTGCTATGGGCACACTGTGTGCCAACTCATACGCCAATTTAGTTCTTGTGTTTTGGAAAGATCATATATGGCAAACAAAGATAGTACGATATCTAAGGTTTGTGGATGATGTGATTTTATTGTGGAAAGGCAACAAGAAAGAGTTAGAATCATTTGTAAAATATTTAGAGAGTACCAATGATTTTTTAAGATTCAGTGTTAACATCTCAGAAACTAGTATAGACTTTCTTGATGTCCGTTTAATTAAGAACCCGGATGGTATGCTACAAACGAAAGGACTGCTGGAAAAAAAATGCTTTATTAACATTTGATAGCATACATCCTAGATGTACTTCTGGAAAAAATATTCAAGGGTCAGGCACATAGGATATCACGGTTATGCACCAATGATGATAACTTTGAGTTTGAGGTGGAAAAGTAAAGTGACAATTTATATAAGAGAGGGTATAAGAAGGAAGTTATACAACATAATATATCTACCTGCATAATAAGGAGACAGGATAAAGCGAAACCTTGGTACTCTAACAAGAATAATTCTACTTTGATTCAAAATGCTGGTACTAGTGGGTTGAGGGACCCAGTGCGTATGATATTAAAATATAGTAATAACATAAGTGGCATTTGTGACGTAATCCAGCGCAATTGGAAAATTCTTTCATTTGATCATAAATTAAATGCCATCATATGAGCTAGACCTAGTTTTACATTTAGGTGTAATCAAAATCTAAAGGATATGTTATGCCATGAACATATACAGCTCCATGAAATGAGGTTACCTGTTACCAGACAGGGCACCTTTCCTTGCAGATGCTGTAAAGCTTGTTCATCAATCAACAGCCAAAATAGATTTGAACATCCTGTTACCAAGAAGAAGTATGTCTTTGATTTATATGCAGATTGTCAGGCCACAAATATTGTCTATCTAGCTCTATGTAGAAACTGTACAAGTTTCTACAATGGTAAGACTAACTGCAAACTAAAAGACAAAATTTTTAAACACATGTCTTCTGTATGACTGAAGCCTATAATGCTCTATACCGACACATTGAGGGTAATCTGACACACAGTTTTTCTTTTATGGTTATACAAAAGGTCTTTCTGTATGTGAGGGGCGGAGACGTAAATAAAACTGAATACAATGAAATGAGATGGATTTTAGAACTGGGAGCTGATCGGCCCCCAGGTATAAATGGAAATGTCCCTTTAATACCGGCTGTTAAAAAAACAGAGAGTAAAATACTGATGCATGATTGGATAATTGGAAATTTAAATCTGTTTAAATATCGTTAGTCGTTACTGATTTTGTATGTTCACCTGAAGAAGGGCTTGTCCCGAAAGCACTTATGAAGAGATTTTATTAAAGAGTTTGGATTTTACTTGGCCTGTTGGTTTGTTGCTCTTTATATTATTTACAAATGGTGGATACTAAGAAAGGGTGATTGTGAGGTTGAGTTCATGGACGAGTTAAGACAGGGAGTGGGTGGCAGTGAAGAGTTAGCAAATATCTGGGTAACTACATCCGAGCTAGTAAGGGAGATGAGTAGAACGGGGCTTGGTGTGACATCTGCACAGAGGAAGGGCAAGGAGACCTGGTGCTGGAATGAGGAAGTACAGGGGAATATACAGAGAAAGAGGTTGGCCAAGAAGAAATGAGATTGTCAGACAGATGAAAAAAGTAGACAGGTCTATAGGGAGATGGGGTGCATGACAAAGAGAGTGGTGGCAAAGGCTGAGGATGGGGCATCTGAAGGGTTGTATTTAAGATTGGACACCAAGGATAGAGAATAAGATCTGTACCAATTGGCTAGACAGAGACACATAGCTAGGAATGATGTGCACCAAATAAGGCTGATAAAGGATAATGGTGGAAGTGTACTCACAAGTGAGGAGAGTGTGTTGAGCAGGTGGAAACAGTACTTTGATGGTCTGTTGAATTATGAGAATGAGAGAGAGAAAGGGTGGAGGATGTGGGTATGGTGAATCAGGACGTGCAACAGATTATCAAGGAGGAAGTAAGGATAGCTATGAAGAGGTTTAAGAATGGAAAGGCTATTGGTCCAGATGACATGCCTGTGGAAGCATGGAGGTGTTTAGGACAAATGGCAGTGGTCTTTTTAACTGGATTGTTTACTGTAATCTTGGAAAGTGAGAGGATGCGTGAGGAGTGGATAAAATGTGTTTGGGTACTGATTATGAGAATAAGGGTGGTGTGCAGAGCTGTAGTAACTAGAGAGGGATAACATTGATCAGTCACAGCATGAGGTAATGGTAGAGTGCTGGAAGCTAGGTTAGGAAGGGAGGTGAGGATTACTGATTGGCAATATGGTTTCATGCCAGGAAAGAGCAGTACAGATGCAATGTTTGCTCTGAGAGTGTTGCTGGGGACATACAGAGAAGGTCAGAAGTAGCTGTGTTGTGTCTTTGTGGACTTAGAGACAGCATATGACAGGATGCCTAGAGAGGAGTTGTGGTATTGTATGTAGAGGTCAGGAGTGGTGGAGGAATCCATAAGAATGCTACAGGATATATACAAGGCTAGTGTGACAGCGGTGAGTTCTGCATTGGGAGTGATAGGTGCATTTAAGGGTGGAGGTGGAAGTACATTAGGGATCAGCTATGAGCTCTTTCTTATTTGCAATGTCAATGGATAGGTTGACAGACATGATCAGACAGGAGTCCCCATAAACTGTGCTGTTTGCACATGACATTGTGGTCTGTAGTGAGAGTAGGGAATGAGGAGACCCTGGAAAGGTGGAGGTATGTCTAGAGAGGGGAGAAATGATGGTCAGCAGGACTAAGACAGAATATATGTGTGTGAATGGAAGGGAGGATAGAGGAATGGTGAGGATGCAGGGAGTACAGTTTGCAAAGGTGTACAGGTGTAAATACTCGGGAGCAACAGTTCAGAGTAATGGCAGTGTGGGAGACAGGTGAAGATGAGAGTACAGACAGGATGTGGGTGGTGGAGAAGAGTGTCAGGAGTGATTTGTGACAGACAAGTACCATTAGGAGTGATAGGGAAGGTCTACAAGAGGGTAGTGAGACCAGCTATGTTATATAGGTTGGAGACATTGGCATTGAAAAAAAAAAGACATGAGTCAGGGCTGGACATAGCAGAGTTAATGGTGTTAACATTTGCACTGGGTGTGAAGAGGGTGGACACGATTAGGAATATGTATGTTAGGGGGTCAGCCCAGGTTGGACAGCTTGGGGACAAAGCCAGAGAGTGGCAGGATTATGTTGGTTTGGACATGTGATGAGGAGGTATGCTGAGTATATTTGGGAAAGGATGAGGCTGCCAGGTAAGAGGAAAAGTGGAAGGCCGGAGATAAGGTGTATGTATGTGGTGATAGCGGACATGCAGGTGGTTGCTGTGACAGAGCAAGATTCAGAGGACTGGAAGACATGGAGACAGATGATCTGCTGTGGTAACCACTAATGGTTACAGCCAAAAGAAAGAGAAGGTGATGTTGTAATGTCAGTGTTCACAGGTTTACAATTATTTGTCAGACATAACACAACTCTTGATGACATAACTACAAATATGAGGCACACATATGGTCAGTGTGCATAACACTGGACAGTTGAATGCCAGAGCTCAGTATATCACATGCAGTTCAACACACACAGCTGCAACAGTATTTCAGTATGCAAATACCCTGTATAGGTCCATCACATGTCTGAGACAAATATGTATATCATATTTGTATTCACAATTAACATATGGATATCTGCAACATCCCAGTAGCTGGCCTAGCAGTGTCACAGTCAGTATTGTGCAACACACACTCCAGTAGTTGTCATATGTGAGCCATCCTTTCCTGGGGTGACTCAGGGCCCTGAGCTGTGTTTTGTGTCACTGCAGACAGATACAGATGCTATGGCCATAGGTTCTGCTCAGCAATATATCAGTACAGCATGTGTTGTTGAGTCATAATATTTTTTGAACTTCCTATTTTCCACGTTTGCATACCCCCTACTACATTCCATTACATGCTTAATTGTTTGACGTACCTGTGTTTTTTTTGGTTCAGTTGGTATAATCCATCAGTTTCAGAGAGAGAGAGAGTGTGTGTGTGTGTGTGTGTGTGTGTGTGTGTGTGTGTGTGTGTGTGTGTGTGTGTGTGTGTGTGTGTTTGTGTCTGTTTGTTTATTTTGTTTGTTTGTCTCTCTCTTTCTCTGTCTCCCTCTCTCGGAGACAGATGTAGAATATACATCTTTTTTGTATAGGCAGCAGCTTGCCTTTTGTAGGTAATGTTCATGAGCAGCTGATGGCCTGTGTACCACTTGGAGCCCCCCACTTGCTAATTGCATGTAGAACAGCTGTGGTATCATTTCCATACCCAATAGCATGGAAACACACTCTTATAACTCAGTACTTCATGTGCCCCTTTTCCTTGCCTGTGAGGAGGAATTCATGGAGGTGTGTGACAAACAGCATCGCAGAGGGTAGTTGGAAATACCTCTTACAAGAAACACTGTGGAGACAGCCCAACAAACTGGGGGGGATGTTCCAGACATAGGGACAGAATGTAAGTATTACTGTTATATAGTTGGAGTAATGCTAGTTTGACAGGAGTTGTGTGGATATGGCTGCTATGTGTGAATTTAAGTCTGATAGTGTTTTGTGGTTGACATAACTCTCAACTGTAGGGCTATCCGCAGACTGGCCAGAGTTTGGACTCTTATATTTGGTGTGTTACTCACACATTTTTTGCCCTTGGAAATTCAGTAGCATACTCTGAGGATTGCAGTCAGTAAATAGTAACATCCATGTGTGTTTCTGACTTCATATCCCTCTGAACAGATATGGTACAACAACCCTGTTACACCAGCAACTTTCTCAGTTTATAACAACAATATGTCAATAATGCCCGTGTTTGGGCCTCTGCCCCCCAAGTATGTCAGGCTTTGTCCAGATGTCATGCAGTAAGAGGTGGATAGGTATAGTATATCATTATATACTGACTTAATTCCTGATATCATTCCAGTGATGTATCAGACTGCCAGACATGTTATGTGTAGGAGGCCTTATATATGAGGATAAAGTTGGATGTTCTGTGGGACTCTATACAGTTGAGAGGACTGTGTATTTCTGGCAATTGTTGACTGTCAGGATTGTGTAGTGTATTGTGAATGTGTTATTTGGCCTGTGTAGGGAGGCAGGTAGATGAAAGTCTTATGGGTCCTTTTCTATCTGACTTTGCATGCTGCTCCAGTTTCAGGTGCTCTATCAGCTCTATATATTTGTAGGGGCAGACTGACACATGTCCCATACCTCAGTCAGGTGTCAGACTACACTGTGAATTGGGCCAATATATGTAGGGGTAGTGTGTGAGTGGCAAATATGCTGATGATTTTGTTCACAGAGTCCATATACTCTACTGTTCATGTGACTTACCAGTATGTCACTTTGAATTTTGTGAGATTGGTTATGGGTATGCACTTTCAGACTGGTGTCTGTCAGTGCTTTTACATCTCTGTAGTGCCTGATATATTTGCAATTACATGTGTATTCCCCCATAGCAAAATTGGGTCTGTGTTGTGTCAGTCTGCATGTAGTTTAGACAGTGCTTGGTGACATGCCTAGCAGTTCAGTGTAGTTTCCTTACTGTGATGTTATGTCCAGATATTTATCAGATGTACTGCTCCCTGGTCCCCTTACGTGTTCTGTATTTCTGACACATTAGTGGGATGATGTGAAGATTTATGTCAGTAACTAATGGGGAGTAATTTGGTTTTGGACTTGGGCTATTCCATTCAATATATGTTACAACAGACAAGAGGGTGTTACTGCATCAACCGTGTCACCTTATCTACCCCAGTATTTGGGATATAGGTTCATAGTTTCATAGGTAGGTACTAGGCTAATGTCCCTAGGGCCTAAATAAGCCTAGTGAAAAAGGTACCCTGGCTTTCACCACCCAAGAAAATTATTTACCTGTACCCCTGTCAAGCAGAGCCACAGAAGTGATCCCCGGGGTGAATTTCCTATTTCCCATCCAATCATCAAGATTTTTCTTAGAGTGCTAATAGGTTCATAGGTTCATACTAGGCTATCTGCCCTAGGGCATTTATAAGCCTAGCTGGAGTGTGTTTGGCTTTCACCACCCATTTTAAATTAATTTTGCTATGCCCTTTTTCGAGGTTAGTATACTGTGCCTCTGTCTAACAGTGACACAGAAGTGATACCCGGGGTAAACCTACGATCTCCCATCCACTCATCAAGATTCCTCTTGAAGAGAGTCAATGAGGGACTCTGCCTAACCTGGACTGGGATTTTATTCCAGAGTGAAGGGAGCCTCTGGGTTATGAATCTGTCCCTCCAGCATGTCCTATTTATTTCAGTGCTGAGGTTCAAGTCTCTCAAGCACGTAGCTCGATGGGATTTGGATTTTCTGAGGTGCAGCATGTCCATTAATTCCGGGTTGGACATGGCTTTATACGTCAGGCACAGATCGCCTCTGAGCAGGTGGTATGCCACTGAGTAGAGCTGGAGTTTCTTTAACCGGGCAGCATATGGCATCTGTTTGAGCCCTTTGATCCTCTTGGTGAGGTACTTTTGGCGTCTTTCCAGTTGCTACAGGTGTCTGGTAAGGTAAATCCCAAAAAGGGCAATGTACTCAATTATGGGCCTGATGAGGGATGAGTAAAGAGGCACGATGACCTCCCCTGATCTAGATGTGAATCCCTTCATGATTAGGTGGGATATATAAAATGTTTTTCTAACCACTTTGGCCACGTGGTTGTCAAATGAGAGATTGCTATCAACTTGGGTCCCCAGGTCCCTAATTACTTCTTCTGTACTTAATGGATTACCACCTATGTGGTAATTTGTGGGCACTTTGTTTTTGCCAAAGGGGATGACTATACACTTTTTGGTGTTTAGCTTGAGGCCATGGCTCTGGCACCAGTTGTCTGTTTCTATGAGGCCCTTTTGGAGGATGCTTGTGTCGGCTGGAGAGTCAATTATGGCGCCCAGTTTGCAGTCATCTGCGAACTTGGTCAGCCACAGTCCTTCCGTGTTGGCCTGTACCTCTGAGAAATATATACCAAACAAGAGAGGTCACAGGACTGAGCCTTGTGGGATGCCACTTGTAACTGGTTTGGAGTCTGACATGGCTCCAGCAATTCTAACCATGTGGGTTCTGTCCTTGAGCCAGTTTGCAACCCATCTAGTGACATAGGGGTTTATATTTAAGCTGGTGAGCTTATCTATAATGCCCAAGTGGGGTATTGTATCGAAGGCTTTTGCGAGGTCCAGGTAGGCTGTGTGGACCACCTTCCCCTCATCAATGGCCTTGGTGACTGTTTCAAAGAAATCAACCAGGTTTAAGAGGCAGGATCTGCCCTTAACAAAGCCGAACTGGGTAGGATCCAGTGTCTGTAGGTCCCCAATATCATTATTTATGAGGTCCATGATGATCCTTTCCATAGCTTTGTAGACCAAGCTAGTCAGGCTTATGGGGCGATAGTTTCCAGGATCCATTGAGGCACCACCTTTGTGGAGAGTGTCCACTGTTGCCGTACACCACTCTTTGGGTACATATCCTTTAGTAAGGCTGAGATTGAACAGTAGTTTTATGTTTGGGTTTAGCTCTTCTTGGAGTTCATGTAGGACGCAGACCGGGACACCGTCTGGTCCCATTGATGCTGTGTTTTTTGCTTTGGAGAGGGCGGCTCTTACCTGAGCATCTGAGATGTCAGGGGGGCAGCACTCTGCTGGGATAGATATTTGCCCTTTTGGTGGGGAGGGGGGGGGAGTTTGCACTGAACTTGTCAGCTAGGATGTTGGCAATGTCTGTGGGTTCGGTGTATTTTTTCTCATTTTGGACTAATTCTGAGCATATCTGGGAATTCCCACCCAGGTTCCTAACATAACTAAAGAAAGCCTTGTGATTATCGTTAGTGTCCTGTGCAATTTTTCTCTCGAAGCTGGCCTTAGACGATTTTATGAGTGCCCATAGTTTTTTGCTAATACTGATCAGAGATGCCTTCCCTTTTTGGGATTTTGCTCTATCATGTAGTAGCTTCCTCCTTCTATTGTATAGTTTGTTTAAGGCTGGGGTCCACCAGACAGGACGTCTGCCTTCGGGGGATTGGGTCTTGGTTTTATTTGGGATTGCATGATCCATGCATTCCTGAAGGTGTTCATAGAATGCGTTTATAAAGGATTCTGCGGTCTGGGCCATATTTTCCACAGGCCCGGGGGCTTTGAAGGATTCCACCTCAGTTTTGAGGAGTGTGAAATTTGCTTTAGAGAAGTTTTTCACTGTGGTTTTCAAGGCAGGGGGTGGAGTCGGGATGTGAATATCCAGTGAGATTAGTTTATGGTCTGATCTTACCAGTGAGGGATACACTTCTGGTCTGGAGCATAGAGTCCCCATGTTGGTGATGATCAGGTCCAGTATGTTTTCCCCTCTTGTGGGAGTGGTAACAAGTTGTTCCATAGCATTTGAGTTTATAAATTCTAGGAACCTTTGGGCTAGGGTGTTGGAGCTAGAGTAATGCTCCCAGTCTATGTTTGGGTAGTGGAAGTCACCCAATATAATGGTGTTTGGAGAGACCTTCATATTTTCCAGTGTTCTCAGGAAGGCCGAGTGGGGTTCCTGGGTTTGGGAGGGTGGTCTGTAGCAGGCTATAAACTGGAAGCCAGTTTTACGCACTGTTAGTTGCACATGGATAGTCTCTGATGCTTCATGCTGTGCCATCAACGTTAAGGTGTGGGTATCTTTGACAAATATTGATACTCCCCCTCCTTTTGTGGTTCGGTCCAAGTTCTGGGGTGAAAAGCATGGTATGAGGTATAACCTGGTAGTGCTTTGGTGCACTTGGGAGCCTTGAACCAGGTTTCTGTTACTGAACAGATATTGATGTTCTCCATGCTAAGGAGAGTTTCGAGTGCGTGCATCTTGAGGTTTAGACTTCTGGCGTTGAGCTTTGTTTCATATAGATAGGTAGTTTGTTCAAGAGTATGGGAAGTCTCTGGGACAGGAATCTATCCCTCCAGCATGTTCTGTTTATTGTGGTGACAAGGTTTAGGTCCCTAGAGTTTGTAGCTCTGAGGGATTGGGATTTCTTTAAGTGGAGCATGTCCAACAGCTTTGTATGTTAGGCAGAGATAGAATAAAGCTGGAGTTTTTTGAGACTGACTATGTAGGGCATCTGTTTGAGGCTGGTAATCCTTTTTGTGAGGTATTTCTGTGGCCTTTCCAGTCATTGTAGATGTCTTGTGAGGTACATACCAAAAGGGGCATTGTACTCTATAATGGGTCTAATGAGTGATGAGTAGAGGGGAACAATTACCTCTTTTTTCCTGGATGAGAAACCTTTTGTGATGAGGTGTGCCACATAGAAGGATTTCCTGACTACTGTGATGATGTGATTATCAAAGGAGAAACTACTGTCCACCAGTGTCCCAAGGTCTCTTATCACACTTTTGGTGTTAAGTAGACTACCACCTATGTGGTAGCTTATGGGTGCAAAGTTTTTACGAAAGGGGATGACAATGCACTTTTTGGAATTGAGCTTGAGGCCATGGCTTTGACACCAGGCATCTGTCTCAGTGAGGCCCTTTTGTAGGATGTCCATATCATTAGGAGTTTTGATTATGGCTCCTAGTTTGCACTCATCTGTGAACTTCATTAGCCAAAGACCTTCTGTGTTAGCCTGTACTTCAGAGAAGTAGTTACCAAACAGGAGAGGACCCAGGACTGAACCCTGTGGTACTCCAGTACTCATTGGTCTGAAATTGGATTTGGAGTCTGCTATTTTCACAGTGTGGGTTCTGTCAGTGAGCCATTTGGCAACCCATCTTGAGACATAGGGTTTTATACCTAGTTTAGTGAGTTTATCTATAATTCCAGAGTGGGGGATGGTGTTGAAAGCCTTAGCAAGATCTAGATAGGCTGTGCGAACCACCTTACCCTCATCTATGGCTTTGTTGACTGCTTTAAAGAAGTCTATCAGGTTTAGGAGACATGTTCTGCCTCTTACAAACCCAAACTGGGTGGGGTCCAGTTTGGAGATTACCAATGTCTTTGTTTATAAGTTCCATGATGATATTTTCCACGGCCTTGCAGACCAGGCTCATCAGGCTAATGGGGCAGTAGTTCCCAGGGTCCATGGTGGATCCCCCTTTGTGGAGTGGGATAACATAACTGTCGTTGTACACCATTCAGTGGGCACAAAGCCTGAGGTGAGGCTATGATTGAACATGGTACTTAGGTGGGGTGCCAGTTCATTCTGTAGTTTGTGTAGAACGCAGCCTGGGATGTTGTCAGGTCCCATGGATGCTGTGTTCTTGGCTTTGGAAAGTGTGTTTTTTTTACCTGTGCAGCTGTGATTACAGGAACTTTGCATTCTTCCAGTATAGAGATGGGCCCTTTAGGGGGTGAGAGGAGGGTAAAGTTAGCACTGAACCTATCTGCCAGGATGTTGGCAATATCAGTTGGTTCTGTATATTTAGTGCCATTGTGCTGCAACTCAGAGCAGATCTGAGTGTTGCCATTGAGATTCATGACATAGCTATAGAATGCTTTGTGGTTGTCTTTAGAAACAGTAGCGATTTTGTTTTTATAGCTAGCTTTGGAGGATTTTATGAGGGATCTCAGCTTCTTACTGAGGCTGACCAGGGAGTTCCTCCAATCATGGGATTTTACTCTTTTTTGCAGCAGTTTCTTTCTTCTGTTGTAGAGTTTGTTTATGGCAGGGGACCACCAGATTGGCTTCCTTTTTTTGGAGGACATCATCTTGCTTATAAAGTGCATTTGTGTAGGATTTAGCAGTCTTACCTCTATTGTCTGTCTGGATGGGTGTTGTGAAGTTTGCCACTTCTGTCTTAAGAAGTGTGAAGTTGGCTTTGGAGAAATTTTTTACGGTGGTTTCCCTAATGGGGGTTGGGGGCAGGATGTGGATATTTAGGGTGATTAGCTTGTGGTCAGATCTAACCAACTAGGAATTGACCTCTGGTGTGGAACACCGGTCGTCCATGTTGGTAATGACCAGGTCTAGGATATTGCTGCCCCTGGTGGGGGTGTGGATAAGTTGATCCAAGGCATTGGCATTTATGAATTCCAGAAAATGTTGAGCAAAGGAATTGATACATGAGTAGCTTTCCCAGTTAATGGTGGGGTAGTTGAAATCACCTATTATTAGGTTGTTGGGTTGTACCCTAATATTTTTCAGTGTATCAAGAAATGAGGAGTGGGAATCCTGGGGCATGGTGGGGGATCTGTAGCAAGCTACAATTTGGATTGCAGTCTTGCCCAGAGTTAGTTGCACTTGGATAATCACAGATGCATTATGCTGAGCAACTAACCTGGAGGTGTGAATATCCTTAATGAATATGGACACGCCTCCGCTTTTAGTGTTTCAGTCCAGGTTCGGTGGCTGAATGGTGTGGTATGAATTATAGCCTGGTAATGCAGGGGTGCTTCCTGGAGCCTTAAACCAGGTCTCTGTCACTGCACAGATGTCGATGTTCTCCATTTTAAGGAGTTCCTCGAGTGAGTGCATTTTAAGGTTTAGACTCCTAGCATTGAGTAGTATTATCCTCAGATTTTTCTTGCTTGTACCTGTTACAGTGGTGAATTTGTCATTTGAACCTTGCCTATAAAAGGCACTATAGGGGTGGCAAGAGCCTTAGCCAGTATCCAGAATCCCAAGGGTGACAGGTGCAGGCCATCTCTGGCAAAGCATCATGGTCTGTCGATCATGTTATCCCAGGCAGACAGACACTGAATCCCTTTAGAATGACACCAGAAGCTTTCCCAATTGTTGAAGTCAATCATTTTGTCCTTGTACTGTGGTATCATTCTGGAATTTCTTGGTGATGGCAGGATGCTACTCAGGGCTAGGGTCATACCTGCCTGGGCTACAAGATTGGAGAGCTCCTCCCTGTCTTTTTTCATGTAGTCCAGGGAGGTACATCTCAGGTCATTCACACCAACATGGACAATGACAGAGTCATATTTGTACTTGTTGTGGAGTGACCTGAGTGGGTGCTTTATGTGGTGGATCCTGGCACCTGACAGGGAGCTGACAGTAACTTTCTCCTTGTTTAGCCTAGTGAGTGGAACATCAGTGTGCCTGACTATAGAGTCACCTATGACTAGAGTGTTGGGTACGTTGTTATGCCTTATGTGCTGCAGTTGGGTAGCAGACTGAGTTTGTGGGCTATGTGTCATTTGGGTTGTGTTGGTGGGGTGGAGGTTGCTTGTGTTTCTGCTTTGGAGGTCTCTGTTGCTTGGGCAGATTTTTTATTGAGAGCCTCCATGAATGTAGGTGTGTGTTTTGTGTTTCTATGTGTGTTTTGGTGGTGTAGGTTTTATGGGAATATGTGAGGAGTGTGGTGTGGTGCATGTTTTTACCCTCTCCTCTTGACTGTCTAGTACAGTCTTGGGTAAAGAGAGCTTTGCTTCCAGTTTGGCTATATAAGTGCAGCTCTCACAGGTTATAGTGTTGGGTGGTAGGAGGAGAGGGTTGTCTATGTACATGAGGCAATTGCTGCATTGCCCCAAGATGCCCAGATTTATCAGGTAGACAGGAGAAAACACCAGGAGCTGACCCGTAGACATTTCTGGATAGGTGCTTATTTATTAAGTACTAAAAACTGTTTTCCTCTAGACAAGTGAGGAAAGTTTAGTGCTTTAGTCATTTGTAGCTTATTTAGTGCTTACAATGAGGTCTGAACAAGTGCTGAGCTCAAAGAAACAGATTTGAGTGCTAAAACTAAAAAAAACTGGCTAGTTCTAAGGGAAAATTTGAACAGCAGACTTTATGGCGCCGGGAATATTTTAACCCTACCTAAGCGGCGATGCATAAAGTGTATTTTTTTAATATAACAGTAGCAAATGAGCAAACTGATTTAAACAAATTAGCCAATTAACCAATAAAAAGCTAAAAACTGAGCCCCATTCCAGCTGTCTTCCATCAGACATGTTCTAACTGCACACTCCTGCCACTAAGGTGCAGGGGAACCTTCTCCAGAAAAAGATGGCCTGGATTAGTGCTAATGTTATACAAACAAAGCTAGATTCAGCAGGTCTGAATCTAGTCTTGTGCTAGTGCAAACAAGGAGTACCAGTTTCAGAAAGAAACAGTTCAAATAAGCAGACACAATAAGCCTTTAACCAGAAACTCCCATCTCAGAAGGGCCACATCTACCCTCTCCTCCCACAAGAGTGCAGACCACACCTTCTTAAAGTAAAATAACTGGCCCTAAGCCCAAGTGCTTAAACCAGAACTAATACACTTTTAGAATAACAGACACTAAGCCTTTAATCAGCAACTCCCAACATAGAATGATGTAAGTAAGCTACCTGTTCTGCCACAACAGTGAATACCACAAACCTTAATGTAAAACAACTGGTCTGAAGCCCAAGTGTTTAAAGCAAAGGCTTAAAATAACAGTTACAATTTAATCAGGCTACTAACAAGCAATAATAAATGCAGAAAAATAAATGCAATTAAGTACATTTAAGAACAGGCAGCAAAAGCAAAATAAAGTAATAAAGTAGGAAGAAGCACAAATACAGTAAAAGCAGATGAATAAAGTGCATTTTTATAACACTAGAAAATGAACAAGCTGATTTAAACAAATTACCCAATTAACCAGTAAAAAATCTCAAAACTGAGCCCTGTTCCAGCAGTCTCCAATCAGACAAGTTCTAACTGCACACTCCTGCCACTAGGGTGCAGGGGAACCTTCTCCAAAAAAGATGCCCTGGATTAGTGCTCAAGTTATGCAAACAAAGCTAGATTCAGCAGGCCTGAATATTGTCTATGCTACAGCAAACAAGGCACACCAATTTCAGAAAGAAATAGTTCAAATAAGCAGGCACAATAAGCCTTTAACCAGAAATTCCCAGCTCAGAAGGGCAGAATCTAGCCTCTTCTCCCACAAGAGTGCAGACCACAAACCTTCTTAATGTAAAATAACTGGCCTGAAGCCCAAGTGCTTAAACCAGAACTAATACACTTTTAGAATAACAGACACTGAGCCTTCAATCAGCAATTCCCAATTTAGAAGGATGTAAGCTACCTGTCCTGCCACAACAGTGCAGACCGCAAACCTTCTTAATGTAAAACAAACGGGGTGAAGCCCAAGTGCTTAAACCAACAGGCTTAGAATAACAGTTACAATTTAATCAGGCTAATACCAAGCAGTAATAAATGCAGCAGAATAAATACAACTGAATACTTTTAAGAAGAGGCAAAAGAAAAATAAGGTAATAAAGTAGGAAGAAACACAAATACAGTAAAAGGAGATGGATAAAGTGCAATTTATTTTTTTGGGTTTTTGTTTTTGTTTTCAGTAAAGTGCGAGGAGAGAGGAAGTGGACTGGCCTTCTCAAATGTTCTTTCTGTATTAAGTAGAGTGAACACTAGACTGGGAGGGGTGTCCCAGATCAAATTTACAGTAGGGGCGGGCAACTGCAAAGCCACCAACTATAACAACAACACAAGAATAGGGTGGGAGGCAGGGGAAAAAACAATTTCAGGACAGATGAGAACAGCAAGCAATGCCAGAAAATATATAAAATAATTCAGTCAGGCAAAAAATATTTCAGCCAGGCAAAATTAAATTAAACAATTAAAGAGACAGAAAAATAAAATACAGTACTATCTTTAAAACTGCAAGTTTGTACTTAACTTCAGCTTCTAATACAGTTGATTCTAGCAAGCCAAGCCATTCAGATATGTCACCAGTTTCATGGCTTAACATCTCCCCCTTTTTCAGGCTTGGTCCAGATTTGTTGCACTAAGGGGTTCTGAGCATACCTCTCGACTGGCCACATTGTTCCAGACTGTCCAGATTTAGTGCTCATATTTCTGGTCTGTTCCACAGAATCATTATTTTCATTTATGTGGTAAATCACTGTGATGATGTGAGGATTTCTGTCAGTAAATGACAAGCATTTCAGTTTCAAAACTCACATCTTTCCGAACATGTATGCTGACGGAAACCCTGTTACTGTAGCAACATTCAACATTTATAACTGTAGTATGTACATTATGTCCCTAGTCTTGGCCCATTGTTCCCACATTTTGACAGCCTTTGTTCAGAATTCTTGCACTAAGAGGTGGAGGCGTATGGTGCTGGGTATGACTCCACTACATGTTATGAGCATATATATATATATATATATATATATATATATATATATATATATATATATATATTCCTTTTTTTATATCTATACATATATTTATATAACAATATAAATGTATATATTCTATATGTATTTGTTTTATATGTATAGCTCCATATATCTGATAAATATACTTTTTCATATTTATCTATCACCATACACATCTATATGTGTATGTTTATATATACTAAACATGAATGATTCCACAGTGTTTTTTCCCCATTATTCTATACCTGTACTGAATGATATATTTCAAAAAACAGCATTCATTATTACAGCTCAGATGGTGTAGTGGTACATTGCTCTGACTATGATGTACAGGGTCCTGGATTTGACACTTGGCAGGGCTGATTATTTTGTTGCTGGGCAGAACAGTGGCTGATGGATACAAAGTGATTAAGGTACTTTTAAGCTGTTGTAAGTGGGTTTGCATGGGTTTGCACAATGGTAAGCGATGTCAACACACAGATGAATGGGAAACTGCTTAATCTGTATAGGCATCACTTAGCATAGGGCAAACTCACTTACTGCTGCTTATTGCCACTTATTCCCGCTTACCCCTGCGCTGATTTCTTTAAAAGAAAAGAAAAAAGGGGTGAAAGGAAAGTGGTGAAAAAAGGGGCACGCAGAGGGAAAAACAATATGACAGATAGCTAGAGATGTGCAGGACAGGTGTAGAGAAGGTCCATAGCTGAACATTTCTGATACAGCAACAGTTGTGCATTTGTACAGAATTTGTAGGTGAATTTGGACACTCAAACCCTTGAGAGAGGGGTGGGGATAACAGTAATGTGTTGTTAAGCCAGTTAGACCAGATTACATGTGTCCAATGGACACATGTGCAAAATGGGCAGCTATGTATGGAGCAACATTTTTGGGGGGAACGGATTGCCTTTATTTATTTATTTATTTTTTTAATAAGGTGAGAGTGGGATGTTGAGGAAGGATAGTAGGTACATTCAGGGAGGTAAGTTGGGCAGACAGACAGACAAGACAGATAAGACAGCTGACGTGGGTGGTATACGACACTTGTGGGGGTAAACACCTTGGATGGGGAGGGTAGTTGGGAATCAGACACACATGAGCCCCCATATGGTTACAGTGGGACTGAGGTCCCCACCCATGGGCTTTCACCACTGCACCTTCACAGTCCTGAAGGTGGCTGTGCTAGGGGCTGCACAGGAGGGGCAGGCTGACCCTCAGTATGCACCAGGCAGCCCTCAAGCTGGCGCAGCTGATCACCATACTCTGAACAGAAAATGCTGAGCACCAATCCCCTGACCTGACTGCAGGTGATGGTGTCCTCTCCATGCCTGCTCCCAGGGGGGACAAGGCCCATCCCCTGAGGTGGTTCCACCTGAAGGTGGTGCAGGACCAATGGAAGAGGAAGGCCCAGTTTGGGTCCCAGATGTGCTGGGGCCCGGTGCCACTGCTAGATGAGGTGGGACAGGTGGATCCACCGGGATCTGCCTTCCTAGACATACTATGGTCTTTCAGTTTAAAAAATATGTTGGTTAGTCAAGAAAAACATATTTCAGGATTAGTTATAACAGCATGCATGGGTGTTCCAACTGACCCCATAAAACAGAACTGAAACAGTTGCATAACAAACAGAACACATGCATATATGGAACCACAGCAGGCATTATAACAGGATGCAAGTTACATTGATAGCAACAGACCACCAATGATAGTATTTGAACAGGGAACAATAATATTCAAATGGTTCAATATTTGTAGAACAATAGGACACATGTCCCAACAGTAGGTTTGGAGATGAACATACCCATTTAATGTGTATAAAGTATTGGTGCAGATAGTGTGGGGGAGAGAGAGAGAGAGGTCAATTAACAACTGTCTGGGCTTCAGTTTTCAACAACTGTACATATCATTACTCTACTCATTACTCTCCATGGCTGACCTCACTGTATATATACCTATGGCCTGGGGATGGACAGTGGGATTGTTGTACACAGTGTATTGGTTAAGCCTTCTTACAACTTATAGACACATTTCCTTACCTGGCAGACCTGTTGAAGAAATATGTGTTAACACTACCTGTTTCTACACATATTCACATCTTCACAGTTACATATGTGACACTGATAGGAGTGGCCAGCACTCATGCTTTGGGGGGTGTAGTACTGACATACTCCGCCGGGATTTCTATCTGTCTCCCTGGTTATTAGCAGCAGTGACCATTAGCTGTGACAGCATGACACTTGAGGGACATGTATTGGAACAAATTGCTTGGTGTATGTACTTATCTTGCTGTCATTTGCAGCCTTGGGGTTGGACAGTGGATATGTTGAACACAGAGTGTGTTGGTAAAGCCTTCTTACAGCTATTACAAACATTTCCTTACCTCACAGACCTGTGGAGGTAATTTATGTTAATACTACCTGACTGTTTATACAAATATTCACATATTCTTGTTTGACAATATGCATTCAGCGTACTACCACTGCCAGGATTCGAGCCGTGCCTGTTTGTGCAAAAAGGTACACCACAGCTATGTTTCATCACAATGCGCAATTGAGAAACTGCTGACTTGTGCTTGACTTTTTTCTCCCTAGTACTCTCAGATTTGCACAATCTGACCTTGTAGTTAGACAAATACCCTAGGTAATGACAACTGTACTACAATTTTCAGACAACATATATGTGTTAAGTTTTCAGTAATAATTGCATAGAACAGTTATTTTCTACCAGAAACACATAACTATGCAGAACTTGTACACATTTATATTCCTACCACAACATGGCAAAGTAAACACAACAGTCTGGGGGGTTTATTTTTATTCAATGTTATAGAGACCTTTATTCACCTAATAACAGTCCTTCATTCATTGCACACAGTACACAGTTTACCTACTAGTTGTCGACAATCTACTACTTTCTATTTATTTACCCCGAATACTGCAAGCTAGATTTTTACTTACCAACCTCCCAGCACAGCCTTAGCAGCCTGCTGGCATGTGCGTCAATATTTGCAGCCCTCTCATCTGCAGCTGTACAAGAGATAAATAAACATTTATGCATTGAAAGCAAAAAGGAAAAGTGCCCAAACCAAAACAGCAAAACCAAAATAAGAGCACTTACAGCCGTTGACCCAAAAAATAATTTATTAGTAACACAGCAAACCAAAATTAAAACTTTAATGCTGAAATCTCAAACAGTACATTTTTATCCGCAACTTCCTCAGAATACAAACCAAAACACAATTCCAACCTTAAATAAGGTTTCCAATTACATTGATTGCATGCAATTAATCTTGTAGTAAACCAATTAACATTATTTAGTAACACATTATAAATAAATATAAAATATATGTATGCAATGTAATTTATGTGTAACTAAGATGCAAAATGCACCATAAATGAACCTGTGATGAATAATAAACTTCTATCTATAATTTAATCCAGCAAATAAATGACATGCTCCGATCAACAGGCTTATTAAAATGCCAATGTATACAATTGTGTATTGAGATATAAATAAACAAATGCAGGTCTATCATGAAAAGTATAAAGTAATAAAAGTCTGATGGATACTTTAAAACATTATCAATTCTTACTTAAAAACTTTAAAAATTTAAAAAATCTTATTAACAGGTCTTGTTAAATATATATAAATATATAAATAAATAAATGTGTGGATATATGGTACCTAGTATATGTAAGGTGGTATGAATAAAATTTTTTAAATTATGTGAAAAAACATCCTCAATGAACCATAGAGTATAGTTAGGCATAGCATCTATAATTTGGCAGCCCATAACTTTAACATTGGTGCCAGGAATATCATGTTGTTTAAACTGGGCCACTTGGCTTCTAGACTCAACTGCCAATAAACCTCATGATATCCCAATTGTGTTTCCCATGGCCCCCCTCTGGCATCCTTTTGAACCACTTCTATGACAAAAAAATTAAATAATGTGTGTCCACTAACCTCACTGTGTTTATGCATTCTGCATACCTATTGATTACATACTCAGGCTGGAGTTTGCAGAACACTAATTGATACTGATACTTACACACGTCAGGGACATTCCGTGCCTGTGCGTCTTGGATCCACTGGTGCAAGAAATCGCTCTTCCTATGCTTCAGGTCAGGGCAATGGTGCTGTACCTGCTCACCATTCTGAGGGATACTAGTAGCACTGGTGAGGTCACATGCGAGATGGTCCCAGGCCTCCACTTTGTATTTTGAGCCCTGGTACTGGTTCTGCCACAGTCTCCCTTCATGGTCTTTTACGATGAGTACAACCATGACCCTGGACTCCTGAATGCCCCAACGCTGCGCCCGAAAGTGCACACCCTCACCAATGCAAGCCATAGTGCCTGTAGTGATCAGCTGCAACTGGTTATGGTTGTATTCCTGCCTGCAGGGTTTAAATAGGGCTGGATTCTCACTCTTTTCCGTGATTGGCCAATTTTAAATATGCTAAGCTAAGCTAAGCAACGTGCAAACCCGCTTAGCTAAGATAAGCATTGATTAAAGGGGTAGATGCTAAGCATTCCCTTAGCTATGCTAATTATTGTTAAGCATTAAGATGTAAGCAATGCTTATACCGGCTAAGCATAGCTGAGCAAAATTTGGCATTGTTCAGCTTTCATTTTATGCACTATCAGGATTGTGGGGTTGATTTCTTATTAATGACATCTTATAATATGTATGTTTACCTTCCATAACATCTCCCTATGTGCTTTCATTGAATTATATTCTTGTGTGGCTGTACTGTATGGGACACTTGTGTTTATATGGGGGTATCACATCTGTACTAAACTGACACCTCACATTTGGACCTGCTACACTACCCTGGTTAACAAATATATATTATTTACTACCTATTTACAAAAAAAGGTATTTTAGTTCTGCTTTCACATATAAAAATGAATGGACTGCATTGGGGCTCGAAACATGAATGACTGCATGCTAAGCGAAAGCTGTAACCACTATGCTATCTCACTTTGGGTATTTTGGCTGTATATTTCCATTTAGGTGCTTTGGATGTTTAAGTTATGCTGAACACAGCTGTGCGACACACACACCCTCTCATCTACACTTAAATGTTAGTGGGGACACAGAAAAAAATTGTTTTATTTGTCTTAGTTTAGGGATATGCACATAGATAACACTCATACCTGTCAACCTCTTAGAGCATAAAATCTGGACAATGCCTAACATGATGGGGGGACAAAGAGGGACAGATTTTGAATATTGTTCTTACAAACTTAGGGAGACAGTTGATAAAATAATATATTTTGCATTAGCATGAATTTTCTGTAGGATGTGGAGTCTTAGACTCAAATGTTTGTCATTATTTTTATTTTTTATTTTACATTTGTTAACTGGGGGTGTCTGACTGAGCCAAAAGGGTCCTTTTTCAGCAGAGGCCCGGGGAGAAAAGCTCCACAAAGAAAAATTACAGACACATTTAGTTATTTATTTAATGACTTCCATCCTCAGCTCTTTGCCAGATAAGTATAGATGTTAGGTGGAGCACACCTAACATATGAAGCAAACATCTGCAGTCTGTGAAAATCTATACAGCTGAGAGGTATGCAACAGTGTCCGTGGACACTGTTTTTGTTTTCAAAGTGCTGTACGGCACTTCCTGAGTGCAGGGGGTGTGTTTACTGTACGAGCACTGCTCGGACATGCCCTCTGCATTCGTTCATGGATTGTGTCCATGCAGGTTATACAGCAGTGCACCTTCATGAATATGCAAGATGTGCTGCTGTGCTGCATGGGTACGATTCACTCTGTGCAATAATAGACTGAGCTTTCATGAATCCCAGGGCATGTATACACATCAAAATATGTAAAAAAAAATTAAGCCCACATTAACTTGACAGAAAAAAATGAAATAAAATAGGTAAAGTCTCTATTTCTTAGATCAATGTATATTAAAATGCACTAAAATGAAAAAGAAAACCCTAAACCACACCAATACCATAGGATGTGATTTGTACAAATAGTGGTAACATTATATAAAGGGGTTATCTAAGGTAAGCTACAGGCTTAGGGGCAGGGGCCCCTGCCTAACTCACTAATGCATGCTAACTCTGACCCTAACCCTGCACCTTACCTTAAAAAAAAACCTTTATGTAAAACTGCCACTTCACAAGCCAGGCTCAGATACATGCACCAGCAAACATTCTCAGCACTAAAGCTATCAAGCTATCCCCTATATTTTGAACTAGCATTCTTATAGCTCCCTTCTGAATGACTACATTCTAAATTGTCAACATCCCCCTTTTGTGGCAGTGCAAATGTTAACCAGTTAAAATATACACTGGCTTTGCTAATCACCTAAGAAACTTGTTGTTTTTTCCTTGTGAAAAATACTCATATGTTTGTAAATATACTGTTTTGGCAGATTATGTGCTACTAAATGGATGTTCCTAATACAAGAAATGTGACTTTAAAGCATATGATTCTTTTTGAACTGGGATATGTATAATATATACCCCTCAATTGTCCAGATTTTCACAGAATGTCCAGATATTTAGCTCATATTTTTGGTCTGTTCCTCATAAAATGTGTGGTTTTCTGGCAAATCACTGGGACGATCTGAGGATTAAAGTCACTAAATAATGACATACATTTGAGTTTCAGACTTCAAATCCTTCAGAAAATGTATGTTAAAACAAGCCCTGTTACTCTAACAACTTTCTAATAGCAATATTTTAAAAATGTCCCTATTTTTGAGCCTTTGTACCCCCATTTTGACGGGCTTTGTCCAGATTGTCCACTTTGTATTGAGGGCCCTTGTACTGGTTCTGCAGCAGTCTCCCTTCATGGTCTTTTACGATGAGTACAACCATGAACCTGGACTCCTGAATGCCCCAACGCTGCACCCGAAAGCGCACACCCTCACCAGTACCAGCCATAGTGCCTGCAGTGATCAGCTGCAACTGGTTATGGCTGTATTCCTGCCTGCAGGGTTTAAATAGGGCTGGATTCTCACTCTTTGCCATGATTGGCTGATTTTGAATAAGCTGAGCTAAGCTAAGCAAGGCGCAAAGAATAACAGGTCTTGCTTTAGCATGCATTTTTCTGAAGGTTTGCCAGAAAACCACAAATTATATGAGGAACAAACCAAAAATAAGAAGCAAAAATCTATTCATTCTGCAAATATCTGGACAGTTGAGAGGTATAGTTCAGCTGGGGCTGTCTGGGTTTGCTGTCCTTCCCTCCTCACAAAATCATGGTCGAATGGAGCCTCTTCCCTGCAGCCATTCCAATGTCCCATTTCTTTGTTATTTCACCCCATTTACCATAAACACTGTAATGTGCATACTGCTTTACTTCTGCGATGATTTGGATTTCATTTGAAGGTTTTATTCTGCATTTTACAGCACAGACCCTAACAGATATCTGCTAAATAAAGCAATGCAGTCTCACAATGAAAATAGACTTAGCATTAAAACTTCTTTGACCTTGAAACTCATGTTCATTGAAACAGCCTTGAAACCCACATTCAGATAAAATACATTTTGCCAGTGGCAAATAAAGATTAACTTTGGGCTGTTTTCAAATCATAGGCTCCTTGAACACAAAACATACACATGCTCTTTGATACACCTTCCTGATTGTATTAAATTGTATTACTTATATAATACAGTACAGTTGTTAGATGACATTTTAAATTTATTGTTTTGAACATTTTTCCAGTAAGCAATGAAACAAAATGTATGCACCAATAATGACAAAATTGCCCATTTCAGAACATTTCCATCATAAAAGTCTACTCAAACTTCTACAGTCCTCCAGTATCAGTAAATATGCACAATCTCTGAAGAAGTAAAAGTCATCTAAATTCCACGTTAAAGAAATCTGTAACTAATGAAGAGGTTGCTGCTAGAAAACAACTTTATATGTCATTGTTTCATCTACAAATAAAGTGGTTGTTGCCCTTGAGGAATAAATTGGCCATGTTGCATTAAAAAAAATGATAAGCTAATAATATCGCAGTAGAGAATGGATGGCAAACTGATAACAGGTTCATAGTTACTAGGTTTATGTGCATTCCTAACCAGGAAGGCATTAGTATGGACAGGGCAGTTTTGGCTATGAGTAATAAATTTGACATGAAGCATATTGACTTCCTGTGTATGCTTCTAGAGCTGGTCCTTGAACACAATATCTTTATGTTTCAGGATAAATGTTACTGGCAACAATCTGGAGTGGCTATGGGGACCAGCTGCACTAATTCTTATGTCGATTTGGTGATGTCAGAATGGGAATTCCACCATGTATTTGGACAACATAGAGGTTATATTGCCATATATAGATGTTTTGTTGATGTCATGTTTATTGGTTGGAAAGGCAACAAGCAAGAGCTTGACTTGTTTTTTTCATTCTTTAAACAATAGTAGAAATTTTTTTAAATTTACCCTCACTTGTTCCCAAGTCAATGTTGATTTCTTTGATGTGAACATCCGGCTGGAGAATGGCAAAATGCTGACCAGGATGCATAGGAAGGACTGTTATAGACAGTCATATCTCCATAGGCAGAGTATGCATCCACAACATATATTTGGGAACATTGTGAGAGGTCAAGCCTTCAGGGTCTCAAGGTTGTCATGTACTACCTCTGACTTTGAAGGAAGTTTGTCAGATTTGAAGAAAGAGTTTGCCATCAGGGGTTACACCTAAGTTGAAGTTGATCAAGCTTGTGCCAGAATAACCGAGCGTGAGAGTAGAGCGTGTCCATATTTTTCTGCTCTGTATAGGCAATCAGATCACCTCGTAGGTATTGTTGTCCTCCCATTGTTTTGAAATGCTTCCATGGTGTTAATATAGTGAAAGATATAGTTACCAGGAACTGGCATATTTTACACACTGACAGCAGATGTTCTGATATATTAGCAGATGGCCCCAGATTTGTATATAAGAACCACAGTAATTTAAGGCAACAGTTATGTTTTCCTAGACATGTTATATCTGGATCCCAAGTTTTGATGGGTACATCTAAATGTCATAAATGCAATTTTTGTCAGTTTATAGATGAGTCTAGGTTCTTTAGGCACACTGTCATGGGCTACTTGTGGACGTTGAGGGCATCTGCTGATTGCTCCACCAGGAATGTGTTTTATTTAGCACATTGTCAGTGCTGTTATAAATTCTATGTTGGTAAGATGAACAGGAGCTTAAAAGAAAGAATTAGGGACCATGTGTATTACATGAAGAAGCATTATGATTTTAGTGTCTTAGCGAAACATGTTTTGTCTACTGGCCCTGAACATAACTTTGTCTTCCAGGTATTATGTGTGATTAGCCCAGGTCTGCGAGGTGGTGATATAGTGACTCGTACTGAGGTTGTCGAGTTAGAGTGGATCTTGAGGTTGGGGGCACACCTAGTTATGGGGTTGAATGATCATACCCCCATTAAGCCTGTATTAAGGAATAAATAGCTTTAGGGTGTTTATTGTTGTTTGTTTACATATTTATGAATATCTTTCATGTTTTATTTATTTGTTCTAATGTTTTTATTTTTATTTTTTATTTGTTATCAGATTTTATGCTAGTAAATATTATTTATTTTATACACCTTTAAGCTGAGAATGTGGCTTCATGAATGTTTGTTCTATTGGCTGTTAAGCTGTTTGAGATGATGTCATTTGCATATAAGTTATTCTGTCCCCATTCATGTTTTTCTGAAGAAGCGGTATGGTATTACTGTGAAAACGCTAACTTTCTTTCTCTGTAGTAAAGTTTTTTGGTACAATTACTTTCTGGTTCATCAAGTTTTTGGATTTAGCTGCATATCGAGCTGTCTTCTGCCTGCTTTGGGGAACTTTACAGTTTTATTGCTTGTATAATGTTGGGAAGTTGCTACAATAATATGCTGTGTTACCACCATATATTTCACTGCCAAGTCTTGAACCCAGGGGAACCCTATGCAAAACAGTCAAAGCAACATACCACTATGCGAAATCAGCTGTTTTGTGAAAGAGAGGAAGACTGAAACTTAAATGACTACCATTTACTGAATTCAGTTCTCACCATAGCTGTCAACCTCTTAGCACAAAACACCTGAACAAAGCAAATAATAGGGTAATACAGCCCCCAAACATATTCAGTAAATTCAGTTCTCCCCATACCTCTCAACCTCTTAGCAAAAAACACATGGACAAAGGCAGTAATGGAGGAATACAGCCCCCAAACATATTCAGTGAATTCAGTTCTCACCATAGCTCTCAACCTTAGCACAAAAAACCTGGACGAAACCAATAATGGGGGAATACAGTCCCAAAATAAGGACAAATTTCAAATATCCATGTTATAAACTTAGAAAATTGCTAGAATAAAAGGTCATGTACTTTCTGAAGAATATGAAGTCTGAAATTCAAATGCCTGTTATTCTTATTTAACATTTGTTAACCAGGAAAGTCTGACTTGGAACAAAAGCCAATTTTCAGCAGAGTGAAACACTCCAGACACATGTCTTTGTAAGATGGGAAGACATGCAGACTCCACACAGCAAGCACTCCAGCCAAGAATCAAACCAGAGAACCTGTAGCTGTCAGGCAACAATACTACCAGTGCACCACTGCACTACTGACTTTGCCAGCAACAACAAACATACAGAAACCACAGATGTTATGAGGAACAGAACAAATATGATGCAAATATCTGCAATTTCTTTTACAGATAGTGGTGGGTAGGCAATTCAGGCCCTTACTACCTGCACCCAAGGTACAGGGTTCAAGCCTGAGTATTCTCTACCCACCACCATGTGCTCTCTAGCCACCACTATGTAGCAACTGGGGCATTACACTTACACACACACACACACACACACACACACACACACACACACACACACACACACACACACCCCTACCTCTCAGCTCATCCCCTACCTCCATAGTAGCAACTCCATTTGTCCTCCATCATTCCCATAGCAGCCCACACAAGCTGTTTCCCCATACATCACAAGAGTAGGCTGGAGCCTCCAGCCTGTGGGTGATGCAGTCTGATGTCCTTCCGGTCTGTGCTGTCATCACTGCACAGACTTCTGGGCTGGCAGGGCAGAGATCCCTTTCTTCCATATCCGGACTACCTAACACAGCAGTCTGGATGTCTGAGTACCAGGAAGTCCAAGCACGCATGTGTGGAGTTCCGGGACTCCGATATTTACAGGTGGGGGGACTCTTTTCAATTTTTATTCTTTTCTTTTTCTTCTACAGGTGGGGGGCTGTAGTCCTGCAGTCCTATAGCATGAGCCGCAACTGGCATCAGCTAAATTCTTGAGATTACAAGGAAAGTGAAACAACACATACAAGTAGAGGAATAAACATAACTAACAAATACCATACTACTCCCAATACACACATGAAAGAGCAAAGACATTTACCAACACTCCTATAATAAAAGAATACTATCCCTTCAGGTAAATTAACTACCCTATTTAAAGTAATACAAAACACATGACAGATTGAAATGCCCAAGTTATTTGTCTAATATTGCACTTGAGTGAGTTAAATAATACTAACTATGAATATAATAAATAAATATTACACTTACTTGGAATATATGTAAGTATATATTGCACAAATTATATAAAAATTTACTTATTATGTGTCCACACCCCTGGGACTAGTGCCCGAGTTCAGAAGTCTAATCACTATATGGTAGAAACTGTTACTGAATCTTGTAGTCCTGCAGTGGATGCCTAGATATCTCTGGACTGATGCCAGATGCTTAAACAGTCCATGAGCATGATGCGTGTTGCTCTGTATTATTTTGCTGGCCTTTCAGATGCTTCTTGCAGGATAAAGATGTTGTATCGATGGAAGACTGGAACCTGTTACCTTCTCTGCAACCCTCACCAATCTTTGTAATGCCTTCCTTTCTGTAACTATGCAGATTCCAAACCACACGCTGTCTATTGCACCTCTATAGAAGGTGGAGAGAATATGAGGAGGAAGCTTTTTTAGCCTTCTTAAAAAGTGGAGGCATTGGTGCACTTTCTTAACCAGTTGACTGGTATTTTCTGACCACGAGAGATCCTCTGATATGTGTACACCCAGGAATTTTGTACTGTTAACCCTCTCCACACTATCACCATTGATCCTGAGTACTAGGTGGTTTGTTCTTCTTTTCCTGAAGTTGAAGATAATCTCTTTGGTCTTGCTTACATTCGGGTCAAGTTTGTTCCCTTTGCACCAACTGATTAGAGATGCCACCTCCTCTCTGTACACCTTTTCATCCTCCTTTGTGATGAGCTCCACGACTGTGGTATCAGCAAACTTGATGATATGGTTGGACTTGTGCTTAGCATAGCTGTTGTGCATCAGGATGGTAAATAACAGTGGGCTGAGAACACATCCCTGTGGAACCCTGGTGTTAATCGTGATTCACTTTGATGTGTTCTTACCTGAACACATCCTTTGTGGTCTCTCAATCGGGAAATCCAGTATCTGGTTACAGAGATGTTTACTGATTCCTAAATGCGGCAGTTTTTCTATCAGAGCTGAAGTCTATGAACAGCATCCTCACATCTTTGCCCTCTAAATCCTCAAGGGAGATGCGTAGAGTTAGTGATATGGCATCAGCCATGGATCGGTTAGCTCTGTACACAAACTGCAGAGGGTCAAAATCAGGAGGTAGGCATGATGAAAGATGCTTTTTGATCAGCTGCTCAAAACATTTCACAAAGTGGATGTCAGAACGACTGGTTTGTAGTTGTTAGGGCTAGAGGGAGTGGTTTTCTTAGGTAGTGGAAAGATGTTAGTTTCCTTGTGGCATAAGGGTAGTTTTGCCATGACAAGAGAGATGTTAAATATTTCCTTGAGCGCTGTGTATAATTGATCAGCACAGCCTTTTAACACCTTGCCCAGTATGTTGCCTGGGCCAGCAGCCTTCCTGAGGTTCACGCTCCTTAGTTCTCTTCTTACCTCCTCTGTGCTGAGGCTGAGTACTGCATCCTTCTTATCAGTGGGTAGCTTTAGTGCCAACCTGTTATTTCTTTCCTCAAATCTACTAAAGATGTTCAAACTGTGCAGGAATTTGATGCTGCCCTCACACTGTGCTGACCTGATTTTGTAGTCAGTGATCTGCTGTATGCCTTGCCATAGTCTCCTTGCATCCTTCATATCTTCAAAGTGGCTCTGTACCTTTCTGCCATACTCCCTCTTAGCTTCCTTTATACCCCTCCTCAGATTACCTCTTGCTACGCTTAGGGCTGCTTTGTCCTTAGCCCTGTAATCTGCGTTTCTCTCCTTCAGAAGCTCATATACCTTAGGGGTGAGCCATGGCCTCTGGTTAGCTCTAATAGTAATACTGTTGGTATTTGTTACCCCATCAACACAGTTTGAAATGTATGCCATCACTACCACAGTGTATTCATCAATGTTCATATGCTGATTCACTGTGACTGCCACCTTGAACATAACCCAGTTGGTTCTTTCAAAACAGTCTTGGAGGGCCTCCATAGCCCCCACGGGCCATACCCTGATTTGTTTCTTTGTGGGTAACATAGCCTGTGCAGAGAAAGAGGTAGATGAGCAGGATTGAGTCATACAATGCCTATAGTTTGTACTGAAAATGACTTACTTTAAAGGGTAAATACAGAGAAGAAACACTACAGCATCTGTTAGTTCCAGAACCTTTTATAAGACTTGTAATAAAGCTATCATGTAGACATATTCTGGGAGAACAATCAAGTTGGTATCTTAGCAAGGTTTTATTGGACTGATGTAATGAAAGACAGTGAAAATTTCAGTGCAGATAGGTGAGAATCTTTAGATCCATTAGTAAAGTCTAGTTCAGAAATGGTTACTATGCTACAAAAGTTCACTGAATCAGTACCTCTGTCAAAAGCCAATGCTAGATTAGTAACCAAATAGTTAGTGTTATTTTTCACCAGGATAGGGATACACAAAGAAATACAAACCAAGAAATGACATTTATTTCCATGGTAATGCAGAAGCTTAAAGTAAAGCCTCAAACCGATGGGTTAGTGGCATACTATATTAAAACCGTTGGTGGCAACGCACGATGCATCGGAGACCATCCAGGTGCAATTAATCATAGGCAAGACTGCTCTGCAATTTGTAGCATGTTACAGGCCACCCTCTCAATCTCAGGAACCTCACATAGCTTTCCTGAAAACACTGGAGGGGATAAATGTATCTCCAAACACCATCATACTAGGTGATTTCAACTACCCGAATATAGACTGGGATCACTACTCAAGCCCCAACACTCTAGCCCAAAGGTTCCTAGAGTTCATAAACTCAAATGCCATGGAACAACTAGTCACCATCCCCACAAGAGGAGATAACATACTAGATCTCATCATCATGAACATGGGGTCACAATGTTCAACACCGGAAGTATACCCCTCACTGGTGAGATCAGACCATAAACTAATCTCACTGGAAGTCCACATCCCGCCCCACCTGAGATAAAAAAGACCACAGTGAAGAACTTCTCAAAAGCCGACTTCACACTTCTAAAGACTAGTGTGGTCTCTTTTAAGGCCCCCGAGCCTGCGGAAACCATTACTCAAGCCGCTGAATCACTTACAAATGCCTTCTACCAGCACCTACAGAACTGCATGGATCAGGCAATCCCAAACAAAACAAAGTCTCTTTGTACCAAAGGCAAGCGTCCAGTCTGGTGGACCCCAGCCATAAACAAGCTCTACAACAAAAGGAGGAAGCTACTACAAGATAGAGCAAAATCCTTAAAAGGGAAAACACCATTGATCATTATAAGTAAAAAACTAAGATCTCTCATAAAATCATCCAAGGCAAATTTTGAGAGAAAAGTCGCTAAGGACTCAAAGGATAATCATAAGGCCTTCTTTAGCTATGTTAGAAACCTGGGAGGAAACTCCCAGATATGCTCAGAATTAGTTCAAAATGATGTGAAAAGTACTGAACCTACAGACATTGCCAACATACTGGCTGACAGGTTCAGTGCAAACTCTCCCAAAAGGTGAGATATCTATACCAGAGAATTATAGCCCCCCAAACATCTCTAACGCTCAGGTGAGAACTGCTCTCTCCAAGGCAAAAAACACAGCATCCATGGGACCAGATGGTGTCCCCGGATGTGTGCTCCACGAACTCAATGAGGAATTAAACCCGCAGTTAGGGCAGCTGTTTAATCTTAGCCTCACCTCAGGATACGTGCCTAAGGAGTGGCGTACGGCAACTGTGGTCCCACTTCACAAAGGCGGTGCCTCCACCGACCCTGGAAATTACCGTCCCATCAGCTTGACAAGCTTGATCTGCAAAGCTATGGAGAGGATCATAATGGAACTCATAAATAAAGACATAGGAGACTTGCAGACTTTGGATCCGACCCAGTTTGGCTTTGTCAAAGGCAGATCATGCCTTTTAAACTTGGTTGACTTTTGAAACAGTCACCAAGGCCATTGATGAGGGGAAAGGCAGTCCACACAGCCTACCTCAACCTGGCAAAGGCTTTCGACACAATACCCCACTCAGGTATCATTGAAAAACTCATCAGCTTAAATGTAAACCCATACGTCACAAGATGGGTTGCAAACTGGCTAAGTGACAGAACCCACAGGGTCAGAGTTGCTGGCGCCATGTCAGACTCAAAGCCTGTCACAAGTGGTGTCCCACAGGGCTCAGTCCTGGGCCCTCTCCTGTTCGGCATCTACTTTTCAGAAGTACAAGCAAACACAGGAGGATTATGGCTGACAAAATTTGCAGATGACTGCAAACTGGGCGCCATAGTTGAGAACACATCTGACACAGATATCCTTCAGAAGGGTCTTATAGAAATGGATAACTGGTGCCAGAGCCATGGCCTAAAGTTAAACGCCAAAAAATGCATAGTCATACCCTTCGGGAAAAACAAGGTTACCCCTAGCTACCATATAGGCGGCAACCCACTAAGCACAGAAGAGGTTATCAGGGATCTGGGGACCCAGGTTGACAGTAACCTCTCATTTGACACTCACATTGCCAAAGTAGTTAGGAAGACCTTCTACATTGCCCACCTGATCATGAAGGGATTCACATCTAGATCAAGGGAAGTCATCATCCCCCTGTAATCATCACTCATCAGACCAATGATTGAGTACAATGCCCCATTCGGAATGTATCTGACATGACACCTGCAGCAACTGGAAAGGCCCCAACAGTTCCTCACCAAAAGGATAAAGGGTCTCAAAAATATGTCCTATGCTGCCCGACTGAAGGAACTTCAGCTCTATTCAGTCGCTTACCGTCTGCTCAGAGGTGACCTGTGCCTGATATACAAGGCCATGTCCAACCCAGAATTGATGAACATGCTTCACCTCAAAAAATCTAGATCTCTCAGAACTACAAGGGCGGGAGACTTAAACCTTGACACGGTTATTAATAGGACGTGCTGGAGGGACAGATTCATCACCCAGAGACTCCCTATGCTGTGGAACAAAATCCCGGTACATGTGAGGCAGAGCACCTCGCTGGCTTTGTTCAAGAGAAATCTTGACCAATGGATGGGAGATCGCAGATATACCCCAGGGATTATCTCAGTGTCACTGCTTGACAGAGGCACAGCAAAATAATGGGCATAGTATCCTCCAAACTAAAGGGGTGGCGAAAGCCACAAAACTCTGGGCTAGGCTTATAAATGCCCTTGGGCAGATAGCCTAGTATGAGCCTATGAACCTATGCTAAAGATGGCCAATATGCTAAGAATTGGGATCACTTATTCCTTTTCTCCTACCTACAGTGAGCTTGAACATTATTTACCCCATTTAAATAACTATATGGAAAGCATCTCCAAGACTTGCTGTACATAGTACAAGGAGACTTGGGAAGAAGAGAAAACCCAATGTAAAATTGTGATAGCCACATGTTGAAAAGTGATGTGCCATTAATGAAGAGTCTTATGCAATGGGTACCAAAATATGCAACGGAAGTTATATCACAAGTATGCCTGGCTCTCAGAGTTTAAAGCAGAGACAAAGTGTTAGTGTTGTTCCTCTCTACTGATAATAAATTCCTAGCAAGATGACTAGGACCTTTCGAAATGATAGAGAAAATGATTGACTTGAATTACAAAATAGTCTTGAAGGAGAAGACCATTGCAGATATAGCAGATAAATGTGTTAAAACCATGGAGGGAATCTTCTGTAATTAGCCTGGAAGTAGTTACAGTAGTTAGAGACAATTTTACAATTGCCGTTCAGATAGATGAAACTTTTCATGAAAGGATAAGAAACAATAAGTAAAAAAAATCATACCAAGGAATGAAGATTGTTTTCCAAGGTTACCTTGTAGAACAAACTTTATCAAGCATCATATTGAAACTTTGTCATGGAGAAGATAAGCATATAATGTACAAGAGTCCCAAAGAAAAGAGAAAGGAATGATTAAATTGAGAGTTTCTAAGCACTCCAGAATCGAATGGGGCAACCAATTGTCTCGGTTCTCAGGTTGGATGGCTACATAAGATTTTGTAATGCCTTCTGGAATTTGAATGAGATGTTAAAATTTGATATTTTTCCAATGCCTAAAGTAGATGAGTTCTTAGACATGTTAGATAAAGCAAGGTTTTTGACCACTAGATTTGGCCAAGTGGTATTTGGACCAGGTAACAAGAATGTCCATGTGGATGAGTCAGGTCTTATGATCTATCCTGAATAGTATAGAAGCAGGGGTACTCTGCTGGGAGGGGGCCAATGCAGCATAGTGACTATGATAATCACGTCGCCACAGTAGTCAGGAAATCCTTCTACATTGCACACCTCATCACAAAAGGTCTCTCATCCAGAAAAAAAGAGGTCATTGTTCCCCTCTACTCATCATTCATTAGACCCATTATAGAGTACAACGCCCCTTTTGGTATGTACCTCACAAGACATCTACAACAACTGGAAAGGCTGCAGAAATACCTCACAAAGAGGATTACCGGCCTCAAACAGATGCCCTATGCAAGACCATCTCAAAAAACTCCAGCTTTATGCTCCGTTGCATATCACCTACTCAGAGGTAATCTCTGCCTAACATACAAAGCTATGTCAAACCCAGAGCTGTTGGACATGCTCCACTTAAAGAAATCCCAGTCCCTCTGAGCTACACGCTCTAGGGACCTAAACCTTGTCACCACAATAAACAGAACGTGCCGGAGGGGTAGATTCCTGTCCCAGAGACTTTGCATACTCTGGAATAAACTACCTATCTATATCAAACAAAGCTCCTCATTAGCACTCTTCAAGAAAAATCTTGATGATTAGATGGGAGATAGGAAATTCACCCTGGGGATCACCTCTGTGGCTCTGCTCGACAGTGGCACAGGAAAATAATTTTCTTGGGTGGCAAAAGCCAGGGTACCTTTTTGGCTGGGCTTGTATAGGCCCCAGGGCCAATAGCCTAGTACCTACCTATGAACCTATGAACGAAATATGATGGTTTTACAAAGCAACAAAGCAAGTACAAATAATGCTTGTGTGTGTAACATACATTTTTTTGTGTTATAGACTACTGAACTGTTACTACAAGAAATATGTCTTAAAATGGGTCTACTTTTTCTTATTGAAAGGTCATCCATTCGAAAAGAAAAAGTACAAGCCCAATTACGCAAAAGTGCACTTAAATTGAAGTGCACTTTCGCGACCACCAATTCAACAAACTGGTAATATTACAAAAAAAAAAAAAACAAACTGCAAAGTCATTTTTGCAGGAGGGTACACCCCCCCTACACCTCCCACACCCCCGCTACTTTATATATACTAACTCCGAGATTGCATTACATTGAGGAAACAGGTCTATTCCCTTATCCCCACTGTAACACGATGCGGTGCTGTGATGGTTTTTTTTGTAATATTACCGGTTCGTTGAACCAGTAGTCGCATAAGTGCTCTTTCGTTTAAGTGCACTTCCACGTAAATGGGTTCTTACTTTTTCTTTTCAAAAAGTATGAGCTTTTGATAAGAAAAAGTAGACCCCTTAAAAGATATGGTACTTTTTGAGCTGGTATGTCTGTACTAAATGTAAGTTCCTGTTGTGATAATGATAAAAAGAAAGGGCTTTACCCAGAAAGACAAGAAAAGATGGCCTGTCATGGAATTAAGAGAAATTTACCAGGAGTTAGAACTCTTGGTAGTTGCCAGCTGATGGAGTTACTTCATGGGAAAGTACTGAGGTGTAAAAAAAAGATCCAAGTGAAGCAATGACTGGATGTACCCAGGACTGTTTGAGTAGTCTGCTGGAAAGGGTGATAACAAATACATTATTTTCTTTTCTTTCTTCCTGTTTGTCACTATAAGTAAAGTACTCTGAACTTGACAAATCTACATTCATTGTGTTTTATCCACTACAACACACATATATATGTATATATATATATATATATATATATATATATATATATATATATATATATATATATACATACATATACATATATCTGTCTCTCTAGATCAAAAGTAAAAAGTCACACAAACAAACCCATTTAGTAAAAACTATAAGAAAAACCTAGCCAAACTAGAGCTCATGGGGTATATGCAAATGACCCCTTAAGGACACCAATTGTTTCAGCTATATGGCTTCTGAATATCTATGACATTTTACTTTTTAAGTGTTTGTGGATACATTCAGGTCAATAAAGACATATCACACTAACTATGGATATGCATATTTCTTCCTTTTTATGACTTCATCAGCACAGCATATATGGATTGTTTAGGTATACTTTACAGACAGGGTCTTTACACCCAGATGATGTCCATAACCATTAAGGTTGTCTGCAAAATATCCCAACTAGCATCTAAATCAAAGAGTGACAATGTGTCACAGACAAAAAAAAAAAACAATTAGTAAACAGTATAAAAAAAACTAGCCAAGCTAAAGTTTTCACTGTGTGATACCTTAAACCTCCTGTAATAGAGATCCATGGGATATATGCAAATGACCCCTTAATATCAATGAAGAACTGACCGCAAAATGGAACACAGCACTGAAATAAACCGGCTTAACATTCATAAGAATACTACTAGAACACAAGAAACTACAACATAATACCACCACTGAACTCGCATGTTTAGAAGAATCCTGTAACAACTTACACAACAAAACCAAACTATTCCAAGATATAATTAATAGAACAAAGGAATTTGAAAACAAAATCAAACTGAATCAAATCAATAAAATGAAAAGGGACCTCAATAATGAACACTGCTCAGCAGAGGCCACCCCACAAACAGGATAAAACTAAAAAGAGGCAGAGCATACAACTACCACTACAACATGATGATGTATATGATGCTATGTACACCCCGCTAGGTACCCTGACAGGTACTCACCCCCATAACCAAGAAATGAAACAGGAGTTCCCATCACCTATGCAAAGACCACACCATGAACAGAATTTTTACTTCATCCATCCTTCCCCACTACCAGACTTAATGACAAGACTCACAGTCACAACTACAACTCTTCTGTCCACCAATACACTCAAGAATACACCCAAAACTACTCCACAGTCATACCATACCTCAGACGCTTGACAACTTAGGATCACAGTATCCCAAAAAAGCAATCCACACCAGAGAGACAGAAAGTGGCAAGGCAAGAGAGACCTGAAGCACATCTGGATACCATCCACAGACCTTCAGAATACAACAGAAAGGAGGAACTGAAACAACCACCACAAATCAATATAATCTGGAACCATTCTAAGAAACCTCTCAGCAAAGCAGAATCAAGTATATCAGAAAAAGGACTCACGTCTATACCACAACAAAGAAGCAACCTAATCCATAAGATCATTAACCTAAAGTTGTTTGCCAGGAAACTGAACCTCAAAATTTATTTTTGCAATAAACCAATAAACCCCACCACTAATGCCATAGTCAGAGTCTGCAAATGGAAGAAACAAAGCAATTTTTGTCCACACCCTATCATCACTGCCTCCGAAAATCAATGCAAAGCAGACATTAGAAAAATCCTGCAGAATCACAAAAAGAAAAAAATACTACAACATTAACAAGGATGAACTCAAAGCCCTGAAAAACTTAAGCAAAGATAAAACCAGAAGAGTCATGAAAGCTGACAAAGACAGGGTTATTCAAATCACTGACACCTCACCTTATAACCTCAAGATCCTTGAAATTCTGAACAACACACCTATTACAAAACCAGCAACCTCAATAAAATTAAACTTGCTTACAAAGAACTAATCACCAAGATCATGAAATTCCATGAAGGACTGATCAGTAACAAACTGCTCAAATTTAAAAAAGTAAAAAAGTGCACAAGTACAGGTGTCTGCCTAGTTCCAACCTCACCAACATGAGTGTTGAGGAAAAAATAAAAAAAAAAACAGAAAAACTAGTAGTCTTAAAACTTTGTTGATGAGCTGAGTTCATTCCTGTTGTATTAGTGTGCCTAAAAAATAAGTTTTTTACAGCTCAGAAAAAAATGTCAATGCTTTGCCGTTGAGAGAAAGAAAAACACCTGTCATGACAGTTTTCATGTTTACAGCTCATGACAGTTTACATGTAATTTCTCACAGCTGAACATCTAAGACTCCCCAGGTTTTCAGGATTCCCAAACTACACAAAAATGCCATTGGCCCACCCTACAGACCAGTTATCACAATCAGGGGATGCATTACAAAGACCATATCAATATATCTGGAAGTCCAGATCAAACCTCTTCATCCTCAACACTTCGGACCTCCTGAGAAAAATTTAGCACCTCAAGATCGACAAACATGCTTGGTTAGTCACAATAGATGTAGAAACGCTTTACATTGTATTACCCCACAATTACTGCATTGATGCTGTCATTGAAGCCTACTAACAAGAATGGTCTGCTTTACCCAAAGAACTGGAGATCATCAGCAGATTACTGCACATACTCCTCTACAACAATTGCTTCAGATTTCTTTTGCCAAACCAGAGGAATAACTGTGGTTGCAGCTATGGCTCCAAGCCTGGCCAATACAGCACTTGGACAATGGGAAAAAGAAAACATTCACACCTCCCCCTACTACAAACACGTGTTGTTACTACAGCTACATTGATAATATCCTAATCATTTGGAACAGCAATCTCCAAAAACTGGAATAATGTTATGATTAGATAGGAAAGACCACCAACTTTCTTAAGTTTTGTACATCCCACAGCCACACTTCTATCAATTTCCTTAATATCACCATCACAAAACCTTCTATAGGAGGTGATTTGTCAAGCAATCTTTACCAGAAACCCACAAGGTAAACCTACTGCTACACAGAAACAGTATGCACCCCTTATACTTGCTGGCCCCGCACGATATTGCTGATCTCTACATTTTCTCACTCTCTAAAGGCAGACTAGCCTCAAAGCAACTCTGTTATATATTACCTGGTATTTCAACTCTGTCCTTTAATAACTTCACACTCAAGCTTGAAATATACCAGCTTTAAACCACAGCGCAAGCACCCACTCTCACCTTAACCAGCAACTCACTTCTCTCCTTTAAAGCTAAAATTTCCCGCATCTATTTCACTCAATATTTATCTATTATTTTTTCCTTCATAAGTTGTATCTATATTTTTGCCCCCATGAGAAGTTTTCAGGCAGATCTGATGAGGCATTTGCAAAAGCATATGATCAGAGACGGCTTTAGTTCTTTTTTATTTTTGAGTTGGAACTATAGAGATGACAAGTGTTTAATATAACTTATTTTATATAAAAATACATACTCCTCCTTCTAGAGACCAAACCAAGCAGCAAAACCAGTGACAAATGTTTATTTTTATTATTCCACTACACTTCCTTCCACCCTCTTCCACTTCTCCAATCTCTTTAAGCTCCTGCAACTTCTATTCATGTACTGTGATAAAGTTTATAACCCCCTGCCTCCCCTGCTTGTATTGTTGCATTCTTTCACAGCAAAACTTGAGTTTCTAATGAAAAATATGTTTTTTTATAGGATTTAATAATGTATTTAAAACTAGAAAGTGCGGGACTTGAGTGATTGGTTTGTTATTAATTAACAAAGTTAATTTATTCTTAAAAGTACACCTAGAAGCCACTAAGCTGGAGCCTTTGCAGATTTATTTACATAAATATAAATCAATTAACACTCCCACATGGGTATCGCGCAAATGTTTTAAATTTGTCTAATGTTTAATTTTAAGACTCAGCACCAGACTTGTAATTTGAACAAACCGAGCTAAGGTCATCTGCCTGGAATTATTTTTAAATTTCACTTTACAAATAAAGAGTTTTAACCACAACAGTCTCCTGGTCTTCTTTCTTCTTTGCCTAAAAAAACAGCGCATTTTTTGCTACAGATTCAAATACCAGATGTTTTGAAGAGGGACCCAAAATGGCTTTTAAGAACACCCTAACCTACTAAATACCAAGGGGAGCAGGCAAGGTAGGTCACATATAATTTTTACATGCTTAATTTGTGCAAGCATGGTTTCAGTTTTGTCCCTGCCCCATCTGCTTCTGTATCCCATACTTTATTAGATTTAAAAATGTTTACTTGTAAGTAGAATTTATCATTAGCGTTTAATATTACAAACAATAGCAATGAGACAGGAATGGGTTTAAAAAGGAATAGTACCTATAACCCTTCACTGCATCCTATAGTAGCCATGTATGAAAAAGTTTGTGAGTACGAGTTGAAAAAAGTCAACAGGATAAAACATTTTAGGTTTAATTTGTTACTAGACAAAAGGGAGTTGCTGGCTATAATTTCCAGGGTAAGAGGTACTGGTTCATGAAACCTGTCAGTGGGGATGGGTTAGTCATTATGAACTGTGATGACTATGTGAATAAAATGTATTGTATTTTGTTGAACAATGACAGTTATTTTCAGATATCTCACAATGAATTGAATATTGCACACAGAAATATAGATCTGATGTTAGAGGATTTATATTTAAGTAATATCATTCACAAATATTTCTTTAACGTTTGACTGTTAAAAACAGTCATTCAAGGTAATTTTTGGTATACCTAAGATCCACAAATTGGTTTATGACCCACCTATGCATCCTATAGTGGATGCCAGTGCACCTAAGACACAACCACTAGCCATCTTTATAAATTTTGAACTGAAAACTTTTATCCATACATTGCCTTACTTGTTGAAAGATTCTTGGCAATTTTTAAAGGGTGTTAATGATGACCTGTTGACACCAGACCTTAAATTTGTCACTATTAATGTAATTAAACTTTTTTCAGTCATTCCCCATACTACGGTTTTAGAATGGTCTGGTAAAGTGGTTTCACAGCTAGATTTTATTGATACTGTGAATTTTAGACTAATTATTTAATTCATGGAAACAATGTTTTACAATAGTTTTATTTTCTTTGAAGGAGAATATTATTTACAGTGCACAGATGCTATGGGGACAGCATGTGGTTCAATTTATGCAAACATTGGTCTTAGCTTTTAGGAAAACAAGTTTGTTTTTCCCTGAAAGTACTCTAAAGTTTGGAAATTTTATAGATATTACCTAGATGGCATCTGTTTGTTTTGGTCTGGAACTGAAACTGACTTAAAAGAATTAATAGATTTTCTTATAGTACTGCATCCATTTTAAGATTCACTTACAGTATTAATGCAGACTACTTAGAGTTTTTGGATGTTTGGTTAACAAAAAGTAATGTTAAATTTTCTTTCACAATTTTTTGCAAACTCGCTTATTTCACCATAGTTTTATTTTTTAGCAGCTGCCACTCTTTACAAAAAAAAAAAAAGAGTATAGGTAAGAGCCAGTTTGTTAGTATGATGTGAATGATTTCAAATGAAAATATATTATTTCAGGATATTTCTAACTTGAAGCAAATGTTTATAGAAAGAGCTTACCCCAAGTCATTCATAGAAAAGATCTGGGATGAATTGTTAAATACAAAAAAGGCATCTACAGGCCCATTCTAGGAAACAATGACAATATTAATACAATGGCAACAACATGTAATACCAACAGACATTCTGGGAATTTCATTACCACCTTTTCTAATAGTGTTGTTGTTACACGTATTATAAGGAAAAATAAGGAAATATTTCAAGTACACAGTTTGATTAAATTATTTCCCCCTACAGTACAGACTTAGTTTCAGGAGATGGGCAAATATTAAGAATTTATTGGAGAGTTCAGTCCCCACAAAAAAGCAAAAGAAGGGGACATTAAGATATAATGGTTGCAACATCTGCATCTATGTTTTACAGGATGACAGCATTAAATTAGGATGAGTTATAGTTAAACTATAACACTTGTAGGTCAAAGGGAGTGGTATATGCAGCTTTATGCCACAATTGTTTGGCCTTTCATATAGGAAAAACAGAAAGGACATTACCGGAACGTGTATCTGAACATATGTGATATTAAAATAAAATACATTAAGAATGCCTTATATAAACATTCTATTTGCTACACAGGTTTCAAAAATGTTTAATATTATTATTTTGGAAAGAATAACTCTAAATCCAAGAGTGGTCTGTGGGAAGATAATAGAAGTTAAGGAACTTTTATGGCAACTGAAATTAGATGCCTGTCTCTGTCCAGGTAACAATGAGAATATGTGTCTTGTGTTATTTGAAAGAGAAGGCTGTCAGATTGCGATTTTTGAACACAGTTTTAAATATGCATTTATTCATATTTTCATCTTAATTTAACAATTTAATGATTTTATATATGACTATGTTATTTAGTTAAATAGTATTCATTAGTTTTAATGCTTTCATTTATCCAATATAGTTTTACTCAATGTTTTTTCTTGTCCATGTACCTTTAAAAGTTCTATGTGGTTTGTTCATTAGTCACATGATCAAGCCAGTATAACAGCTTGCTAACGGAATAGTTAACATTTGGTTATGAAAAAGTCTGCACTTTTTGTGAAAGACAAAAGCGCTTAACTCTCATTGTTACGGCTGTAGTTACTTCCTCATGGGTGTGCTGATGGTAACTTTGCATGGTTTTTAACACACTCGGAGTCCTTTTTTGTCAATTTATCCTGTAATATTATACTTACACATCTGTGTAGAGGTGTACTTGTATATATACATACACACACACACACACACACCCTTAATGACAGACTCTAAAATGTAGTAAGTGGTAAAACATGCTTTTCTGATATTCTGTGTAAATACTTTAGTTGATCTGCAGTCAGAGTGTCATCAACAAATTATCTACATCCTTGGTGCATGCCCTAATCTTGCAATATTTTCACTACTCATTAAAGACTGAAGTAAAAGTGTGCATGCTGCTCACACAAAACAACATCAACTATCTAAAACAACCCTGCCAAACCAAAATATACTCTTAGTTAAAAAAGGTAAAACATGGACCATATCTCTGATTCACTTCAGTGAAAGAGGTAACTTTAAAAGTAAGTTTAAACATTGTACCAACAAAAGACACACATGACCCCACCAAAAAACACTGCACTCCTAATCAACTGCCAAGCAATTATATTTATTCACATTTGATTAAAGAATGTAAAAATATAAGAATAAAAATATCGCCTACAACTAGCCAATTGAAAAATGATATTACTGGCAAAACAGACGTTTCTGGCTATTCAAATGAACTAAAATGAATCTAACTAAAAATACTTGAACTATAAAACTAGCAAAACCTGTCCTACTATAACCCACACTGTACTACTAAAAGTCATTAAAAATCAACTGGCACTACACAAAGTAAAAAAAAAACTACCTGAACATCACAGCACAAAGTCATCCATGAGACAGACCAAGTTTAGGATAATTAATGTAGCTCATTAAAGTTAAAGGTAGATGCTAACAATGAAAAGCATAGAAAATGGAAAAAAATGGATTGTGTGGGGATCTGGACTGTATAGTTCATGAATATTTAGATTTCAACAAGTCTGCTAACATGATACCACAAAATCCACTGGCAAACAAATTAGAAAGACCTGAAAGCAGTTTTGATGGTAGTGATAAAGCATTTGTAATACTGGCACACCATGCAATACACTAGGGCTGGGGCATAATAAAGTTTGCCCTGGTAAAGGTACAGTGACCAGTGTTGTACCACTTGGTCAATAGGAGGTTTGGTCCTTTTTGTACTCTTTACAAGTGACATTGCAAAATGTTTAGAAAAAAAGGTTTGTTTTACTTGAAGATACAAGTACAGAAAAGGGCTGATGTACAGAGCTAGAATTAGGAAAATATGAGAAAAGACATACAAGGCTGCAAAAATAGGTGATCCACCTGGGAAGCAAAAATCCCACATCAAGTAGAAGCCATAGAAAAATGGTGTAGAATAGTACCAAGGCTAATCCTTTCACTTGATAAAGTCAGCAAGCAAATGAGAGAGCAGAAGGGAATCCTAGTAGAACAATGGAGTACAAATAAATGGACATAATTAGAATGAAGAAGTCATCCCTTTATGTAAAAAGTAAGTTCAATTCCACCTGCAGTATAACAGGGCTATAGAAAAAGCAAGAGTAAATTGATTTGAAGTTACAATGTAAGCAACTCATTTGAAACATGAGATAGTATTACTTCATAAAAAGGGGGAGGATGACAATTGAACAGCCATCCTGAAAAAATGGAAAGCTCAAAAAATATTAACATAATTCTGGAATGCATGGCAGAAAATAACTAAGGTATTTCTTATGAGTAGCAGGATATGAAACGAAAGGTGCCATTGTTTATGTAAGTCCTGAAATTGTACCCATTAGACAGGGGAATTAGCCGACAAGGTGGCCCAAATAGAAAGCCGTGATTCTATGAATGGGAAGAGCAGAAATATCTGTCTATCAGTACTGAGTAAGGCTGTTGTGACATTTACTACAGGTTGCCAGCTTGTGGTATAGGAGCGTGAAGTACTCACTCGGGAGTCCGTCTGACAAGCCACAAGCGAAAAGTCAATAGCATTTTAGGAGCTTCAATGATTACTAGTGAAATGAACTTCAGTAACAGAATGAAGGAACTACCCCTAACCATAAAGATTCTGGAGTACTGAGTGAACAACCATCCCCATAAACATAAACACACACACACACACACACACACACACACACACACACACACACACACACACACACACACACACACACACACACACACACACACACACACACACACACACACACACACACACACACACACACACACTGGCCAAACATGAAAGTAATGAGCCAGGATTGCTAAGAGCAGGCCACATCCTGTTTTAGGGAAGACCAAAATATGACTATTTCTTTATATATTTACTTGCATTTGTTGACAGGGACAGAACTGTGTTAACAAATTAGCAAAACACAGGATTCACCAACTACCATGGTAGCACAAGGACTCTGATGAAGCAGTCTTAGAACCGTGAAAGTGCTCACCTGTTTTAACTTTTTTTACTATTCTCTGTTTTGCCATAACACCTCAGAGGGAGAGTCACCAAAGGATGCTCTGATCCACCATCAGCCCCCGGTCTCCTTTACGTTTACCCTCCTACAACTATCATTTGGAAGTTTTTACTGAAAGCTTGTCAATGGAAGAACAAGATGATCTTCATTGCTCCTTTCTGGTCTCACTAAGTGTGGCTCCCATTCCTTTGGCCTCATCTGATATACTCTCCTTGGATGCTGGATCCCTCTTCAGATCTTCCTTCTCACCCCTCCAGGTTACCTCACCTGGACGCACAAGCCCTCAAGTTGACCACACGGTTTCTCCATTTCTTATGATGGCTAGACAGTCCAGGTATTCTTCTCAGGTGTTCCACATCCTTACATCTTCCTAACAGGATTCTACTAGGAGGATATACAAGACCAAATGGAAAAGATTCTCTATTTGGGCAAATGAGAGACAACTACAAACCTATTCAGTACCCACTCCTGTTGTACCAGATTTTTTGGCCTCCATTTTCCATAATGGAGCAAGTTACTCCACAATTAAAGTACAGCTGTCTGTTGTCTCCAATTCTCATGTAGGTAAAGATCATTTGTTGTTTACCTTCATTAAGCTATGCAAAGCTTTTCTTAAAGGTACATTCTTACTCAGACCACCAATCAAGGATCCCACCCCTCCTTGGGATTTGACAATTCTTCTCCAGGACTTAACTCAGTTTCCATTTGAACCTGTGGCAAATGCTGACTTTAAATTTTTGTCCTGGAAGACAATTTTTCTAGTTCTTATTACATCTGCTAGATGAGTATCTGAACTCCAGGCAATGTCTTGCCAGCCATTTTATATCATCTTTCTTAAAAACAAGGTTTCTCTTTGTACCACCCCATCCTTTATCCCTTAAGTAGCTGCTGAATTCACCCTTAACTAGTACTTTAATTTACCAGTTTTCTTCCCAGAATTCTCCAGTAAAGAGTAATATATGCTTCATTTGTTGAATGTACACAGACAACTGAGATTTTATCTACATAGAACAAAAACTTTCAAGAAATCAGACCAACTGTTTATTTCATTCTCAAAAGCTAAATTGGGATAATTTGTCTCTAAACTTACAGTAGCACAATGGTTCACTGAATGTATTTCTTATATTTATAAGCAGAAAGATTTTACTGTACCAATACTAACGTGTTCTTTCTACAAGTTCAGTCTCCACTTCCTCTGCTTTTCTATCCAGCGCATCTATAGATGACATTTGTGTTGCTGCTACTTGGTTACCTTCATAACACATTAAAATTGGCTATCCTTTCTAGGAACAGGGCAGCTTTTAGTTTTGCAGTACTCTGGAATATCCTTCCATAAGACCACCCTTAGTTTTACTAGCTGGGGACTCTGTCCCAATGGTTGAAGAATGGACAAAAAAGACAACATCAGATACAAAAGCTATGTACTTACCATAACGATGCATCTGTGTTGTCTGTTCTCATTCTTCTTCAACCTCCCCTCCCTCCTTTCCTCTTCCATTGGAAAAAACATTAATTTGGTTTCCTGGTATGACCTGAACATATATTCTTTTGGCCTCTTCCCTTCTCAGCTCCAGATACTTTATTTATGCTTCTAGACATTTTCTGAACCATTTACTTCTACAGTACACTTATGTAAAATCTTACCATAACAGTAGATGTCCTTCTTTTCACTGTTGCAGTATTCATAACTGCCCAGCCAGTACACCAAAGGCTTTATTACCTAGGCAGCATCATACATCAAATATATGCTCCCTGTGCAAGTGTAGGGCATAAAGGTGAGGTACATATGCTCCCAACTCAGAAATGAAATGCCCCAGTAGAACCAGGACCTCCAGTGGAAAGGAGGACATGTACAGCCAGAAAAAGGAAGAAAGGAGAGGAACCTCTCAGCCATTGTGAAAGCACCACCCATATAAAAGGAAGAGAAAATGGAGGGAGTGAATACTGCAACAGTAAAAAGGACATCTACTGTTTTGGTAAGATTTTGCATAGCTGTACTATGTCCTTCTGTATCACTATTGCAGTATTCATCACCTCTGGGAGAGTAGAAAAGCTACATCGAAGGGAGGAAGTAGCCCTTCATAAACCCATGCAGGATGGCCTTGGCAAATCCTGCTCCAGCTCTGGAAATGACATCCAATTTGTAAATGCCTTGTGAAAGTTGGAACTGAAGACCAAGCAGCAGCTTCAAAAATGGAGCTAGTGTCCAAACCTTTGAAGAAAGCCCCCAAGAAAGCCACTGCATGAGTGGAATGAGCCCTCATAGAAGCAGACAACTGCTTACCATGAAAAGAATAACAAAAATAAATGGCCTTGGAAATCCAGGCGGAGATGGTTAACTTACAAACAGCCAAACCCAATGTCCTGGTATGAAAAATAAAAGCTGATCAGATTTACAAAATGCCTTTGTTTTGTCTAGATATTAATCCAAGGTATAAAGAACCTTTTCACTAGCAGATTGTAGAGAAGGAAAAAAAGAAAGAAGCTGGACAGATCGATTAAGTGACAACTCATTAACCACCTTGGGCATAAAGGAAGAATGTGTATGGGGAGACACCCTATCTCTATGAAAAAACAAAAAAGTGGGACCACCATCAAGGTCTGTAGTTGAGATACCTTTTTGCAGTGGTTAAAGAAACCAATAAAACAGTCTTCCAGGTACAATATAGTAAAGAAGAACCAGCAGCAAGCTCAAAAGGAGGCTGAGTCAGCTTTTCAAGGACAAAATTAAGATACCAAGAATGGGGAATGGATTTCTTGGGTTCTAATATGAAGGACATCTTTAAAAAGCTTCTTGACCTCAAACCTAGAGGCCAAAGGAGGAGTAAGTGGCTGACAGGCAGAAATGGCTGACAGGCTGGCTTTCACTGAATAATGCACCAAGCAAGCATGCAGTAGTTCATACAGATAGGAAAGAACCGAAGGGACCCCCACTGAAAAGGGATTCTGGTGATGTTTGAGACACCAGACAGGAAAAATCTCTTCCATTTGGACATATATGATTTTCTGGTATTGGGTTTCCTAATTTCCTGCAGGACCCTAAGCCCATCCTCAGAAACCTGGTGTTGGAAAGGAATCAATACCTTATCACCCAAAGTGTCAATTGAAGAGTGGACAAATGAGGGTAATGGAGAGTTCCTTCATCCTGTGTTAGAGGATACATGTGGTGAGGTAACTTGAGATGATCACCCCTGTTTATATGGAATAAGAGGAGGAACCAGTGCTGTCTGGGCCAAAGAAGAGTCACCAACAAGATTTTTGGAGAGTTCTTCTCGATTTTGTGAAAGACCCTTGGAAGAAGAGGAAGGGGAGGAAAGGCATACAGGAACATTCCCTTCCAAGAGAAAGACATGGAGTCCACATTCCAAGCCAAACAACTTGGGACTCTGGAACAGAACTGAGGGATTTGCTTGTTCAGAGGGGAGGCAAAGAGATCTACATGGGGAATACCCCACTGATGAACTATGTCCAGAAACACATCTCTGTGAATCATCCATTCATGAGCCTGTGTCTTAGGCCTGCTGAGAAAATCTGCCACAAGGTTGCACTCTGAGGATGATATATAGACTATCTGTAGCATGACCTGCAGATTGATGGCTATTTCCCATGCTTAAAGGTCTAACCTACAAAGAAGGCAAACCTTGTGCTCCCATGTTTGTTGATGTAACAAATAACTGTGGTATTGTCCTTATAAACCTTCAAGGGACCCTGGGACCCAGAGAACATGGAAAACTTGAAGGGCCAGAACAAAAGCCCACATTTCCTTGGTGTTAATGTGATCCACCCTTTGCTGAGGAGGTCAAATGCCTTGCACCATCAGGCTCCCCACCCCAGCTCTCATGCATCTGTGAAGAGTTCCTGAGACAGCTGAGGAGGGTGGAAAGGAACATCTGGATTGAGAGATAGCTGCTGAATCCACCAGTGAAATTTCAGTTTGACACAAGGGAGCAGAGGAATCAGATGGTCCAGCCAGTGGAGGTGCTGAAGCCACTCTGATTTTAGATACCACTGAAACTTCTGCATATGAAGCCTGGCCCAGGGAAGCATGGGGATGGTGGAGGCTATTAACTCCAGAGCCCTGAGAAAGTCCCTGACTGGAAGAGAGGAAAGGGGAAGCAGGGACAGAAAATAATTTGTTAGGTACAAAATCTGGGAGGTGGGAAGGGATGCCAGCATTGGAACAGTCTGCAACCCGCAGTCTAGGAAAACATGATGCTGAGATGGAGTCAACATTGACCTTTGAAGATTGACAGTGAACCCTGTGCAACAGAATCTGGGTAAAATGAAAATATTTCACCAGCTTGGAATGTGTTGGAAATAAGACGTCATCCAGATAAGGAAAAATCTGAATGCCCTGAAGCCTGCAAAAGTTGACTAAACAGGCTAGACATTTGGCAAATACCCTTGGAACTGTTGAAAGCACAAAGGGCAAAGCAGAGAGCTGAAAATGATAGGAAGAAATAGAGAACTTTAAATATTTCCTAACTAGAGGGTGGATAGGAATGTGAAGGTAAGCTTCATTCAGATCCAAGGAAACCAGAAAGGCCTGTGGGCACAACAGAGGAAAAAAGTCTGAAGAGAGAGCATTCAGAAGGAAGGCACTATGAGAAAGGTGTTCAAAAAGGAGAGATCCAGGACAGGTCTCAAAGCCCCTCTTTCCTGGGGACTAGAACAGTTCTGGAATAAAAATCCAAACCACTCTCAGTCCATGGAACTGGTTGAATGGTACTCTGGTCCAGCAACCCCTGCAGTACCCCTGAAAAATGAGGAAGCTGTTCTGCAGGGAGTTGAGGAATGCCAGAAAAGGAGGTAAGGGTCTTCCAGGTCACAAAGTAACCTGCCAGATAATGGAGAGAACCCAAATGTTTAGCAACTGAGAAAGAAGTAGAAAGTCTGAGGGACAAGGGAAACTAGCCAAGAGGAAGAGAGGGGAGACAGTCAGATGGCGGCTGATTTGCCAGGAAAGGATTGCTTCTGTTGCCTTCTTCCAAGCACCTTCCTTCACATAAGGACAGCAAAGCTATGAAGAGGATCGGTAAGACAGTTTACACTTCATCTAAGATATGGTAGCAGCCATTCCCTTTCCTCTGTCTCTTTGTTTCCCCTTTCAAAACATAAGCTTTCATTTTTTGTTAAGGTGTTTAGCTGTCTCACCTGTTTGAGGGTGGTATACATTATTCCATTTGAATGCACTGACAATGTTCATGCATTATTCTTGATATGAATGGGGTACCTTGGTTGGTAAGAATGTTTCTTGGAATTCGTGCCCCAGAGAACAGTGCTACTAGTTCTTTCACAGGAGGTATCACCTCAGGAAATTCTGTCACATAATCAGCAATTACTAAGTTATACTGATGACCGTTATTCAGTTTCACAGGTGGACCCACATTGTCTACTGTTGTGTTCAGAAGGAACCATTAGACTGGGTAAGGATATCAGAGGATTCTTAAATCTTACATTGGGTGCTGTCCTTTGGCACGCCAAGCAGGCAGCAGAGAAGTTTTGTATGTCCTCCATAATATCAGGTCAATAAAACCTAAACTCTAGCCAAACTGACATTGTTTTTGCTCATTTCTAAATGACCACCAACAATGTGACTGTGCACTAATTTCATTAAAAACATTCTGAAAGGTTTTAGAATGAATAACTGGCTTATTTTCTATTCCCTCTCTTTGATTACTATATCTAGCAGGTCATTTCTTAGCCTGATGCAGGGATATGTAGTGGTCCTGTTCTGTTCTTTTGTTTCAGTTGCTCTCCCTCTCTCTCTCTGTGCTATCTAGCTCTACTTAGGGTATCATCCTCACACTCGGCACTTCATGAAATTTACATTGCTTACTCAAAGGTCAGTCAAGTCAGTTTTTCCCACAGCATCTAATTTCTTCCATCAGAGTTAATGACTCTTTCCCCTTTTCTTCCCCCCTAGAGTCTTGCTTCTATTTCTGGCTGGCTAGCTGCTTTGGCAGAACAGAGAGAGGCTTAAGACTGTCTTTAGGTTTTCCCTTTTCTTTTCATTCAGCATTAGACCCACATCTGTCTGTTCCTCATTTGCTCTTCCTATTTCTGTAAGTTTCTTCTTCACTAGGGCTTCTCTGTGTCAGTCTCTTTACTGACTTATTTTATTCTACTACTATATAGCACAGTACATATTTTTGATGCTAACATAGTGGCAGAAAGCAGATCCTTCAGTTTTAACAGTTAACTAGTTACCTTTGTCATGCTCCATTGGGATACTCTGGCATACTTTGTTTAACAAACTGCTGATGATTAATAGCGGTATAGGTATATAGAATTAATATCATTAACCATAGTTTTTATAGGTATAGTATTTTCTTAGCTAAAGGTAGAGAAGCATACTTACGTGAAGGATTATTAGTAGCCTTTGTGCATGCAAGTTTGACTTGCAGTCTGTAACATCACTGAATAACAAATGCTGTACTGCAACTAATTGTTCAGAAGACTGAGGATCAACCCATGCTACACACATTTTTAGGTTACTAGGGATTGCCCTGTTAAATGTATCTACAGCCAGAACTGGCTCCTTATTGAAATGCTGGCAGTCATATCTCCAAGTTCCGACAGACCTAAAAAATAAGTCCGAAAGTGCAGGAGAAGATGAAATATTGAACGTTGCTCTTCTTTAATCCTGTTTCTTGCAGGGGGCAAGACACCCTGCAACACCCCTCCCATGTGTGGAGCAAGCCCCACCGCAACCCCACAAACTTACATGTACCAACTCTAAGATCACCATACCTCAGAGAAAAGAGAATATTCGGAGAAATCCAATCTTGGACTTAGTATATGCGAGTCCATTTTTTCAGCCATTCTGTCCCCATCTTACTGATCACACAAAAGCAGATCCTGACATTTCAAATGGTTACTGCTGAAACTTCCAAAATGTTGCTTACATTGTAGGAGGTTCTATCCACAGTTTTAAAATATGTAGCAAATCTGCTATTCCAGTTCTCATTGCTTTGTCCATACAAAATGACAATTTTTAAAATTTACAGAACTGCAAGTCATGTGAACCCCCCAGTCCTTGCTAAAAGTTTGATGTTCTTCATATTGATCACTGCTGCAGTAGCCTAAGCTATATATATCCTGCATAGGACACAACAGAAGGCCTGCTTCCAAAGCTTCAGGGCACCTTCAAAGCTTTCCTTTCACTGAATAGAGTGCTCCCCTGTGGGTTTTCAAGGCTTGTGCTGTTCCATTGCTGGGCAGATAAGTTGTCTTTGGGGAAAAAATCTTCCTTACATATTTTTTTAATGTCTAAATATGCTTACCTGTTTGGGAAAGTATGTTGTGCTTTTATTAACTGTCACGTGACTTTGCTGTACTTTTAAATGGAAGTGCACTTTTGTGTTTGACAGTTTAAAAGTTGATTTAAACAATTAAAACCATTTTCTGTGGATAAGCTGTGTTTACTTTTTGGTGCTAGTAAAGTGTATTAGAATGCTTTTTACTGTGTTTATTGGCAAAAGTGACTTTATACTACTTTGCAAAATTAGCCAGCTTGTGCTGCTTAGGTCCCCAGAAATCAAGCACCATTCTCTGCTTGACCATGTTGCAAACTACCAGTCCCATGGTTGGTCCTTCTTCCAGCCACAGGTTAAATAAACAACCTTTGCCACCATAGCAGCCTAGCAAATTTCCTCAGCCACATGTGGGTGACTGCTGTGGCCAAATATTGTTCCTCAGACCACTCATCTTTTTCCATAGATCCCGCTGATTTTGTCCATACAGCCACTATTGTCCAGGGATTAGCCACATCCTTTATTGGCTGCTGGGGTCCCCTCAGCGGCCAAAGGAGAGCCAATCTTTAACACCTTTATTGAATTATCACTTAAGACATAGGCAAATATCCATTTATATAAAAGAAAACAAACCATATTAACATATTCCCAGTTGCAAACATTATATATCACATATTTTCTTTTGTAGAATTATCATCAATCTGGCATTGCATAAATTGATCAGTTCCTGCATTCCATTAAATCTCATGCCCCCTAAAAATATTATTCTGCATGCATGTATTGCTCCCACAGTTTTGTTGGGTTGGGAAGTTAGCCTAATAGTTAACGTGTTTACCTCACAGATACAAGGTGCAAGGTTTGATTCTAACGTGGTAATTAGCTAGGCTTAAAATGTCTCCCAGGGGCAGTTAGCCAAGCTCTGATCTAGGCTTGTAAGGGCCCTAGGGCCATTAGCCTCCTAACTTCCTATGATCACTTGTTTGGGGTGGGAGGTTGGCATAATGGTTAAATTGTTTACCTTGCAGACGCAAGGTGCAGGGTTTGATTCTCACATGGGGTAATTGGCTAGGCTTAAAATGGCCCAGAGGGCAGTTAGCTTAGTACTAACCTATGAACCTATTTTCATTTCTTTGTATGTAATTTGCTCCTATACTTTTTTAAAGATCCCAGTTCCAGAACTTTTATCTGTGTTACAATTCTCTTCCCAATCTTTTTAACCTTTTCTGATTGATTCCTATAGTTATCATGCAGTATTTTATATGCCCCACTAATTGTCTATTTTTAACAATAGCTTCTATTCTAGATTCAACTAAAAACTTACCAGAGCAGGTTTTTCACTTTGGATTGCCGCTATCCATTTCTTTCTGCCTATACTCTCATATCAGTCCCCGATTGGGAAGACAGTCTGTAGCCTGAAGTCCAAATGTCTTCTTGGCCTCCTTCCATTTTATTACCTTTCCCAAGGGCAAGAAAGTTTTGTCTATGTTGGGAGAAAGGGTAGAGATGGTGTCCCTGCTTAGCCAGAATGTTGTGCCCATCCCTGGAGAAGCTGTTGCTGCCATTAAAAACTCTGTCCTAACTTTCCTGTCAAAATGAAACAAAAAACTAAACATGTATCCTCTCCTACTCCAGTTTTGCTGGACAGCAGTAGGTTATTGAGTCTGGCTCAGGGTCTTGTGCAGGCTATTGGTTCTTCTTATCAGGTGCTTTCTGATAAGAGAAAAAGGGATGCCTCTTTTCCTGAACAAACTCAATAAATTGAATCTGGAGAGGAATGTGATGGGACAGATGCAGCTTTTTCTTGTCAGAATTCTGATTCATAGGGAAGCATGTTATCTAAATGTCTTTGTCAAGGATTCTGTTTCTCTGAGACTATTTCCACAATGTGCCATTGATTTCAGTAGGAGAACACTAAGGTTTCTGAGTACCTCAGAAAATACTATGAAATGTTACACCTGGAATTCCCAGAATCTCCTCCCGTCATCTCCAGGCTGTCAGTATTGGAGAAAGTGTTTGTCACAGCCTGTGGTTTCTCTGATATCCACCCTGCTGCACCTAAGAAAGCAGATAGAATGTACAAAGTTCCTCAGTCTTTCAAATTTCTGTGTACTCATCCTAAACCTGACCCAGCAGCTAAAGCTTTAGCCAGTCCAGCTGCTGCCAAGTATTTTATCAATTCTAATCCTTCCCCATTTGACAAGGATGGTAAAACAATTTATACGTTTTGGGCAAAAGTGTATACTTCTGCAAATTTAATTTTTAGAATTTTGAATTGTCAGGCTCATATGTTAAAGTTTGTTCTAACCAATTGTGAAAGTATGAGGAAATGAGTGAGTGTGGATTTATCTGCAATCTCTTCCTGTGAAGAAAATCTGCTTTGTATGGTTTATAGGTTCATAGGTTGGTACTAGGCTATCAGCCCTAGGACCTATACAAGCCTAGCAATAACAATTCCCTGGCTATTTCTTCCCACAATATTTACTTCCCTGGACCCCTGTCTAGCAGGGTGACAGACGTGATACCCGGGGTGAATTTTCTATCTCCCATCCAACCGTCAAGTTCCTTTTGAAAAGGCCAAAGAGGTGCTCTGCTTGACATGTATGGGCAGTCTATTCCAGAGTCTGGGGAGTCTCTGGGTCAGGAACCTATCCCTCCAGCATGTTTTGTTCACTGTGATGACAAGGTTTAGATCCCTGGAGTGTGTGGCTCAGAGGGATTGGGATTTCTTTAAATGTAGCATGTCCAACAGCTCTGGGTTTGACATGGCCTTGTATGTTAAGCAGAAATCCCCTCTGAGTAGATGATATGTGACAGAGTATAGCTGGGGTTTTTTAGATGGAAAGCATAGGGCATCTGCTTTAGGCCTGTGGTTCTTTTAGTGAGGTATTTCTGCGGCCTTTCCAGTTGTTGCAGATGTCTTGACAAGTACATACCAAACAGGGCATTGTATTATGTAATGGGTCTAATGAGGGATGAGTACAGTGGGACAATGACCTCCTTTTTTCTGAATGAAAAGCCCTTAGTGATGAGGTGTGCTACATAGAAGGATTTCCTGACTGTTGCGGCAATGTGGTTATCGAAAATGAGACCACTGTCCACCTGTGTCCCTAAGTCTCTTATCACACTTTCGGTGCTTAGTGTACTGCCACCTGTGTGGTAATTCATGGGTACATGTTTTTTTCCCATAGAGGATAACTATTCATTTTTTGGCATTAAGCTTGAGCCCACAGCTCTGGCACCAAGTATTTGTTTCTGTAAGGCCCTTTTGTAGAATATCCACATCATTTGGGGATTCAGTAATGGCTCCCAGTTTGCAGTCATCTGCAAACTTTGTTAGCCAGAGTCCCTTAGTGTTGGCCTGTACTTCAGAGAAGTAGATGCCAAACAAGCATGGTCCCAGGACTGAACCCTGAGCTACTCCACTTGTCACTTGTCTGGAGCTGGATTTGGAGTCGGCTACTTTTACAGTGTGGGTTCTGTCAGTAAGCCAGTTGCCAACCCATCGAGTGATGTAGGGATTAATGCCCAGCTTAGTAAGTTTATCTATGATTCTAGAGTAGGGGATGGTGTCGAAGGCCTTGGCGAGGTCCAGATAGGCTGTGTGGACCGCCTTACCCTCGTCCACAGCTCTGGAAACTGATTTAAAGAAGTCAATCAGGCTCAGGAGACAAGATTGGCCCTTCACAAACCCAAACTGGGTGGGGTCCAGTGTTTGAAGGTTGCCAATGTCTTTGTTTATAAGTTCCATGATAATACGTTCCATGATCTTGCAGATCAGGCTTGTCAGACTGATGGGGCGGTAGTTCCCAGGATCCAAGGTGGATCCCCCTTGTGAAGTGGGATAACTGTAGCTGTGCACCACTCAGTGGGCACGAAGCTTGAGGAGAGGCTATGATTAAACATGACACTTAGGTGAGGTACCAGTTCATTTTGTAGTTCATGTAGTACACAGCCTGAAATGTCATCTGGCCATGGAAGCTGTATTCTTAGTTTTGGAGAGTGCATTTTTTACCTGTGTGGCTGTTATTACCGGAATTTGGCAATCTTTCAGTATTGAGATGGGCCCTTTAGGGGGTGAGAGGGGGGTGAAGTTGGCACTGAATCGATCTGCCAGGATATTGGCAATATCCTTGGAATCAGTATATTTAATGCCATTCTGTTGTAGCTCAGAGCAGATCTGAGCATTGCCATTTAGATTTTTGACATAGCTATAGAATGCCTTGTGGTTGTCTTTGGAATCTTTGGCAATTTTATTTTCATAACTAGCTTTGGAGGATTTTATGAGGGAGCTCAGCTTCTTACTGAGGTAAGGGAGTTTTTTGCATCCTGAGATTTTCCTCTGTTCTGCAACAGTTTCTTCCTTTTGTTGTAAAGTTTGTTTACGGCAGGGGACCACCAGATTGGCTTCCTTTTTTTGGAGGACAGTATCTTGGTTCTATTTGGGATGGCATGATTCATGCACGAGTGAATGTGCTCGTACAGTGCCTAAGTATAGGATTCAGCAGTCAAACTTTCAGTTGCCGTCTTCATGGGTGTCATGAAGTTTGTCACTTCTGACGTGAGTAGCATGAAGTTGGCCTTGGAGAAGATTTTTACGGAGGTTTCCTTAGTGGGGGGTGGGGGAGGGAGGTGGATGTCAAGGGTGATTAGCTTATGGTCAGACCTAACCAACGAGTGAGTGACCATAGGTGTGGAGCATCAATTTCCCATGTTGGTAACGACCAGGTCTAGGATATTGGAGCCCCTGGTGGGACTATGGATTAGTTGATCCAGGGCATTGAAATGTATGAATTCCAAGAACCATTGGGCAAAGGTTTTGGTACATGAGTAGTTTTCCCAGTTAATGACAGGGTAGTTGAAATCACCCAGTATTAGGGTGTTTGGTTGTATCTTAATATTTTCCAGTATGTTTAGAAAGGTATAGTGAGAATCTTGGGGCATGGTGGAGGATCTGTAGCAAGCTACAATTTGGATTGCAGTCTTACCTAGTGTTAGTTGCACGTAGAGAATTTCAGACGCATTGTGTTGGGCAACTAGCCTGGTGGTGTAAATATCCTTGGTGAATATGGACACTCCTCCGCCTTTAGTATTTCGGTCCTGGTTTGGTGGCCGAAACATGTAGTAAGAGTTATAGCCTGGTATTGCAGGGGTGCTCTCTGGAGCCTTGAACCAGGCCTCAGTTACTGCAAATATATCGATGTTCTCCATTTTTAGGAGTGCCTCGAGAGAGTGTATTTTGAGGTTTAGACTTCTAGCATTGAGTAGGATTACCTTCAGATTTTGAATGCTTGTACCTGTTACGGTGGTGGTTTTGTCCTTTGAACTTTGCCTAAAAAAGGCACTATAGGGGTGGCAAGAGCCTTAGCCAGTAACCTGAATCCCAGGGGTGACAGGTGCAGACCATCTCTGGCAAAGCATCGTGGTCTGTCGATCATGTCATCCCAGGCAGACAGATACTGGATCCCAGTTTAGTTTCTTCTCTTTCTCAGGTCACGGTGACTCTGTAGTTACTAATCCAGTGCTGTTGCCACTGGTACTGTGTTGAGGAGGTTTGCCTGGTTGAGTTCTCAGAATCTCCCAGAGGATTTTAAATTCAACTTTAGATAGAGATTTAGTTTTGGGCCTTCTGCTGCGTAGGTTATCAAAAAATGTGACAAGAAGGGTAAGCTGGTACAGGGAATCTCTCAAATTTTTCAGCCCTTCTTTAAATTTTCCAAGGAATTTTATGCTATCTTGTCAATTTTGGACAGAAACAAACAGTCTCAGCAAAATGCTGGTAAGCAGACATTAAAAAATCAATTGTAGAATGATTCCAAAAAGAAAGCAGCCCCCCCAGAACAAAGGACAGTCAAAGAAATCAGAATGACTATGTAATGGACCTTGCCCACTCCACCCTTCCAGAAAGTCAGAATCATCATTTCTCTTTGGCAGCAGACTGTTTCAGACAGAATGGATTCTGAGATGGCAGTGTTAAGTAAGTCCTCCTTTCCAGACAATTATTTGACATCCACCAGACTAAATCTCTTTGTTTCCTCTTATCCTACAATACATGCTTTCTCAGCGGGTAACACAAACAGTTCCTATTTCCAACTGGGAAGAGATTTTTATTCAAGAATGTTTTTGGTAACAAAGAAAGAAAATGTCTGGAGACCATTTCAGGTTTCAGGACCTTTCTTTCCTAAGCCAGTTTGTGATAGCGCCCAAGTTCAAAATGCTTTCACTTTACCACCTGTTACAACTTCCTCCCCATTTGAGTATTTTGGTACCCCTAGATTTAAATGAAGCTGATCATCATATTACTATCCATCCAGACTTCAGATGTTTCTTAAGATTTTATTACCTGGATCACAGTATCAGTTCTCTGTCCTATCCTTTGGGATATCCACTACTTCAAGAGTGTTCTCAAAGTGTCTAGCTTCAGTTATAGCCCATTACAGGCTACACGGTATCCACATTTTCCATATTTAGATGACTATGTTATCTTTCCAAGACTTCCAAGATGGCTGCACATTGAGTAAAAGCTTGTTTTTAGCTCTCCCAGTGTGAAAACAGAAACTCTGCAGAGAAAGCTAATAGACTTGTGTTTATAGGTAAATTTCAGTAACTGGCTAGTAAGTGCACTGCCTGTATGCCAGGAATAAAGAAATACAGAAGACCTGAAAAAAATTAGCTACAAAAAGTGAGGAAGAACCATTGAGTGGGAAAGGTTCTGCAGCTGTTCAACAAAAAGCAATGCAACCTTCTGGCATGACTTCCAATAACCTACAGGAAGATATAAGACACTTGCATACACACCTGGCTAAAATAAACAAAACATTGATGGAGTATATCAACATAAACAACAAAAGACTGGAAAAAAATGGAAGAAGTTTTAAACGGATATTCAGATGAGATGATAAAGCTGCAAAACTCAAAGGTCAAAATGAAGAAAAGGCTGGCTGAATATGAGACTGCTCTGGAAGAGGTGTTTCAAAAAATAATTGAATTAGAGGACAGAGCATGTAGGGAAAAAAACTGAGATTTTCAGCTATACCAGAGAAGCTGGAAGGAACAGACTGCATTAACTTTATGAAAGCACAAATAAGCAGCTGGACTGGTATTTCACTGCAGGAGTTGTTAGTTGAAAGGACACATCGTGCATATGCTTCAAACCTGGCTATAAGAAAGCAACGTAGACCTTTAATAGTAAAGATGCAATCCTACCAGCAGAAGGAGCTGATTCTGACAAAACTGTGGCAGAATGACAAAGCACTAAAAGTGGACAGCAGAGTGTTTGTTAAGAATGATTACTCATACACCAGACAGTGTTATCTCTCCAGACTTTTGACAGATCTCCTATGCAGTTTGGGATTCCAGGGGAATACTAGAAACTCTGTTTTGACTCCATCACACAGGATTGTGTTCCTAGGGCATCTGCTAGACACCTCAGTATAGACAGCATTTGTTCCACAGTAAAACATATATCTATATTTAAATCTATTCCAGTGGTTTTGTACTCAGACTTTGGTCACTATGACAGGATACCTCAGGATTCAGGGTCTCATGATAACTCTGGCAAGAATCTACATGAGAAAGATACAATGGTATCTGAAATCTCTTTTTTCCTAGCACAAATGCCCATTATCTTTACAGATTCCAGTTCTGGAATTTGTGAGACTAGAAGAGAAATCTCTTTGTGGACACATCAAATATCCCTGAAGTCAGGCCTCTCCTTCTCCCCTCCTGCTTCAAAGTAGTCATTCACCACAGACATCTTAGACTTTGCTTGGGAAGCAGTGTCAAGGGAGATAAAAGTGCAAGGTATCTGGGACCACAAGACAAGACACATGAACCTAAATATAAAAGAGATGCTTGACTTTATCAAGGCACTCAACTCTCTAAATCATGTCAAGTTGTTACTGACAATACCATAGTGATGTGGTGCATAAACTAGCAAGGGGGGAAGCAGGTCTTACTCCCTATGCAGACTAGTCATGTTAGCATAGGCTTTACAGCATAATCTCACTCTACAATTTTCCTATATCCCATCAGAGCAAAATTGTGTGGAAGACAAACTAAGCAAGACATAGGCAAGCCCTCAGAAATAGAAACTAGATCATGAGGTCTTCCATTTGCCTCCTCTCTAAACAATCAGCTGGAAAATTCTGCTCCAGGATTCCATACAGGAAGGACTAGAAGATAGATGCCTTTTCTTTTCCTTGAATAGGAACATTCCTGTATGCTTTTTCACATTTTCACTGATATCCAGGGTACTTCTGAAGATTCAGAAGGAAACACCCAAGATCATTGTGGTGACCCCCTTCTGGCCTAGGTAACAGTGGTTCTCCCTTCTTTTGGAATTGGACAGGGACAATTACCATGAGCTTCCCCACAGACTGGATCTACACACACAAGAACAAGGGTGTTTTCTACATTCCAACTCCAAACAACTTCATCTGACGGCCTGAGTGATAGAGTCTTAATATCTTTTAGGCATCCATTTAGCAGCAAGTACTAATGGAGGCAAGTAGCCTGCTACTAGAAAATCATATCTTAGCAAAATAAAAAGGTTTTCTAGTTAGTGCCAACACCAAAACCAGCACCCATTCAAAGGCTGGTGCTTATCTGCTTTTAAATATTTGTGTGATTTACTTTCCTATGGACTGTTTTAGTCCTCTATTGAGTTTCATTTGTCATCCATTTCAGCATGTCTGCTCATATTTCCTCCTCTTTTAAGGCATTCCTATGTTGAAATACTTTTGAAAGGGGTATATTGCATGAGAGACCTCCAAGACAAGTGGTGGCTCCTCCTTCAGATCTTAATTTTGTTTTATAGAGAAGCTAACACTTGCTCCATTTGAACCAGCTCATCTGGCTGACTTGAGGTTCTTATCATGGAAAACATTTTTACTAGTTGCTCTAACCTCTGCAGGAAGACTATCTGAGTTGCAAGCTGTTATGGTGAATGAATCTTATCTCATTTTCCACAGAAACAAGGTTTTCTTGAGAACTAATCCTTTTTTGCCTAAAGTGGTATTCAAGTTTACTTTAAGCCAAATTATCCATCTCCCTGTCTTTTGCCCTGAACCCCAAAAATAAATGAGAGAGAAAGGATACTTCATACCTTGGATATCTGCAGACAACTCTGATACTATATTTTCTTGCTGTTTGGGTAATGGTACATTTTTTTAAACACCTTCATTAAGTTATGACTTAAGACATAGGCAAACATACATTAACAGAAAAGAAAACAAGCCGTAATAACATTGTTTTCCATTTACAGACATTATATATCATATACCTTTTCTTTATTTGTATTATCAGTCCAACATTACATGAATTGCTGAATTTCTGCCTTCCCTAAAACCTCACCTCTCCACTTCCTCAACATTCTTCTGTATGTATTGTTCTGTTCCCACAATTTCCATTTATTTCTATGTAATTTGTTCTTTCCCTTTTCTTAAGATCCCTATTTCAATTCTTTTATCTATTTTATAATATTCAATGCTTCAAATACAGTTGGTTTAGACATTGATTTCCATTATCTAGTATTTGTTTTTTTGGCAGCCAACAGAATTAAACTTAATAAGGCCTTACTTTGTCTAAGCAATTCTGATCCTGTGTCCCAGCTCAAAAAAGAATAATTTCTTTAGTTACAGCCATTTGCTCAACCCAATATTTCTGACAAGAGAACTCTGTAAGGAATTTTTTAAATCTGCCAACTCATTATACTCCCAAAACATATTTTTCCAGTTACCTCCTTCTTCCCCATTACACCTCCAACATTTGTTATCTACCACAGGAAAAATACTTTGAGCTCTGCTTGCAGTATAAAAATACCTATGTAAACACTTCCAAGCAAGGGTCTTAAATTTTCTGGACATTGTTGCATACCTGGGAGCCATAAATATGCCCTCCCATTGTTCTCTTTGTAAATTGCTTTTGCAGTCAATGTGGACAATTATTTCTTCCTTTGATTGATTCTTATAGTTATCATACAGTAGTTTGTATGTCCTACTAATTATCCCTTTTCTAACAGCAGCTTCTGTTCTAGATTCAACTAAAAACTCTACCAGAACAGCACTTTCACTTAAGATTTCCCTATCCCATGCACTTCCAGTATGGTGGCAGTGTAGGATATTGATGATTTTGACCTTCTCCTCTGCAGAAGATATTTAAATTTTAAATAGAACCCCAGGAAGGAAAGGAAACAAGCAAGTCAAAGGTGAAACACTGCAGAAAGGAAAACATGGCAAAAAGAGAAACCTACTTTTCCAAAAAGGGAAAGTGTGAAACAAAGATGAGCACTGCAACATTGTCAATACCAAGTGTACAGATGGGTGTAGTGCTACCACAATATACTCCTATTAGGATGAAGATCATAACATGACAGATATAGGGAAAAACTGGATAAGATGCTCATGGAAGTCAAAAGAATAGGGGACTCATTGATGGAATACATGTCAAAAACAGATAAACGGCTAGCTGAAGTAGACTTATAACTCACACTACATTCAGATGAGATGGAAATTAAGAAAAAAGTGTTGCTGACAGGGTTACAGAAATGGAAGTGCTGGCTGAAGAAATGCAGGATAAACAACAACAAAAGTTGGAAGACAAGGAACAGCTGGAGAATATAAGATTGATAAATGTTTCAGAGGAGGCAGAAGGTACAGACTGCTCTAGCTTTGTGCTAGATTTACTGAGTAAATGATGTGGTATGCCAAAAATAGACATCTTGATAGACAGAGCTTATAGGGTATATGCTCCTCAATCCCCTGCCAAGAGGACTGTTCTTCATATTATAATTAAAATCCAAAACATACAGGCTCAAAGAACAATTTTTAAGTTTGTTGTGGAGCAAAGGGATGATCCTAAAATATGGGCAACACAAGATTTGTATTGAATAAGACTATTCCCCAACGACAAGACCTCAAAGAGGCAAGTTCATCCCAAATTTCAAAATGTGTATAGAGCTGAATTTGTAGTTTTGCTTGTTGTAACCCACAATTTTCAAGATTCATTTCCTCTCAGAGATGAGGAATGCATGAAGAAGGAACTGGACAAATATGGGCAGTGGCTACATAAGTGGAATGAAAATGGACAGCACTTGCAACACAACACAAGAAGGTAGTCAGAAACCAGGCAGAGATGGCATGTTAAGCCATTCCCCTTATTTTGGAAAAATATGTAAGACAGACAGAAAGATATGCAGCTGCACACAAAGAAAGAAAAATGGTATCCAAAGATGAGAATTTGAAGGAACCTGCATCACTGGCAAGGAAGTAAGTGATTAAGTAGATACTCTCCCAATCAGAAGGAACTATATGCACAGTTAAACTGGACAAATTTTGCATGTGGGGGGAAATATTTTGTTTCATTTTTGTATTGAATCCCCTTTTACATATGTTGGGCTATATTTGTAACTAAGATTCATACTGAGAATGGAAACAAATGGACATTGGAAACTGGAGTGCAATGCCCTTGCATGGGTATAAAAAGGGGATGACTTCATTAAGGTAAGTGGGGAGGGAATTAAATGTAAAGAACAGATATAGAAGAAGAGTTTTAGTAAAAGTGTAGATTAATGAGTAAAAGGGCAAACTTTAGCAAATGTGAGGAAGGAAATTAAACAGAGAAGCATACTGTTCCTGTAAGGCAGGCAAATGAGATTATCAGGAATCATCCAAAAGTGGGGAAATGCATATTTAGAGAGGCAATGGATGGCTGAAAAAGCGGGGTTATGATACTGATCAAACAAGGAGAAAATTTTGACTTGGTGGATGCACAAGTAGATAAGTATGGAAGATATATTTTACTGAGAGGATGGTGGAGCAAACTAAAGATCACCATGGGAAACATCTAACTCCCACCAAAAAACAGGAAAAGAGGAGACAAGGCAAATTGTTCAAACAATTATAGAATTCCAACAAGAAAAGTTATTGGCAGGAGGAGACTGGAACATGTTTACAGATCAAAGAGATGTGAGTAGAGGGCTACAGTCAAAGGTGGTCGCAGCACAGGTTGAAACGATTGATGAAAGTCTATGGATGGAAGGATGTTAACAGAGAGCAGGAAGGAGAAATGAACGTATTATTTCAGAAGCAATTAGAGCAACTATACACTGAAGAACAGGAAACAGATTGGGAAAGAAAGAAAGAGAGTATAAGCCATTTATGGAGGGCAATCATCTAAGAAGGATATCAGAGGAGACAGAAAAATTAATACAACAAATATCCCACCAGAACTTACAAGACCAGCTGCAGTAAATAAAGATGAGCAAGTCACCTGGATAGGATGGGCTAGCAAGAGAAATATTGAAGGAAGGAGAAGAATAATTCAATCAAGTCTGGTACAAGCTATTTGAGGAAATTTGGGAAAAAAGACTATCCTGGAATAATGGAAACACATGGTAATTTCAGTTTTACCAAAAGAGTAGAGAGATCCTTCACATCCTGGGACATATTGACCTATAACTGTATTAAATCATGATTATAAATTGTTTACAACTATATTTTCAGCAAGAATAGCAAATTTGTTACTGAAAGTTATTAATGAAGACTAGTGCAGGTTTGTAACAGGTAGGCAAACATTTGATAATATCTTACTGGTAAATATGACACACAGGAACGCAGAAGAAATGAAAAAAGCCTTGATGCAGAAAATATCTTTGATACAGTGAGCTGGAAATGTTTATGGGAAATGCTAAAGAGGATGACGTTTCCAGGTATGTTGGTAGGCTTACTGAAAGAGCTATACAGGAATTCTAGGGCTAGGGTAAAAGTCAATGGCAAACTCACAGGGTCATCTTACATGAGAATAAACAGGGATGCCCCCTGTCCCCACTATTGTTTGTGATATATTTAGAACCATGGATTCATAAATTGAGACAGTCAAATATTAATGGATGGCAAGAGAAAGGCACAAAAAATAAATTAGCATTATTTGCTGATGATGTGATAGTATTTCTGTCAGACCAGAACAATGGTACTATAAACTTGATTAAGTTGTTGCAGGCTTTCAGCAGGATAGCAGGATGTATGATTTGTCCCGATAAAACCAAAACCATTTGCTTAAATTATGTCCTGATACCCGAGTTAGTTAGCAGATTTTCACACTTTTGTGGGCATTAAAGGATGAAATATTTGGGGAAAAGGACTGCAAGAGTCCACTATCCCTTTCTCTTTGCCTATATTCTGATATCAATCCCTGGTAGGGAAGACAGTCTGTAGCCTGCAGTCCAAATGTCTTTTTGATCACTCTATTTCCTTTCCCTCTGTAGTTATTTGCTCCCAGTACCTTCCTGTCTGTGCCAGTTTTCTCCAGTAAATTCCATCTCCTCTTGCCTGTTTTCTCTACCCCTACTTGCAGGCATCCTTACTGGCAGAATCTTTCTCTGTTCTTGTGTTGACTTAGTTCTTAGAATATTTTCAGCTACTTTACGAACATAATATTTTCTCTTTTTTAATTTCATCAAGTCTTTTGGGTTTCTAATACCATGACATGAATGGACCCTATTCCTAAGTCAAAATACGATTAAAGTTCATAAAATTAGTATTGCTTCAGTCTTTGATGTCAGCCAGAAGTGCTCTTCACAGCACCTGCAATATGCCCGGTAGTGACTCCTTCTGCAATTCATACAGAGTTACATGTATTGGTAACATATCTAAATACGATTGTAGATTCTTTTTTATAAGATCCATTTGTTCATACTACTATTGGAACTGTCTGGGTATCTTACTGCTACATTGCTCTCATTTCTGCCTGCAAATCCTGATATTTTGTGACTTTGTGTCTCTCTGTACACAAGACACTGTAGTCACTGGGTGTAGCATTTTCAATGATCAATGCTACTTTTGTCTTCTTTTCATGGACCACTACATCTGGTTTTCTCGCATCTATCTTTTGGTCTGTTGGTAATGGGTGATCCCATGTGATGTAGACTTCATCATTTTCTATGATGCTTTGTGACTCATGTTTCCAGTATTTTTCAGCCACTTCAATACCATTATGTTTGCACAATCCCCAGTGCAACAGTCTTGCCACATTAGTATGCCTTTCAGTATACAGTCCTTCTGCCATTAGTATGTCACAACCAGCAACAAGGTGAGTGACTGTTTCCAATTCTGTTTTACAAAACCTACATTTATCTGTTTCTCCCACATGTCCAATAGACTTTGTAAACCTACGTGCATGTAGCCCACTATCTTGGGCCCACAATATTAACCTTTCATCTTTTGGTTTGAATTTGCATCTCCTTAACCATTCCTGCATTCGATCCTGATCAACATGAAGTTCTTCCAGACGTTTTCTGTACTTCCAACTATATTTATGCATTTTCCACATTTCTTGCCTTCTCACCTGATCTTTCACCTTATATTCTTTCTTTTGGCACATTCAGTTGCTGCCTGATTTCTGATTATATATCTATTCAAGCTTGATGCCGATATGCTTCTGCTAGACTAAGCGGGGAAGTCATCTTAGATTTATTCTCCTCATGTTTCAAAACTTTCACTACATTTGGGTCTTGTGAAGTCAGCAGATATGTCTGCAGTCCAACAATTGCAGATCTATATATGTAATCAATTTCAAGGAGACCCATACCACCTTTGGAACAGAGAATATGTAATCTTGGTATGCAATGATTTTTATGAATCATTTAATGAGCATGAAGCATCTTTCCTGCTTTCCTATCTAATCTATCCAATACCTTTTGGGTCCAGTCAGTCACTCCAAAACTTGGGACAGGAAGAGCAAATTGGTTTATAGCTTGAATTTTTTTCCTAGATGTCAACACTGTTTTTAGAATTAATTTAAGTCTTCTAAAATATTCCTTACTAAGTTTTATTTGCATTTGTTCATGTTTAATTGTTGATCCTTTATCAAGTCCCAAATATTTATACACCCCCTCTTGCTCAAGTTCTTTTATATCACATTCTTGTCCCAAACTGATGTTTTTCTGATGCTGCAGCTTTCCTGCTTTAAAGGTTGCTTTTGCACATTTATCAAGACCAAATGACATTCTTGTATCATCTGAAAAAGTGTTGAGTACTTGCAGTTGTGCTTTCAGTTCCTCATCTGATGAGCTATACAGTTTTAAATCATCGACAAAGAGGAGATGAGAAGTCTTTGTAATTTTCTGTTTTATAGGAGCCAAATTATATCCATGGCCTAATCTGTTAAGCAGACAGCTTAATGGGTTAAGGGCAAGACAGAATAGCAGCGGTGACAGGGAGTCACCCTGGAATATCCCCCTTTGAATTTTTATCCCTGGAATAATAATTTGTCCTTTATCATGGCTTAATTGCAAAGTGGTCTGCCATTGTTTCATGGTCACTGTAATGTAATCGATCAGTGTAGGGTGTACCTTATACATTTTTAAGCACACTTTTATCCATGAATGTAGGATACTGTCAAATTTTTTTTGTAGTCAATCCATCCCATACTTAGATTCTTCCCCTTTTTACAATTCGCCACTATTACTTTATTTAACAACAAATGATTCTTTGTTCCATATGACTTTCTTTTATTGCCCTTTTGTTCTAGTGCCATAATTGAGTTTTTTTTCTAAATGACTATAAACTCTTGTCAGTATCAATACAGGTGTATAGTTTATACGTCATCGGAAGGCAAGTTATTGGTCTATAAGTTTAGGGTAGCTTGCAAGTTCACTCTTAAGTAGGAGCATTGTTTTTCCTGTTGTTAACCAGGCTGGTGGGTGTATGGGGTGTGCATATAAATAGTTCCTACTCAAGGCTAAACCTTCGTGCAAAGATGTTAATACTTTTAACCAGATGTTAGGTACTGCATCTGGGCCTGGGGTTTTCCAATTATAGGCTTTTCTTAACTTTGTTTCAATCTCTCTGGCTGTTACTTCATCCCATTTCATATCCTGCACCTTTAAACTTCTTATTCTTTATTTTACTTCTTCTGTCCGTTTAGCATCTTTGCTATGTTCCACAGGTTCTTCATAAATACTTATCCAAAATGTATCTATTTCTTCTTTTTTTGGTTGTCTTTCAATTCCTTTTACCTTGTTTCCCAATTCTCTATAAAACTTTTTTGGGTCATCAGTAAATTGCTTATTTGTAGTTTGCCTTTATATTTATCTGTGTATCTTATAGGTTTTTCTGCCTGTGCTGATATTTTTAGTTTATTTGCAATAGTGCATGATAAATCCTGATCCATTATATTACTGCTTATTGCTTTTATCACGTCTTTCTTTCTGAGTATTTTTGTTGATCTATTCCCTCTTTTATACTCTTCTAATAGTGACACTTCTTGTCTTAATTACATTATAGTTTTCTCTATTCGATACCTCCTTGATGGTGTTCGACTTCTCTCCTTCCTTTACCTCACTACCCTGTGTTCTTGTGGTAGAACTTTATCAGTTATTAATTTAGCTGCACAGTATTATATCCTGTTTACTTCTGTTATAGTGTATGGATCTCTGTGGACAGTCCTAATTACTGCGTTCATTTGTTTTATTAAACGTCTTAACTTTTGGGGTTTTATTGGCCTTCTGCATTCTATTTCTTTCATTGATCTTAACATGTCTATCTATGTCTATTAAATCAAGCAACTCTTCTCTTAGCTCATTTTCTTCTAAACTGAGGCCACATTTTTTGTTCTCCATTTCCTGCGGGCATTCTATAGAAAGTTCTATAGCATCTTCCTGTGGCACATTCTCTTCAGTTTCATCCTGTGTCACCCATTGCTCTGTCATATGGGAACTCACTTGCCTATCACTCCTCAACATTGACTGCGTCAGAGTTGCCAGCTTCCTGTTCCTTCCCTTGCTGCCCAGCTTCAAGTGAATGTTTATACTGGTTTCCTGTGAAAGGCTCTAAAGGCAACTGACCTGTTGTTTCTCATTTCATTGGCTTCTCCTTAATTTGGTTGTCCATTGCTCTATCCTGCAGTGGTGCTTTCAGAATTAGATTTTCTACACTGAATCCTTCACTTCACAGGTACTCCATAACCTCAATTTCTATTTCTTTAACTTCTCCACTACTAATCTTCTTTTCTACTTTTCCTGTTTGTCCTCTTATTTTTTGAACTGTAAAGTTTTCCATGTCCTGATTCCTTTGCCTGTATCTCTTCAAATATCTTTGGTGCTGCTCTTTTTGTATTGATTAGCATTATTTTCTCCTTTGCATAAATATTACACCATATTAAATCTTTTTTTTTCCCATGTCCATATTTTTTCTTCAGATGTCTCTTCCTGTTTCTCCTTACTTTGGGGACTTACTCCATCATGCTGTGAAGTAACCTGTGTTAGACCTTCTACACCAAATCCTTCACTTAGCAGGCATTCCATAACTTTAACTTCTATTCCTTTTAACTTCTACTTTACTAATCTTCTTTTCTATATTCCCTCTTTGTGATATTATTTTTTTATTGTGTACATAGGTTCTTAGGTTAGTACTAGGCTAACTGCCCTTGCAAGTCATTTTAAGCCTAGCCAGTTATCCCTTGTGAGACTCAAACCCTGCACCTTGTGTTTGTAAGGCAAACACCATAACCATTAGGCCATTAGGCCACCCTCCCAACCCATATCTGGATGCCATTAACTGTATTTCTCTTTGAATATCTTTGGGGCTGCCTTTTCTGTATTGATTAATTTGGCCTTCGACTTTGCATAGATATTGCACCATATCAAATCTATCTTTCTTTCTTTCTCATGTCCATATTTCTTTTTTATACTTTTCAAACATCTTTAGGTTTTGCTGTTTATAATTTTTCACTTCCTCAGATGCTTCTTTTTCAAACAGATCAAAGTTTCTTGGTCTATATAATGTTTTTCACAAATCTGTTGTATTAATGAACACACATTTTTATTTGAAGCTTCTGACAGTTTCTCTTGTGAAGTATTTTCTTTCCTCTAATTTCTCTCTTAATCTTTTTGTATATCTTGTGTCTGGAAATTCTGGGCTTTTTGCATACTAGTAACAAAACATAATGTATTTCTTATCCTCAATAGTCCACTCTATCGTCTTTATGGCTCTTCTTTGGCCTGTCAGTTTTTGTGTTTTTTGTGGACTGCTACTTCCTTCTACAATGGGGGGGGGGGGCATCCTCCTCCTGGGTCTGGCCTGCCCCCATTGTAGGAATGTTTCTGTATTTTGAGGATTCTACACTGTCATTTTTTCCAGGTACCAGTGCACCTACCAGACTGGGCACTTTTTTAATCCTGGGTCTTGTGGACCCAGCTATCTTTTTTTAATTTTTGACATACTTCTGTCCATGATATATGTTATATAAAATACAGTCTATATATCAATGTCATCTTGTTGAGATTTTGTGAAAAACAGGGTCCACCTCATGAAGGTACTCACCAAGACTTGAGGATGAATTCAGTTTCAGCAATACTACTCTCCTTTGCTTGCTGACTTATCATTTCTCCAGTCGGACCCCAATATTCCGTATGGTTGTTCCTTAAGGATCTGCATCCAAAATTCCATTCTATTTTTTGAAATCCCCAACCCCACCCGCTTCATCATCATCACTTTCCATCTTGAATTATAACCTTCTGCTTGTGTTATACAGTTAAGGTTCATATACAGTACATAACTCTAAAATATCCCTTCAAATATGATAATCCTAAACAACCTTTTTCTACTGAAAGGATCATCCAGTCTACCTCTCCCAGATATATTCCTTCAGTGATTATGCATGTTATAAAATACTGGCCGATGGTAAAACAATTACCTCAGTTTAAAGATATAGGAAATGGGCAACTTAGTTTTGCTTATAAGATATCTAATAATAGGAAGAACTTGCTATACTATAAAGAACAGAAACAAATTTTAGGTCACATTAAAACTTCAAAACAAGGTACACACAAGTGTTAACAAAGGCCATTATTGTATATGTATGTATGTATATATGGGTTCACTTCTAAATTTCGAAATCCCAAAACCTCGAGTTTCAGAACATCAAGTTCAGAATTTCAAGATCTCGGAATCTCAAAATTATGAACCCTCCCCCAAAACACCACTAAACACAGAAAAAACAAGCGTATGCAGGGGTGTAAGTCCCCCCTGCACACTCCCCCGCAACTTAAATATACCAACTCCGAGATCGCACTACAGAGAGGACAAGGGAAATATCCTGGTCCACGCTGTATGGCGATCTCCGTTCAGGATTTTGCAGTTTTAAAACTTCAAACATATCATCTTCAGTCATATGAGATTCGAAGTTTTGGACTTCGAAATGCTGAACAAAACCCGTGTGTGTATATATATATACAGGGGCGGCTCGTGGCATCGGACTGCCGGACTGCAGCCCCCTCAGCTAAAAAGAATAAGAAAATGAGAAAATGTAAAAAAAAAAAAAAATACCTTTTTTTTTTGTTTAAAGCAAAATTCGAGTCCGCTACGCGGAACTACGTGCATGCACACTGTAACCGCCGCGGGTTGCGGCGGTTTTAAACAGATTTATTTTTTTGTTTTGATTGCAGCCCAGCGGAGTAATGAAGGCATCATTGTGATGCCCAGAAGTCTATGCGGTTCCAAACCGCATAGAATTGGAAGGGGCTCGGACTGCGACGTCTGCAGGCACGTCATGATGTGCTTGCTGGGTTAAATGCTGCTGATTGGTTGTCGCTCTCTTCCCGGGCTTTATGTGCTGGGAAAAGAGCGAGAATCAAACAGTAAGTCATTTGTGGGTTGATTCGATCGTGAGTGACTGAGTCAGTCACACACAGGAAGGATTTAATGTTAATTTAAATTTGCCATTGGATTTTTATTTATTTATTTATTTTTTTGGGTGGCCTATATTTTGCTGAAGTGAAGAATAGAAGAAGAACTGAAGAAAGAAGTAGTAGAAGAAGAAGAAGAAGAAAGAAGTTAGAAGAAGAAGAATAGAGACAGAGTGAAGGTGCAGAACAGAAGTATACCAAGTAAGTAGGAAGGGTAAACTAAGGGTAAGCTAAACGGCAGGGAAATATAGATACAAGAATAAGAAAAACTGAAGAGATTACAATGCTATAATGACCTTCCTTTTAAGAATACTTATGGCATTTTTCCTGTTTGAACTGCAAATTCTGTAAATTCACTAATGAGACCAATGAATACTGCAACAATTAACAGGCGAGATTACATTCCCAGATTATACAGATTTATACCAGTAGGAATCTTATATATTAAGCCAGATGTCAGGCATGCCAAGGTTTTTGTATAGGTAAGGCAATTTTATTCTTATTTGTGAGTATGTATGCTGGCAGATGCTCCTTCTTCACCTAAGAGGCATATTTCATAAGAATGAAACAACAATTCGTTCAGTTTTAGATCATAAATAAAAGTGAATACTCATTGCATGATTTCTTACATTCATATTGGTGGCTATGAATCTATAAGAACAGTAAATAAAAAAGGGCAGCTGTTAAGTTCAACCGCAAATGTTTGGATAACAGTAGTTTAGGTTGGATTTGGAGTCCAAATGCCAAGTCTGGTTGTTTATGTTATGCTATATGAACTTTAATTTCTATGGAGCATGTGCATTTATCATACTCGGAATGGCATTGTATTTTGGTTGTTTTCCATGATTTGTGCCAGACCCTGGTTTTTTGGACTGCCATATTGTAATCTTGTCTTTAAAAAACTTTTTATGTAATGCACATGCTTTGAGATGTTGTTGGTCTACATAACCTAACAGTTCTGTTCATAGGGCACTATATTTAATGCTTTAGTGTCAGCACATGGAATACACTGTTTGTGCTTAAAGTGCTGTTGAGCTTTCATAGTTTCATAGTTTCATAGTTAAGTACTAGGCTATCTGCCCTGGGGCATTTGTAAGCCTAGCCATAGTGATATGGCTTTCGCCACCCCATGTAGTGGTACAGCATAGATTTAGAATACTGTGCCTCTGTCTAGTAGTGACACAGTGAAAATCCCCTTACATAAATGAATTAGTTTACTAGTTTCATAGTGATTTTAATCTTAGGAGGAGAAATATATTTGTACTCTAGCATGGTCTACAATGTCCTAATAACAATTGTGTTCTGCATTGTTAATTTGTATGGCTGCTGGCTTTCACTGGTGAAGTCTGTTACTTGTTTAGGTTCGCTGTTTCTACATAACCTAACAGTTCTGTTCATAGGGCACTATATTTAATGCTTTAGTGTCAGCACATGGAACACACTGTTTGTGTTTAAAGTGCTGTTGAGCTTTCATAGTGATTTTAATCTTAGGAGGAGAAATATATTTGTACTCTAGCATGGTCTACAATGTCCTAATAACAATTGTGTTCTGCATTGTTAATTTGTATGGCTGCTGGCTTTCACTGGTGAAGTCTGTTGCTTGTTTTTCTACACTTCATTTTGTCTTGATTGGACTCTCATAATGACAGTTTGGCACCCAGGGCAGTATATTTAGTTTTTGTGGTTTGCTACTACAGGTGTGTGTGTGTGTGTGTGTGTGTGAGTGTGTGTGTGTGTGTGTGTGTGTGTGTGTGTGTGTGTGTAGTAGGGAATACCTCAGGCTTGAACCCTGTACCTTGTATGCAGGTGTTAAAGACCTGAATTCCGTACCCACCACCATTTATAAAAAAAAAAAAATTGCAGATTTTTGCCTCATATTTGATCTGATCTGTTCCTCATAATATCTGTGGTTTGTAAATGTTGCAATGCTTAGTATTTGATGGTGCAGTGGTAGCATTATTGCCTCACAGCTGCAGGTTCTTAGGATTGATTCTTGGCTGCGGTGCCTTCTTTGTGGGGTCTGTATCTTCTCCCTGTGTTTGTGTGGGTTTGCTTTTGTGCCCTCCCATGTTACAAAGACATGTCTGCATTATTTCTTCCTGGGCCTCTGCTGAAAATTTTTTTTTGTTCCAAGTCAGACTGTCCTGATTAACAAATGTTAAATAAAATTGACAGGCATTTGAATTTCAGACTTCAGGTTTCTGAATGTTTAACTCCTTGCATATTTGATGGTGCAGTGGTAGTATTGTTTCCTCACAGCTATAGGTTTTCTGGTTTGATTCTTGGCTGGGGTGCCTTCTGTGTGGAGTCTGCATCTCCTCCCTGTGTTTGTGTGGATTTGCTCTGGTGCCCTGTCATTTTACAAAGACGTGTCTGCAGTATTTCTCCCCGGGTCTCTGCTGAAAATTGTTTTTGTTCTGTCAGCAGTAAAATTGACAGGCATTTGAATTTCAGACTTCATGTTCTTCAGAAAATACATAACACAACCGTAACACAACCTTTTATTCTAGCAATTTTCTAAGTTTATAATTTATTTATTTATTTATTTATTTCAGTTTGATTACCGGGGAAGTCCACTGGGCCAAGAAGTGCCCATTTTCAGTGGAGGCCCGGGGAGAAAAGCTCCACAAGCAATACAATGAAACATGGTTACATAAAGTTAATGGTATAATACAAGAGTAAGATTCAAGCAGTCAGGAAATACATTTACATAAAATGTGCAAGAAGAGCAAACATAATGAAGCAATACAGTGCAGAGTAAAATAACAAAAATACATAGATGTGCCCAAAAACTTTTTTTTTTTTTTTTTTTTTTTCCAGACTGAAAAAAGTTGGAGTCAGGAGAAAGTTAGAAATGTCAGGAAAATCATGGAGGTAAGAAAGGGCCAGGAAGTGCAGAGTTCAGGGAAAGAGATCCCTGGAAATTATATCTGGTGAGAGCAGGAACATTTCCATTTGGATGACCATGAATATTTGAAATTTGTCCCTATTTTTGGGACTGTATTCCCCCATTATTGGCTTCATCCAGGTTTTTTGTGCTAAGGTTGACAGCTATGGCAAGAACTGAATTCACTGAATATGTTTGAGGGCTGTATTTCCTCATTACTGGGTTTGTCCAGGTGTTTTGTACTAAGAGGTTGACAGCTATGGTGAGAACTGAATTCACTAAATGATAGCTATTTAAGTTTCAGTCTTCCTCTCTTTTACAAAGCAGCTGATTTGGCGTAGTGGTATGTTGCTCTGACTGTTTTGCACAGGGACCTTGGCAGTAAAATGTATGGTGGTAACGCAGTATTTCTCTTTCACAAAGCAGCTGATTTGGCATAGTGGTATGTTGCTCTGACTGTTTTCCACAGGGACCTTGGCAGTAAAATGTATGGTGGTAACACAGCATTTTATTCTAGCAACTTTCCAAGATTATACAAGCAATGTTTAATGTGTCCCTGGTTTTTGGGCTTTTGACCGCCCCCAATACATTTTGGCTTTTTCCAGTTTTCTTGTGCTGCGAAGTTGAGATGCAGTTGAGTATTGAGTAGATTTTACAAGGAGCTGAGAGCTGCAAGGGAACAGAAGTTTAGTGTTGCTTAAGTGAAGTTGGTTCACCTTGTTAATAGCACAACAGGTTGTGTACTTGCTTTTGATGCAGAAGGCTGTGGGTTCTACTCCCACAAGGGGTGGATGCTGCCGTACTAAGAATGTTCTCCTTGGTGAAGATACTAACTATGAGTCTGTTATCAGTTTGCCATCCATTTCCTCTTGCAATATTACTAGCTCATCATTTTTTTTAATGTAATATAGGCAATTTATTCATGAGGGGCAACAGACGCTTTATTTTTCAATGAAACCATGAAATATAAAGGTGTTTGCTAGCAGCAACCTCTTCATTAGTTACAGATTTCTTTAATGTGGAATTATTTAGATGACTTTTACTTCTTCAGAGATTGTGCATATTTACTGATAATGGACTGTAGAATTGTGCATATTTACTGATAATGGTGGACTGCAGAATTGTGCATATTTACTGATAATGGTGGACTGTGGAAGTCTGAGTAGACTTTTGTGATAAATGTTCTGAACTGGGCAGTTTTGCCATTATGGATGCATGCGTTTTGTTTCATTGCTTACTGGAAAAATGAGGAAGGTGTATCAAAGAGCACATGTATGTTTCATATGTAAGGGGCCTATGATTTGAAAACAGCCCAAAATGAATCTGCCACTGGCAAAATGTATTTTCTTTGAATGTGGGTTTCAATGCTGTTTCAATGAATGTGAGTTTCAAGGGCAGATAAATTTTAATGCTAAGTTTTCATTGTGAGACTACATTGCTTTGTTTAGCAGATGACTTAGTGTTTGTGCTGTAAAATACAAAATAAAACTTTCAAATGAAGTCTAACTCATCATAGAAGTAAAGCAGTATGCACATTAGTGCTTATGGTAATGGAGTGAAATAGCCAAGTAATGGTTCATTGGAATGGCTGCAGAGGCTCCATTCAACCATGATTTTGTCAGGGGGGAAGGGCATTAAACTCAGACAGGCCCAGCTAAACTATACCTCCCAACTGTCCAGATTTTCAAAGAATGAACATATTTTTACGTCTTATTTTTGGTTTGTTCTTCATAAAATTTGTACTTTTCTGGCAAATCATTTAGGAATTAAGTCACTAAATGATACACTGAGTTTCAGACTTCATAACCTTCAGAAAAATGCATGCTAAAGTAAGAACTGTTCTATCAACTGTCTCAATTTATACAAGAGCAATTTTTAGTACTGTTTGTTTATATGTTCCCCCAATATATTTGGCCTTGTTCAGATTTACTGCATTAACAGGTTGAGAGGTACACGCAAATAAATTGCTTTACAGAATTAGGAATAGCCAACCTCTCAAATGTCTCTGATTTTGGCTCAAAATGTTGCTCTTCCCCCTAATAATCCCTCTGCAAAATAGCAATTTTGGAAGAAAACATGGAGGGTTTACAATTAAGAAATAACTGTAATAATCAAATTATAGATTACTTGAAATGCATGTAGATTCTTTTATTTTGTCAGCTGCTCAAGTTAGCAGTACTAATATTAAAGTGTCCCTTCTTTGACAGGTTCCCAGCTGTATTGTGTGGCTATTTTATATTTTTGCATCACATTTTTGGTCCACTTTTCATAAAATTGTGTTTTTTGGTGAATTAGTGACAAATCACTAAAGACTGAAGTTAGAAAATAATGACAGACATTTGAGTTTCAGATTTTATACCCTTCAGAAAATTCATACTAATGCAAGACCTATTCTATTATCTTTCTAAGTTTATTAGAGCAATATTTAAAAATTTTCCTTATTTTTGGGCCTTTGTCCCACTTCTGTGCATGGCTTTGTCCAGATTTCTTGCTCTGAGGTTGAGAGGTATGACCAATGTGTCAGGGCCCAGTCAGCCAGAGACATTTCAAATTGTGATATACTTGTTGCACCCCACTCCCCCATGTAGTGACTCTGGATGTGTCCAAGCAAGGCAAGGAGTAGTTATGCAGTGTAAATGTGCAGTGTGTCCCCCCCATCCAAGGTAGACACAAGTACTACAGTGGCTTTTCATCTGTCTTTGATTTTGCAGAACGGTCTGGTTTCTGTCATATTTTTGTACTGTTGATTTATGCTTTATGCTTATTACTCAGATTTATGATAATTATTATTTATGCTTATTACTCAGAAAGTGCCTGTTGCCCTGTGTTTAAGTAGCAATGCTTTAATGACCATAAGGTAAGCTTGTCTGAGATCGTAAGATGCAAGTAAGCTTTAATAAGCATACTGTTAAAGAATTGCCAACATTGAAAGCCTTTCTGTTGTTGCCATGCAGAGAATACTTGACTAGATAATGTATAAGCCTTGGGTATTCAAGGACAGGATTCCATTATTTTAAAAAGCTCATTACACTTGTTGGAGACTTCCAGTCATCTCTACAGACTTTACCCGTAACTAAACAGAATGCCAATCATGTGTGGTCCATAACCTGTACAGTAATCCTTTAAGCAATGTGTCTTGAGCTTGTTTCTTGTTTGCTTTTCATTTTTTACTTTGATCATGTTTTCCCCAAGAAACAAGTAGATAGTTGTCAGGCAGCAGGTCTTTTTTGGATAAGAAACATTTTTACAAATGGGGGCATCACAGAGATTTCTACTTTCAGCATGTTACTCGGTACTTTAATAAAGCTGAATATAAATTATAATTAGAACTGCAGTGCAAGGAGAAGTGGTTTGAGTTGAGTGCTTCTGGTTTTTCTTATACTTGATTTTGACTGGCATTCCAGTAATGTATTTAAAAAGTAATTTATTTTTTCATGCCTCACATCCTTTTGTTTCCATCTAGATATTAAGCAAGCTGTCATGCAGCCAATGCACTGAAATATTTTTATTCTTCTACACTTAGTTTTGTCTTGATTGGACTCTCATAATGATGGTTTGCCACCCAGGGCAGCGTATTCAATTAAAGTTAGTTTTTGTGGTTTTAGCTCCTCCCCTTTCTCATTGACCACACCCCTTCCCCTTGACCCCACCCATTCAGCTGTCTCCTGCAGCCCCCCTTTGATTTGAAGTCACCAGCCGCCACTGTATATATATATATATATATATATATATATATATATATATATATATATATATATATATAAAGAGAGAGAGCGAGAGAGAGAAAGAAATATATTACACATCCATTAAATAAGAAAAACAGTTATATAAAAGCATAGTTTACATGGCTCTTTGCCAACGATGTGATGCATTTTATATTAGCAAAACTAATTGAAAATTAAAAAAAATAAATAGGTGACCACTTATCAGAAATACAAAGACCAACAGAAACAAATGCTTTATTTAAACATATTAAAGATGCAGACAACAAGCATTGTTTTAAATTTGTAATTTTACATGTTACGTATGAAAGGATTAGAAGTTGAGACATAAGAAATGAAACTGAGAAGGCAGAAAACAAATGGATTGTTAGATTTAGGGCAAAGAGAAATCCAGGTTTAAATGAGACATTCACTATTAAACCAATCTTAAAGGAGTTAAGGAATAAAGTAAGGTGAATATCTCTAAGTCTGGAATTATGTTTATTAAGTGGATGCAAAGATAAACTACATAATTTTGAACTCAAGATGCAACATTTTAAAAAATTACAGTGGCAACGAGTGGCATTTGACATCTATATTATCCCTAGAGGCTTAAGGATTATAAAAATGCCAAACTATTGAGACAAATACCCACAGTTACTTCAACAGTGGCAAATGATAAACCTTGATTGTTCTATTCAGTATATGGAACTTATGAACAAGTTTTCTGAACCAATAGAAACTTGTCTTAAAACAGATATTAAAACAAAGATTGTACAATGTTACAATGAATTAATTGCCATGATTGAAACCAATTCACATTCAGTGCTCTTAAATGAGATACTGGATAAGCTTGCAGTTTTTTGCAGTTTTTGAAAATCTGCTGATTGAAACTAAATGTAAACTATGGGGAGATTTTCATGCTTTCAAAACTGGCAGAGTTTTCACTTGGTCCACTGGTGACATCCATTCCGTTAGGAAGGCAGGAACTACAGATGCTCAATATAAGATCAATGATGTAGGTTTACATACTGAGGAAAATCCAACACTAGTTTAACATGTGACTGTGGACTCTACATTAGTTTCAGCTTTGGACCCTTTAGATTTTCCAGTGTTGCGGAAAGAACCCTATCCGATGCCATCAGAATGGAGCAGGGTCAACAGCAACTGAGGCGAGAACAGAATGAAGCAAACAGAACGTTGATCATTGACAAGGATCAAAACCAGACAGCGAATGGTATTGTGTTTAATTTGTCTTGATATAAATTGACTGAGCATTAATATGTAGTGCTGAACAACTGTCTAACTTTTATACCATCTGGTTCTTTAGATATTAATAGTACACTTTTGGAATTTAGATTGTTTACTATAAATTTGAACTTGAAATTGCTATATGGACAAAATGACTTTAACTATGTTCCAAGCAATAAATGAACGAGCACATTTGTATTTATAAGCAACCCTGTGATAGCCTTTGAAACAGCAGTGGAAAATGAGATTTATGACTCATTTATGGGAGCTAATAAGAAAACATTTTATAATTTGTCTAGAGAACAGCAAGCAACTATAAAACATTTGTTTTGAATACAGACATAATAATAAAAAATCCTCATAAGGGAGGGGCGGTGGTTGTTTTGGACACCATATATTATAACACAAGAATGTTACAAATGTTAGATACTGACAATTACTTACAAATTATTAGAAAAAAAGTGCTGACAATTATTACAGATGTTCATTTTATTGTATATAATATGCATTTGAATGGTGAAATAATGTTGGATACTTGAGAATATGTATATGCATCAACACCCAAATACCCATTATATATGGTGTTCCCAAAATACATAAATCTTTAGTGGAACCACCATTAAGACCTATTGTTTCCATGAGAGGCTGGGTCATGGAACCCATTTCAAAGTATTTTGAAAACAAATTGAAATATATTTTATGTACATATACCACAATTGCTAAAGATGCAGCCAACTTTTTACAATAACTGTTCAGCTGGTCAAGAAATAACAATATTATAGATTGTTATTTTATTACTTTAGATGTAGAGTCCCTTTTTACTTCAATACCAAATGCTGTAGGTGTTTAATATATATGGAAATTTTTTACACGAGAATTAATATATTCAACTACAGATACAAAAATGATTTGTGCATTGTGGTATATAGTGTTACAGAACAATGTTTTTTATTTCATGACAAATATTATAAACAACAAAGAGGTGGGGACATGGGAACTCCTGTGGCCAACATCTATGCAAATATTGTCTTGAATAAATGGAAGTATGATTATGTACTATCACAACAACGTAACCATTATCAAAGCAACATATTATTTTATAAACGATTTGTGGATGATCTGTTTTTAACATGGCAAAGTTCATTACTTTTACTTGAAGAATTTCTTACATACATAAATGCTACTACTAATTTTTGAAGTTTAAAAAGCCAATACACTTTTCTCAAACAGATTTTTTAGATATCAGATTAATTAAGAATCAGATAGGTGGAACGTCAGCTACTGCAATATATAAAAAGGATGTAAAAACATATATTTACACTGAACTAGCATCTACCTACCACATGTTTTTCAAAATATTGTTAAGAATCAGATGTTGCAAAATTGAACACTAATGACAGTTATGTGAACAAACAGATGGATAATATGGTTAGTGATTTTTGTGGCTAGGGGTTATAATGAACAGAGGGTAGCCGCTATTAAGAGAGAAATTCAGCATAATAGAAGTAGTGATGTAAGACCAATTTTCTCAGAAAACTTACAATTACCTCAGTTTAATGATATATGAACCTATTAATGCTCATTGGTAAGGCTGGGCAGGTGGGTTATTTCCTTACTTGTTCTGAAATTTCAAGAACACATTCTTTACAGTGACCTTCCTATGCTTTTTAGGTTGGGAGGGTGGCCTAATGGTTAAGGTGTCTGCCTTACACACACAAAGTGCAGGGTTTGAGTCTCACAAAGGATAATTGGCTAGGCTTAAAATGGCTCGCAAGGGCAATTAGCCTAGTACTAACCTATGAACCTATTAAATACATTACAGGCACAAGATCATAACAATAACAAACATTTTAAATCAAAATGCAGATGTATATAAACCTATAACAGGAATACTTCAATGGTTACAAGTTATTAAAAAATACTGGCTGATGGTACAATTACCTCAGTTTAATGATATAGGAAATGGGCAACTTAGTTTTGCTTATAAAAGATCTAATAATCTGAAGAACCTACTATGTCATAAAGAACAGAAACAAGTTTTAGGTCACATTAGAAGTTCAAAACAAGGCACATACAAGTGTAAGAAATGCCAGTATTCTGTGTGTGTGTGTGTGTGTGTGTGTGTGTGTATATATATATATATATATATATATATATATATATATATATATACACACACACATAGAGAGAGATAAATATATTACACGTCCATTAAATAAGAAAAACAATTATATCAAAGCATATGGTACTTGTGATACTAGGAATTTAGTTTACATGGCTCTTTGACAATGATGTGATGCCTTTTATATAGGCAAAACTAATCATAAATTAAAAGAATGAATAGGTGACCATTTAACAGAAATACAAAGATCAACAGAAACAAATGCTTTATTTATACATACTAAAGATATGGACAACAAGCATTGTTCAAATTTGTAATTTTACATGTTATTTATGAAAGGATTAGCGGTGGAGGCATAAGAAATGAAACTGAGAAGGAAAACAAAAAAAACAAATGGATTCTTAGATTTAAGGCATAGAGAATTTCAGGTTTAAATGAGACATTCACTATTAAACCAGTCTTAAAGGAGTTAAGGAATAAAGTAAGGTGAATGTCTCTTTAAGTTTGGAATTACATTTATTAAGTGATTAGTAGTCATGTGATTTTTATTTTGATGGTTTTAATTATGTTGTTTAATAAATATATAAAGAATCATTTTTATCTGTTGTAGTTATTTGCCTGAAGAAGCTTTTTTAGCAAAAGTGTAACTTGCGGTGTTTTACTATAGCTATTTGATACTGCTAGTCGTGGTTCCTGAGATTACGTTCTTTTTTTTATAAATTCCTTCTTTTCTTTACTAATTATTGCCACAACTTCTCATCTGGCTGATAAAAATATGCTTTAGTCATATATAAAACTAAAGTGACTAAAAACATTTTCATGCTTGTATCCTACTATCCATATCCATGAACAAGAGCTTCTCATTGCTCAGTTTTTGTATTATCTTTTGTTTTGTCTCTTACCACATATCCTCAGTTTCCATAACAGAAGCCTTTTATTCTATACCCCTAAATACTTCTGCGATGATAGGAGGTATTGCCAGCCATGCCAAGAGAAGTGGGTCAGTGGATGTGTAACATATGCCAGCATAGCTAGCTGGAATTTTGTAAATAATTATGTCATTTGTATATCAAACTGATTTGTATAATCCAACTTTTCTCTAATGTCACTTAAATGTTATGTTATCCTTTTATTAACTGATCTCCTAGTGACAATTAAATCATGGGACAATTGTCACTAGGAGGGCAGTTAAAAGGGTGCCAACCTTGTGGACATTGCAGTAATTGTAAATATGTTAGTAAAACTGAGCAACTTTCATCTTCCAACATTTCTAAGGTCTTTGAGATAAAGGTGTTTGGCAATTGTAATACTAATTGGGTGATATATTTAATTGTTCAGCTTTCTACATTGATCAAACTTCTCGCCCCTTGAAATTTAGGATAACAGAACATTTAAGTGACATTAGATGTAAAAAAACATCTAATGGCCTTTATAAACACACTTTCCAGCATACCACAGCTAGATTCTATTTTCACTATTATTAATAAAATAAGCTGTAAAAGAAATAATAAAGGGTGGCACAGGGTGTTCGATCAAAAAAAGAAAAGTTAGATTATAAGGCTAGGGGGATTGTTTTCTCCGGGTTTGCATGACTGTTTGTAATTGACCAATGATAAATGAATAGGAAGTATTTAAAGCTTTATATTGTAGTGGTTCTTTACACTGATGAAGGCTTATACAGCCAAAACCAGTATGTGAATATTTAATAAAACAAGTTCCACGAAGGTAGTGTGCTGGCCTTCTAGCCATAGCCCATGACATTCGTTTTGCAGGTCATATGGGCATAAAGCATACCAAGAGATGTGTTATGCAGAACTTTTATTGGCCTTGGATTACAAGGGATGTAACAGGGTACTGCAGGACCTGTGAGCAGTGCGAAAAAGTATGCAAGGCAGGAGACAAGCTCAAGGCCCCTTTGATGCCTTTGCCTGTGACTGAGGAGCCATTTCAGAGGGTAGCTATGGATATTGTGGGGCCTCTGAGCACCCCAAGCTGCACAGGGAAGAAGTATATCCTTGTGGTAGTAGATCATGCTACTAGATACCCTGAGGCAGTGACTCTGTCCTCCATTGAGGCAGAGGAGGTGGCAAGTGCTTTGATAGAGATTTTCAGCAGGGTAGGTTTCCCAAGAGAAATACTGACAGACAGAGGTGCCGATTTCATGTCAAACCTGCTGCCTTGTCTGTGGAAGTACTGTAGGGTGAAGTACCTGAAGACCACCCCCTACCATCCCCAATGGTCTTGTAGAGAGGTTAAAATCTACAATCAAGTCCATGCTATGGGCATTTGCAGACCAGTTTAAGAGGGAGTGGGACAAATATTTGCCCCATCTGTTGTTTGCTTACAGAGAGGTTCCCTAGGAATCCACAGGTTTTTTGCCCTTTGAGTTGCTGTATGGGCATAGGGTGAGGGGACATCTAGATTTAATTTGTGATGAGTGGGAAGGTGAGTGTGAATCTCACAAGAAGTCTGTTGTGGCATATGTCCTAAACCTCAGGACAAGTCTCAGGGAACTCATGGGGTTGGCTCAGAAGAACCTGGCAGAAGCCCAACAACAGAAAAAGGTATGATATAACAGGAATGCTCAAGCCAGAGAGTATGCTGCGGGGCAATAGGTGATGGTTCTCATTCCTTTCAGACACAATAAGCTAAAGGCAGCTTGAGAGGAAACCCTTCAAAGTGGTAAGAAAATTCAGTGATGGTAAAACTTCTAGGCAGGAGGCAGGGGCACAAATTGTACCATGTTAACATGATAAAACCTTACCATGATAGGGAGGCCCTGGTGCTGAGTATTTGCAGTGGATGGCAGGAGGAGTCAGAGGGAGATCTAGTGACTGATCTCCTCAGAGAGGCTCGGACTGATACCTTTATGAAAGGGGTAATAATGTCCCAGTGGCTCTCCCCTATACAAGTTCAAGAAATCCAAGCAGTGTTACAGGAGTTTGGGGTCATGTTCATTGGGAAACCTGGGTGCACCCACCTGGTGCAGTACTATGTGGATACAGGACCCCAAAGGTCTATCAAACAGGCCCTTTTATATGGTGCCTGAGAGAGTCAGACAGACTTTGAGGGAGGAGAAACAGGATATGTTGGAACTGGGGATAATCTAGGATTCCAGCAGTCCCTGGGCCTTCCCAGTGGTGCTGATACCAAAGAAAGATGGCAGCACCAGGTTCTGTTTGGACCACAGGAAACTAAATAGTCACACAGAGTCAGATGCTTACCCTATGCCTAGAATAAATAAAGCCTTAGAGCAGCTGGGTGCGGCTAAGTATCTGACCACTATTGATCTGACCAAGGGCAACTGCCAGGTGCCCTTGACTCCCATGGCTAGAGAGAGGTTAGCCTTTGTGATTCGTTTTGGATTATACGGGTTTACAAAGATGCCCTTTGGGATGAAAAATGCTGCAGTGACTTTCCAGAGGCTGGTAGATCATATCCTATCAGGAGAAGAGATTATGCCTTTGCTTACCTGGATGATATTACCATCTACAGCTATTCCTGGCAAGAGCACCTTAAGCATGGCAGGGAGGTCCTGGGCAGACTGCAAAGGGCAGAGTTGACCATTAAGCCCAGTAAGTGTCAGGTGGGTATGGCAGAGGTCTCCTACCTGGGACATAGAGTGGGGAGTGCTAAGATCAGGCCACAACCTGCCAAAGGGGAAGACATTCAGGTGTGGCCTGCCCATGTTACTAAAAAGCAGGTATGGACATTCTTGGAGACAGTGGGTGTCAAAGGAAAAACTTCAAAGACCAATACACATAAGGTTCAGGATAAGGCACTTTAATTCTTGCAGCAAGGAGACAATAATATGCATGCAAAAATACAGAGTTTGTCTAACTAAAATCAGGAAGTGAAGCCATTCTTATACTATTCTTACAAGACATTGCCTACTGAAGCTGACGTAGTAAATCACAAGTTTACAATATTGTTTTTCACAGCAGATGTTGCTCATGATTTTCTGCTGACATGACATAAAATTTCTAGATTCATGAGAAAACTTTGGAAAAATAACATGGCCTTGGAGACTGGCAGCTAGTTGCAATTATTTCTACAGTCTGTGTTACATTTCAAGGTACTCTACTCATTCGAGCACAAAGCAATCACAGATTATATTTCATATTCTTCAAGCGGTCTTTGTTCTACTTTATCTATCCTTCCTGCAGCTGTGTATGTTCTCATAACACAGACAGGGCTAATTGTCTAAGTTTAATAACATTATAGAAAGCAGTATTGTTATATTCATTATTTTCCTAACTTAGCAGAAAATCATCTGCTTCTCAGTTAATTTCCTAAGACATAAACAAGATTTTAGCTGCACTGACAAAATACAAGGTCAGAAAGCATTTGCCATTAATATGGATTTGTTCAGCATAAAGCAGAATAAATGTATTAACCCTTTTGGGCTTCTAAAAAAGCACTAATGCACACATATTAATACATATTTTTCTAACATTTCCCCCCTATTAATACTTTTATTCTACTTTCAAAAGCATAAACAATTTGTTTCTTTTCCTAACCTCTTCCATTTTGGATTTGCAGTTAAGAAAGTCATTCAGTTTAACTTATGAAATCATCTCAGTCTTCAACAGTTCATCAAGCTCAGTACCTTGATATAAGGTTTCAGAAACCGACAAATCTATAAAATCTTTGATCAATCTTTTCATGCAGGGGATGCCACAACAAACTCATACTCCCAACAGGAGCATTCCTACACAAATAGCAATCAAGATGTTCATTAGGATGGAACCCCACCCCCAAAACCATTTCTGGAAAAAGTCCGTCAGTGGATTTGGGCCTGGTTTGGTCATGGTCGACACTTGCTGAATCACCTCAAGGTGGTTGTCTATCTTGTGCAGGTTGTCAGGAATATACGAACAGCATTCTTCTTGGATTAAAGCACACGTACCACCTCTCGCCACTAGGGTGAAGTCAAGAGCCATGCGGTTTTGAAGCACCACAGTTTTCATGGCATTCAGTTCATCAGTCACTAATTCGAGAGCAGAAAAAGTTGCATTGCTCATTACTTCGAGGAGTTTAGACAGTTTTCTCGGCTCCCAAATCAATTTCACTGCTCCATATGCTGGTAATATGCCTGCCCATGATATGACAGTGTCACTCAAGCCCATATGTGTTAGTTTATCACCCATGGAATGATGGTTTCTCCAGCCCGCTTCGATCTGTCCCACTGGATTCTCAGGTTTCCTGACAGGTTTCTTGGTGACCTCTCATGCATTTCGAATTTTACCTCGAGGCAAAACTGCAGTGTGTCGTATGGCCGGAACCAGGTAACCCAAAAAACAACTGCCGGACCAATTCTCAGGTAACCATTTATAGGCCTTTTTGCCACATACAAAATAACAATCTTCCACCTTAGTAGTAACTTTACTATTAACATATGCTTGCCCTGCATGAAACATTTTCTTGTTTATTATAGACAGTTGCTTAAAAAGAACAGGATTATGTTGTACTTCATTAATTGTTTTGTGCATTGATTTAAGAAATGAGTCATAGTCTGTATCACAAATAGAACCTGCATTATTAGCTTTGGTGTAACATTTGTAAGGAACAGTCATATTGCAATTACTCCAACCCACCTGGACAGTATCATTTTTATAAAAACACACAATTCCCTTTTGTGTAACAGGCAGGTGCAATGCTATTTTATCTTATGATTTAACAGTCGTAGTATCATAAACCAAATTTTCCCAGGTCTCATTGACCCCTAGGGGGACTGCAGTCATCAATAATCCCCCGTATGCTGTTGGTATAGCTGTACAAACCAACAATTTGAAACATTAAAAGTCTCAGCATACACATTTTTGATCTCTTGGTAAGTGTTAAAGTTTGGATGCCAGTCTATGAGTAACGCATCGCGTTTATTCAGTTTAGCTTGTGTGGCTGGAAAAAGGAAAGGCCACAACAAAAAGATTAATGTCACCAGTATAGCCAACAGGATAATCATGCAATTTTTTTGTGGCTGTTCTGCATTCCTGTATGCTCTGGATTTTGTCATTTTTACTCTTGTGGTGTAACAGTAACAAGATTTTTGTCTAGTTCAAAGTTTTTAACCAGTTTACAGTGTGTCAGATGAATCCAGGACGCTCGCTCTGCGATCTTGACTGCAGTGGGTGTTGACAGTAGCACTTGGTATGGCCTTTCCCACTTCAGTGACGTCCAGTTTTTCTTCTTGACAACTTTCACCCAGACCCACGTGCCTGGGACTACTGCTGCTTCCGATGGTCTGGTTTGTTCCTTATCTGAAACAGAATTAAACTGCAAAAGGTGTTTAGAATTCAACATTCTCCTCATATACTCAGCAAGTGTACAGTCGGCTTCCTGATCTGCAGGCATGAGAGGTTTCCACTGAGGTATATAATATGCCCTCCCAAATAACTTCTCAATAGGAGTCAATCCCTTTGCATTCGGAACAGTTCTCATGCTCAACAGTGCCAGGGGCAGACAATACACCCAATTTCTATGTGTTTGCTCAATGAGCTTCCTTAATTTATTTTTTAACGTCCCATTGTACCTCTCTACCAATCCTGCAGATTGTGGGTGATACGCACAATGATTTTTCAAAGAAATTCCAAAATACCTGCTCAGCTGTTGTATGGTTTGGTTTACAAAATGTGTGCCATTGTCACTGTAGATCTTTTCCGGTATGCCAAATCTAGGAATAATTTCTTTAACAAGGGTTTTCGCAACAGTGGCTGCATCTGGACTTTTGGTCGGAAAAGCTTCCATCCATTTGGAAAACATATCTACGATGACAAGACAATACTTCTTATTTTCGCATTTGTTCAGTTCTATGAAATCCATACAGATAGTATGGAACGGATATGGTGGTGCAGGGAAACTCCCCTGCTTGGGCTTTAATGCCCCTTGTGCACGATGTTTATTACAAACGTGACATGACAAACAAAAATTTTTAGTGTAGTTTATGAATCCATATGTTGTGAACACCCGGTTCACTAACTGTACCATCCTCCCTGTTGAGACATGGCATTGCCCATGGCTCAACAAAGCTGCATATCTAAACAAGTTAGATGGCAATATCGGTTTTCCCTCTTTGGAGATGTACAGCCCTTCCTTGAGAATTGCTCCTCATTTTATCCATTTTTGTTTTTCATCCTGCGTAGTAAGTGTCTGCATTGTTTTCAACATTTCTAAGTCTAAAATCTCAGAAGGTTGTAATTCCTCATTCAAAATAAATGCTTCTGAAACTGCCTGCTTTGCAGCTGTATCAGCCCTTACATTCCCTTTTGAAATTCTATCCTGTTGCTTGATATGAGCTGTGCATTTACAAATAGCTGCTTTCTGAGGTAACTGAATAGATTCTAAAAGATCTAAAATAAACTGCGCATGATTGATTGGTTTGCCAGTAGATGTTATCATTCCTCGATTTTTCCACTGTTGCGCAAAAACATGTACAGTAGAGAAAGCATACTGGCTATCAGTAAAAATGTTTACACATTTACCCTTTGCTAAGGTACATGCCCATGTCAAGGCAATCAGTTCTGCTGCCTGTGCAGATAAATTGTGTGGTAAAGATTTTGCTTCTATAATCTCAGTATCAGAAACTACTGCATATCCTACTAGGTTCTGTCCTGTGGGACCCCTTTTGCATGAGCCGTCCACGTAGTATGTCACCTCGGCATCACCCAAGGGAACATCCGTAAGGTCTTTTCTAGGTAGTGTCTTTTGCTCACTCTCCTGCAGGCAGCTGTGCGGTGTGCCATCTGCAGGAGTTGGAAGCAAGGTAGATGGATTTAAGGTTGTACATCATTCAATTGTCATATGAAGTTGGCTCAACAATATAGTCCTACAGGAAAGATGCCTAGCAGGAGAAAGATATGCTACTTTTTCTTGCAGTAAAATAATCGTGACTGCATGAGGCACTCTCAATGTGAGAGGGTGGAACAACACTACTGAGGCCGAAGACTGTACTGCCATTGCAGTTGTGACTACTGCTTGTACACAGTGGGGCAATGACCGTGCCACTGGGTCCAGTTGTGATGAATAGTAAGCAATGGGGCGTTGTTTGTCCCCATGCTATTGCATTAGCACTGATGTCATATAACCTTGCTTACAATCTACAGTTTGGAAAAGACGTTTATGATAGTTTGGTAATCCTAAGACTAGTGAGGATGCTATCAACTGTTTCAATTTGCAGAAAGCAGATTCTGCTTCTGGTGTCCATTGTAATAAATCCTGTGCTGCCATAGGCTTTTTGTATATCAAGTTGGTCAGCGGTGCAGATTCCAAAGCATAGTTTGGGATCCAGCTCCGACACAAGTTGGTTGTACCCAGGACTGACATCATTTCCTTCTTAATAATGGGTTTCGGTGCTTGTAAAATCGCTATTTTTCTGTCCTCATCTAATGTTCTGCCCTCTTTGGATATTACATATCCTAGGTATCTAACTTGCTTTTTCCAAAGCTGCAATTTGTTTTTATTTACTTTATGTCCCTGAATAGCTAAAAATTGTAACAATGCTACAGTATCTTCCTTACAATCTTGCTGGGTGGGGGCTGCCAGCAGGATGTCATCAACATAAAGTAAAATCTGACTGCCTCTCGGTGGGGTAAATCCCGCCAAGTTGCTTGCCATTTCTTGTGAGAATATTGTTGGGCTTTCACAATATCCCTGTGGTAGTTGCGTGTATGTATACCTTTTCCCCTGAAATGTGAATGCAAACCAATGTTGGCTGTCAGGGTGTATCGGCCTCGAAAAGAACGCATTGCTGATATCTACCACAGAAAAATATTTCTGCTGAGGTTTCAAATCATTCAACAGGGTGTGTGGATCTGGCACCGTAGGTGCCCTTGGTATTACTGCATCATTTACAGCTTGTAAGTCTTGGACCATGCGCCATTCTCCATTTGCTTTTCTAACAGGAAATAAAGGTGTGTTACATGGTGAATCAGGTGATTCCACCAGTACTCCTTCCTTAAGTAAAGCTGCTATAATAGGTTTAATTCCTACCTCTGCATCTTTTCTCAAGGGATACTGTCTCTTTTGTGGTCTAAATGCTAACTTTGGTGTAATAGTAACTGGTCCCACTGTACGAATAAGTCCTACATCTGATTTGCCTGTTGACCAGAGAGTTTCTGGTATGCCTTGTAAGGCATCTTCTTCCTCTTCTGATAAGAGTGCTAATCAGTTGTCCTCGCTTGACTGCAAATGCAAAGCTGGGTGTGTCTGTGTTATCCAATTTAACTTCTGCTTTTGTACTCCCTGTTCTGACAGTTCTAACTCTGTCTGTTTTTCCCACCTCATGACTTTTTCTCCTAGGTCTGCCCATTTCAAATTTTTGTCCTTGGTTAAGCTTACATGTGGTAATCGATTAGATTTATAAAGTGCAAAGAACTCCTGGGGTAATGAACAGCTAACTACATTGTTCCCTTCCATATCCCAGTACAGATTATGCAATACTAATCTGTTTGCACGGTTTCTAAACAACTCTTGTTCATATTCCTTGTCAGGTCCTGGTATGTTACAATAATATAGAGTACAGTGCAACAATTGTTGTTTGTCAGTGTCAAGGGAGGGGAACTTGCTGATGGCTACGTTCATCAGCTCTTCGGTTACTGCCCCTGGACCAGTCGTAACTAAGTCCTGGCTGTACCAATAAAATGTTTCATCCTCTGATCGCACTGCAAAAGTATCAATTTGTCGCTGTGCTTCCATACCCTGCATAGTTGGAACTACTGCTATGCCAAATAGCTGCATAAGGTCTCTGCACAAAAGGTTTACTGGGCATTTTGCAGAAACAACAATTTTGCTTTTCTGGGTTAACCCTGAAACAGGATCAGTTATCGCAACATTATGGGAGAGGGGCTCCCGATACAGCTGTCCATTAGCTGCTTTCACTAATATGTAATCCGGTGACTCTGAATTCTCTGGTAGTTTGGAGGGGTGTATCAGGGTCCGTGAGGCCCCTGAGTCACACAAAAATGTGACTTCCCTCCCTTCTACCAGGAGTGTAACTTCTGGTTTTGTGTCTGCTAAATAGAGCTCCAAGCTCAATAAAGCTAAGTCTAAAATTTCATTTTCTTCACTATCTGTGACATCATGCACTTCCTCTATTTCTCCTGTCACATCCTTATCTGTGACTTCATGCACTTCCTCTATTTCTCCTGTCACATCCTCTACTCCCTCTATCACATTTTCATTTGTCTTTTCTTGGCTATTCTCTTCTAGTGATTCCTGGCTATCATATAGTCAGTCCTCACCCTCCTTATCTTCCGTAGTTGCCTTCTTGTTTTTCCTGCAATCCCTTGCCAGGTGTCCCTTCTTACTGCATTTAAAGCACTCCCCCCTTTTCTTTCGCCCTTCAAAGTTGATCAGACTGTTTGTTTCCCTGGGCATTTTTCTTGCCCTTTTTCCCGGACTGTACTACATAAACTTCTGCTCCATCTTCTACAGAGAATACTTGGGCTTTCTTTTTCTTTTTACTGTTAAAATGCCTTTCGGCATGTCTAGCATATTCAAGTAGTGACTGTAGTCTACTTGTACGATGATCTACCATGTGCTTTGTAATAAAGCTGCTTATAGGCAAAATACTGCCTTTTAAAAATGCATTCTTTAACTGCTGCTCATACGGGGAGTCATGTGTTTGATCTTCAGGTACCTGCATTCCACAATGGTTATTAAAACACTCTAATAATCTAGCATAATATCTGTCAACAGTTTCACCTTCTTGTTGGATGCATTGATTAATGCAAGTCCAGTCTGCCCTAGGTTTCCATTTCTCAGAGATTCGGTCTGTAAGACCGTTCACTCTGTTGTCTAGTTCTGCGCTACTATGTGGGAGAGGTTTATGTTCTGCGTCACAGGGATTCCAGTTGCCACTGATCATGTGCCAATCTGGTCCCACGATTTGTCTGACTACTTTTTCTACTTCCTCTCCATTTAAGTTATAACTTAACCTCATGCCTTGTAGGTCTTCTAAAAATTTTCTAAAATTAACTTTTGGATGGGGAATTCCCTCAGTGGCTTTCCGGATATCTTCCGGTGTCCACGGTCTGTATACTAGGAGAGTTGGGTTCTGTCCTTCTTGTCCTGCCTGAGGATTTGGTACTTCTATTAGTGGGCACATTTCTTCCTCACTTAAAGATTGTGAATTTCTATTCATTTGATACAACTCAATGTCCCCTTTTGACTTTCCTGCCCGTGTTCAAGACCTAGTCTCGACAGGATCTCTAACAAACGGTTTTGCTTTTGCAGGAATAGCTGGATATCGTGGGGGTGGACCAGCTTGTCCGCTCGCTTCATATTCTGGTAAGAGAAGCGGAGGGGGCCGATGCTATTACTAAGTTATTATCCTCTTTATCTAAAAACATTGCTTTTGAATGATTACTCTTTTGTTCCCTACGGTTTGCTTCCTCAATCCACCTGTGTGCCTGAGGAATTCCTAATTTACGTTGCTTTTTTGCCTGACCTCTGGAATCAGTTTTAAGCTGTTTGATAAGTTTAATAAGCAAGGATTTTTCTAATTTACCATCAAATTCATACTTATTAACCCATTTTGAGTAGTATTTAACATTATCGGCACGTTGTAATTGCATTAATTTCGCATCTTCAGTTAACGGCGGAGTTTGGGATCTTTTCGTGCACTTATTTCCCATTTTATTCTAACCTTTGAAATGTTACGTAACCCTTCTTATTTTTACGTGGTACCACGATTTCTCTTTTTCACAGTCTATCTAGAATAACTGCCTTACCTATTCTGTTTCCCTGATCTATGACAAGACTGCAGTCTTCCTGTCCCTGACTTGTACAAGACAAATCCCCTGACAGACAATGCAAATCAAGTCCCTGATCTAAAACAGAAAAAGGTAAATCTCACATTACCTGAGCCTCTGTGATTGATCGTCTGGTTTGAGGTAAACCCGCCCTTCAGTCGCAGATCAGAACAGTGGCTGGTCTCTTTTGGATGACAATTCAGTCGGAGGTCTTTTCAAATAAAAAGAACCGATGTGGTTTCTTCCCCATACGGTTTCAAGCCACCTGGCCTGTCTGATCTGGTCAGAGTGGAGGTTTCCGGTCCGAAGGACCAATCTGTCAAAGGAAAAACTTCAAAGACCAATACACGTAAGGTAAAGGTTAAGGCACTTTAATTCTTGTAGCAAGGAGACAAAACATGCATGCAAAAATACAGAGTTTGTCTAACTAAAATCAGGAAGTGAAGCCATTCTTATACTATTCTTACAAGACATTGCCTACTGAAGCTGACATAGTAAATCACAAGTTTACAATATTGTTTTTCACAACAGATGTTGCTCATGATTTTCTGCTGACATGACATAACATTTCTAGATTCATGAGAAAACTTTGGAAAAATAACATGGCCTTGGAGACCGGCAGCTAGTTGCAATTATTTCTACAGTGCTGTGTTACATTTCAAGGTACTCTACTCATTCGAGCACAAAGCAATCACAGATTATAGTTCATATTCTTCAAGCAGTCTTTGTTCTACTTTATCTATCCTTCCTGCAGCTGTGTATGTTCTCATAACACAGACAGGGCTAATTGTCTAAGTTTAATAACATTATAGAAAGCAGTATTGTTCTATTCATTATTTTCCTAACTTAGCAAAAAATCATCTGCTTCTCAGTTAATTTCCTAAGACATAAACAAGATTTTAGCTGCGCTGACAAAATACAAGGTCAGAAAGCATTTGCCATTAATATGGATTTGTTCAGCATAAAGCAGAATAAATGTATTAACCCTTTTGGGCTTCTAAAAAAGCACTAATGCACACACATTAATACATATTTTTCTAACAGTGGGGTTCTATAGAAAGTTTGTTCCCAGTTATAGTAAAATAGATGCTCCCCTCACAGACTGACAAGGAAAAACAGGCCAGACAAAGTAGTGTGGACCCCAACCTGCAAGCAGGCATTCCAAAAGCTTAAAGGGGCTTAGGGAGGAACCCCTGTGTTAGCCAGTCCAGATTACAGCAAATAATTTGTTGTGCAGGTGGATGCTTTGACCCATGGAGTAGGGGCTGTACTCAGCCAGGTTTCATCAGAGGGAGAAGAGCACCTAGTGGTATATCTCAGCCATGGACTCCAACCTAGGGAGGAATGTTATGCAGCAGTAGAAAAAGAATGTTTAGCCATAGTATGGGCACTGCAGAAACTTCAACTCTATCCATATGGAAGGAAATTCACTATAGTTACAGACAACAATCCCTTAACATGGCTACATTGAGTTAGCCAGCAAAATGCTAAGTTACTAAGGTGAAGCCTAGGATTACAGGCATATGAAATGACAGTGCAGCACCATAGTGGGACTAGCAATGCCAATGCAGATGGGCTCTGAAGACAGGGTATGGAGTAATGTATTCCCAGATAGGCTCATTTCTCTTAAGTAACATTTTTCAAGGGGCAGTTGAAAAACTAGCTTGAGTCTTCAAAGGTTGAGAAATGTGATGATACTGCCAGCCATGCCAAGAGAAGTTGGGCAGTGGATGTGTAAGATATGCCAGCACAGTTAGCTGGAATTTTGTAAATAATTGTATGTCATTTGTATATCAAACTGATTTGTACAGATGCTTGTGCTAAAAATGTATTTATGAGGTTTGCTTGTGTTAAAATGTATCAACAGTACACCCTGATGGAAGGAAAGACATGTACATGTATTATTGCAACTGAATTAAATGTTTATGTTTTAACACAAGACTGGAGGAGAATATGTTAATCTCAAACTTTAAAATATATCTGAAATTAAATTACTTTATGGGTTAAGCCATAAAGATGTTATCCCAGTTTTGAATGAAGCCAGAGATGCAATGTCTTTGCTAGATAACAGGTTGTAGCTCCTGTAGGAAGAGTGAAATGGTTTTATTGTTTTATGGCTTCCAGATGCTTTAATAAAACTTAACTAAAGGTCTAGTATGTATTGTAGCACATATGTGCTAAACCCTGGCAGCTTCTAGTGATGGGGATAGTGTGGGAAACAGAGTCAGATGACCAGATGTGTGTGATGTCATTCTGTAAACCAGAAATAATATTTAGATATTAGTAGGAGATTGCTCACAGCATTCTGAATTCTGTCTTGGATCTGACAACAAGGACCATTCACCCCCATTATCTTGCCTTGCTCTATTCAGTAAGTAGGAACAGTAATTCTTTAGATTAGTCAGGAAAATATAGCCAGAATAGTTAAGCATTGTTTTTTTCTGTAACTGTGTGAATCTTACCAGCTGTGTTATTTTCAATATTTCCTGTGTCTGAAACTCTGGTGTTTACTGTAATAGATATTTAGTATTTTTGTGTTATTTTATTATTTATTATTAAATATATTTAAACTTTTCATTGTGGCTCTTCCTTTTAAAAAATATTTATGTTTTGAGAGTATTTGCACATATTTATTTGGTGATAACTCTGGCCACTCCTGAAAGCCTGGCTGTTTGGTCAACATTACCATTTGTATTAATATTAATTTCACTCTGTATAATTGGATACCCTTTTAAGAATCTTATAGTAACTGACTGGTGGCAGTGAATCTAGGCAAAGTTGGTAGGGGGGTAATCTGTGCCAGCCTTTCCCAGGTGTATGTGTGTAAAAATTAAATCTCAAAGAGTGTGTGCGTCAGCTACTCGGGCAGGGACACAGAGCACTGGTTTCACAGAAAGAGTGGCGGAGGACTTGGCTTGGGTACTTGGCTGAGGACTTAACTGAGAAACTACACTAGTGGGGAGCCTTTAATGGGGACCTGGGGAGAGACAAAGAGAGAAACCCAGACCCCGGGCTGAATATGTTCCCTGTGTACTCTTAAGGGAAATTGTGCTTGATGCAGAGAGGTCTGCATCTGGAAATACTGAGTGAGTCTATTTGTATTCCAAGTGATAGTCCCTCTACAGTGTTAGTGGTGATGATTCAGGCTCCTTGATTACTGTCCCAGAGTGGGGACATCACCTATTGGTGAGCAGTGGTGTGGATATTGAAGTTTTGTAGCCTGCAAGCAGTTGTCACTAAAAGTGTGTATTCTCTCAGCAGCCATAAGGTAGACAGAGTTTCATATCATAACAGTTTTATTCATTCATTGTTGCAGAGGTCTGCATCTAGAAATACTGAGCGTATCCATTTCTATTCCAAGTGAACATCCCTCTCCAGTGTCAGTGGTGAGGATTCTTGATTACTGGCCCACAGTGGAGACATCAAAAAATCATCTTATTGTGTCCCCATAAATATGGATGTTGCTGAACCAATTCATATTTGGGTACAAAATTAACAGCTATAGCCTTTGCTTTATCTTCATTAACTGTATATCCAGAAAAGACTTGAAATTGTCTCAAAATGTTCCACAACACTGAGATGTCCTTTTCTGGATTTAACAGGTAGAATATAATATTATCTGCAAATAAAGCCAAATGTTCTTGATTACCATACCAATTATATCCTTGAACTTCTAAGTCCAGTATTCCCATTTCCAATTACTCTAAAGCAAATAATAAAGTGGAAAGAGGATACCCGTGCCTGGTTCCTTTGTTCAACTACATTTTACCAGAGAGAAACCCTGCCACTTTAATGCTCACCTCAGTCCTCCTAATTAACCTTATTATTGTATCAGGAAATCCTTCCATTGCTGTACTCATAGAATCCCAACTTACTCTGTTGAATGTTTTCTCTGCATCAAGACCCAACAACAACAACAGTGGTATTTTCTTACATTCTTCTTCTTTCCTCTGGACTCATCATTGTTCTGTTAATGTGTTAAATGTTTTCCTTCCCTCCACAAAACCACACTGATCCATATGCGTCAAGTTTGGCAACACCTTTGCCATTCTTTTATCTGGTATAGACATAAACACTTTACAATCAAGATATAAATTTAAAATGGGTCTATATGAATCCAGGTCTGATGGGTCTTTACTGTCTTTAAGTAATATAACCACCACAAATTTCTTCCAAGATGTTGGTGCTTCCCTTCCTTTTAAATACTATTAGATAGGATCTTCCAGAATGTATCACTTTCTTCCCTCCTAACTTCCAAACTCTGACATGAATGCCATATGTTCCTGGAGACTTTCCTAAAGATTGATTATACATCATGATTCTTATTTCATCTCCTCCTATATTAAGTGTTAGTTGATGATCCTTATCTACCTCTAACTTTGGCATAATTAAGACTTTTATAAATATATTAATTTGTGCTCTTTCTTGATTTCCACATTTCCCTGCTTTATACAAATTTTCATAAAATTTCCAAAATATCTATAATACCGCTACAATATCTCTGGTTATTTTCTTGATATAGACCTCCTACATTTGCCAACAACTCTTTCTACTTTCTGTTGCCTAAGTCTTGTGCTCAAAATGTTTGCGCTCTGGAGTTATTATCAAAAAGTGGTTGCTTAACAGCAGTCTTTCTAAACTCTTGCATATTATTGAGATTCTCCCTTATTTTGTCTTTATCACTCTGCATTTGCACCTCTTCTTGTTCTGTGAGATTCTCCCTTTTTCTGCAATACTTTAACATTTGTCAGCTCCTCTAAGAAATTCCTATTACTTCTTAACCATATGTCTTTCATTTCTACCATATTTTAAACTAAAGTTTTATTTTATCCCACTGACTAGTTATAATCTCTGAAGATATTTCTAGCTTTCCAAGCAACTCTTGAATAATTTCCACTGCCCATTCCTTAAAGTCCTTACTTTTCAACAAGTAGGTGGGAAAGGACAAGTGTCTCATTTTAACTTCATTATCTTGCTTTTTTATCTTAGCTTTTATTGGTGTATGATCTGAAATATTTATTAAAGGTATGTCGAAGTTTTCACTTAAATGCAAATCTTCTTGTGAAATATAATTTCTATCCAGTATAGGCCAGCTATTGTAACTTAGGAAATAATGTAAATTCTGTCTGAGTTCCTACTACTGAATTCACATATTCCATACCAAATATTTTCATAAATTTCTTCAGAATTCTACCCTCTTTTGTTATATTTTCCCTTTTACATCCTCCAATACATCCTCATTATTGCAAATCAAGATCCAGTCCCCACCTATAAGTAACATTCCCTACTGAAAGCTGATTATTTCTCCCAAAATTTTTTTAAGCTCTATAATAGTAATTTTTAGTGGAATAAAAATAAATCCCATCATAATCCTCCTCCCTTGCAATAGACCCTTAATGTCACAAAGGTACCATTGTTGTATTTTTCTTCTATCACTATTAGAGCTGCTCTAAAAATTATTATAATTACTCTCCCTTTCCTTTCTCCCTGATAGTCTGCTGAATATTCATCCTGAAATCCTTTCTTTGTCGTAGTCACATGCTCAATTCTTTTCAAATGTGTCGCCTGCAACATTACTATTTGTACTGCCCATTTCTTAATATAATTCAATACTCTTTCCTTTTTGCCTATACCCGTAAGGCCATTTACATTCCAAGATAATATGGCTAGTATCAGCATTATGATAAAAAGCTATTCTTCCCACCTATTATACATGACAGTTTTTTTAATGTGTATTTCCAGCTTTTGTGTTACATGCACACACCAATGTTTAGCAGGATGATCTTTTATGCAGTTGTTTCTTCTCATCTCCATTTGAACCTGTCACATTTCCAAGACTTTTTGTTTTAATGAAAAACAAAAAAAAAATTAAATACATTTTTAATACACCCCCATCCCCTATCAACGTAGAAGAAATACACAAAACTATATACATCTTCAAAAAATGAAGTTTAACCCTTCATATAGATGCAATTGCCACAAATCAACAGCTAAACCTAAAATTAAGGCTACCCATGGTAAAGTGCATGCTACACCATGTGTTTCCACTTACACTGCTTGCTGTCCATTTTTCTTATGAGAATACTGCAATGGCTATTATCAGCACAATGGTCTATCCTTTAACAACCAGTGTAAACTCAAATAAAGAGCACCAATATTTGCAAAAAATATCTCAAATGGTGGATTCAGTGCATCAGATACTACAAGGTCACCTGTTTGTTCTCCCCCAGACCAAGACCATAGTGACAACAGATGCTTCCCAGCTAGGGTGGGGGGATTTTCTGGGCAAAACAGTCCAAGGCACTTGGTCCCTCACAGAGGCTACCATGCATATCAATGTCCTAGAGATGAGAGCAATACTCTTAGCATTGCAGGCTTTTCAATATGCTCTTCCCCTAGGAACGATTGCAATTCAATCAGACAACATGTCAGTAGTCTGGTATATCAACAAACAAGGAGGAACCAGATTTTACCCCTTGTGTTGAGAAGCCCTCAGAGTGTGGTAATGGGCGAGCTCATCCAATTGCTTTCTCATAGCAACTCATATTCCATGGAAGTGCAATGTGATAGTAGATAAATTGAGCAGGTGAATTCTTCTATCCCCATGAATGATCCCTCAATCAGAATGTGATGGAAAGGATATTTTGTCAATGGGGGGACAGCCTTGCTGCAATCTTTTTGCCTCACCCCTAAACAACAAGTGCAGTAACTACTTCACCCTGATCCCCCCAAGTGGGAAGTTACTGAGGGATGCTCTTCTTCACAAGTGACCCTCTGATCTCCTTTATGCCTTTCCCCTGACCCCATTAATCCCAAAATTTCTGCAGAAAGCTGTCAGGTTGAAAAGCAAAGTAATCCTCATTACACCATATTGCCCTCGACAGATTTGGTTCCCCTTCCTTTGGCCTTACTTACTTCACCAACCGTAGATTCTGGATCCAACTCCAGATCTCCTGTCTCACCCAATGGGCATGATTCACCCAGATACACCCAATCTCAGGCTGACTGCCTGGCTTCTCCAATTCCATTAATAGCCAGACAACTTATGCTCTCCTCCCCAGCCTGACACATACTCCTGTCTTCTCATGAACCATCTACACCTAAGCTTTATTTCAGTAAATGGAAGAGATTATTTCACTGGGCATTATGAAATAACATTGATCCTGTCTCTGTTCCTATTCATAATATTCTTGATATTTTAGCCCAACTTTTCAAAGAAGGGTCATCTTCTTTGACTATCAATGTCCAATTGGCAGCAATATCCGATTTTCACACTGGTTTTCAAGATTCTTCAGTTCCTTTGCATAAACTTTGCAAAGCTTTTTAAGAGGAACCCTCCATTTAAAGCCCCCTTATAAAGATCCTACACCCCCCGGAACCTACATTTGGTGCTGCAGGCTATTATAACCCCATTTCAAACCAACAGCTAAGTGCAATCTCAAAGTCCTTTCTTGGAAGAGTATTTTCTTGGTAGCCATAACTTCTGCAAGAAGAATTTCAGAAATTCAAGCATTATCTTCCAAACCACCATATTTGATTTTTCACAAAGACAGAGTATCTCTCCGTGCTAATGCATCTTTTTTACCAAAAGTGGTATCAGAGATGAATATCAATCAGTCCATCAGTTTACCAGTATTTTTTCCAAAATTTTATAATAAAGGTGAATACTTGTTACATTTATTAGATGTTCACAGACAATTTCATTTTTACCTTCATAGAACCATAGATATCAGGAAATCTGAAAAAATTGTTTCCTTCTCAGGTATCAAATTGGGTAAACCAGTCACCAAAGTAACCTTTTCCAGATGGCTCACCAGTTCTATTTCTTTCATTATGATCATTTGGGCATGAGCTTACCAAAATCTTTATGAGCTCATTCTACTAGAGCAATGGCAACATCATCTGTTTTTCAGGCTAGAGCCTCTATGGATGACATTTGTGCAGCAGCAACTTGGGTTACCCTCGATACCTTTGTTACTCATTACAAATTGGTCTCCAGGGGAAGAGCATCATTTGGTTCAATGGTGTTGAGGAACATCCTTCCTTGAGGTAGATGGGGACTCTGTCCCATAAGCTGAGGACAGAATGAAAATTGACAAAATCAGATAAAGAAGCTATGTACTCACCATAATATTACATCTGTGTTGTCTATTTTCATTCTTCCTTAACTCCCCATCCACCAGCCCCCTACCTTTGAACTCCTAGAAGAGCGAGTATTCTTAGGTGGGCAGTTACCTTCTACTGAGCTCCAGATATAGTCTATCTGGATCCTTCCGATATTTTCTTTTACTTCTATTAGCAAACATCTGAGGTACCTGGGAAGGGTGCATTATGAGTAAGAAAGAAGTTCTAGAGTTTTTTTGGTTACAGCGAGCTATTGTAAGAGCTGAGTCAGATCCAAGGGATCGGATCCGAACCCATAGGTTGAGAATAGAATATAAACTGACAACATCAGATCAAATTGTACAAACAAACCACACTGATGGAATCCTAAATTTAATAAGGTATGTTACAAAACGACAAAAGTTATGGCTAAAAGCTGGAAAAACAACTCCCATAATGATAGGAGCTCTCTAATTGCACTAAGCAGGAAACTAAGAAGACTAATTATGTCCAACAAGAATTACTGGGTCAAGGTAGCCTCAAAGGCTAAAGACAACCAGAAAGCCTTCTATAGCTATGTCCTAAACCTCAAAGGCAACGCACATCAGTGTGCCAAACTGATGGTCATTGGTTTCACCTTCAGTGAGCACAGTGGCATAGTGAATTTGCTGACTGACAATTTCAGCTCAAACTTCATGCCCACTCTCCTCTGCCTCCCCCTATGAAATAGCTACTAGCATAACCCCCCCCCCACCTTCAGCAGGTATTAGCAGGAAGCAGGTCCTGGTAGTGATAGCTAAAGTCAAAACAGAGCTTCAGTGGGCCCTGACAGTATCCTGGGATGCCTGATAAATAGCTTGAAACATGACCTATCAGGACTACTTCAGTCACTTTTCAACTATAGCCTCAAAATAGGCTTTGTAACATTACAATGGAGGACTGCAATGGTTATCCCACTTTACAACAGTGGACCATCAAACAACCCCAGAAACTACAGACCTATTACTGTGACTAGTCTAACATGCAAAGTCATTGAACAAATTATCATGGAAATAATCAACAAAGAAATAGCCAACCTTCAGACACTGGACCCAGCCCAGTTTGGCTTTGTCAAGGGAATGTCATGCCTACTAAACCTGGTGGACTTCTTTGAGAAGGTCACCAAGGCAATGGATAAGGTAAAAATGGTGCATACCACCTACCTGGACCTGGCTAAGGCATTCAATACAACACCCCACTCAGGTATAGTTAACAAACTCACCAAACTGGGGCATAATCATATATGTTAGTTGCTGGATTGCAAGCTGATTTACAGACAGGACCTAGCAAGTCATAATTGATGATACCACCTCCACTAAGAGACCAATCATCAGCGGAGTACCTCAGTGCTGGGACTGCTCATATTTGGCATCTACTTCTCAGAGGTAAAGGCTAATGTCAAAGACCTTTGACTGACTAAGTTCACAGACGACTGCAAATTGGGAACTATCATAGATTTCCCCATGATATAAAACATCCTACAAGAGGGTCTAACACAGACAAATGACAGGTGCTAGTCATGGACTAAAACTCAATGCCAAGAAATGCATTATAGTGCCTTTTGGGAAAATGGCCACCCAAGCTAATTTCTCTATCGATAAGAAATCCCTAAGAGCTAACATGGATCAAGGAACATATGCAGGCAGTAATCCGGCCCTTGACTAACATAGGTTCATAGGTTGGTAGTAGGCTATCGGCCCTAAGGCCTATGCAAGCCTAGCCATAACAATCCCCTGGAAATTTCTTCCCACAATATTTACTTCTCTGGGCCCCTGTCTAGCAGGGTGACTGACATGATCCCTGGGGTGAATTTCCTATCTCCCATCCAATCATCAAGATTCCTTTTGAAGAGGGCCAATGAGGCACTCTGCTTGACATGTATGGGCAGTCTATTCCAGAGTATGGGGAGTCTCTGGGTCAGGAACCTATCCCTTCAGCATGTTTTGTTCATTGTGATGATAAGGTTTAGATCCCTGGAGCGTGTGGCTCTGAGGGATTGGGATTTCTTTAAGTGGAGCATGTCCAACAGCTCTGGGCTTGACATGGCCTTGTATGTTAAGCAGAGATCACCTCTGTGTAGACGATATGCCACAGAGTATAGCTGGAGTTTTTTTAGATGGTCGGCATATGGCATCTGCTTTAGGCCTGTGATTCTTTTAGTGAGGTATTTCTGTGGCCTTTCCAGCTGTTGGAGATGTCTTGTGAGGTACATACCAAATGGGGCATTATACTCTATAATGGGTCTAATGAGGGATGAGTACAGTGGGACAATGACCTCTTTTTTTCTGGATGAAAAGCCCTTAGTGATGAGGTGTGCCACATAGAAGGATTTCCTGACTCTTGTGGCGATGTGGTTATCGAAAGTGAGACCACTGTCCACTTGTGTCCCTAAGTCTCTCATCACACTTTCGATGTTTAGTGTCCTGCCACCTATGTGGTAGTTCATGGGTACATGTTTTTTCCAAAGGGGATAACTATACATTTCTTGGCATTAAGCTTGAGCCCATGGCTCTGGCACCAGGCATCTGTTTCTGTGAGGCCCTTTTGTAGAATATCCACATCCTTTGGGGATTCAATAATGGCTCCCAGTTTGCAGTCATCTGCAAACTTTGTTAGCCAGAGTCCCTTAGTGTTGGCCTGTACTTCAGAGAAGTAGATGCCAAACAAGAGTGGTCCCAGGACTGAACCCTGAGGTACTCCACTTGTCACTTGTCTGGAGCTGGATTTGGAGTCGGCTACTTTTACAGTCTGGGATCTGTCAGTAAGCTAGTTGGCAACCCATCGAGTGACATAGGGATTTATGCCCAGCTTAGTAAGTTTATCTATAATTCCAGAGTGGGGGATGGTGTTGAAGGCCTTGGTGAGGTCCAGATAGGCTGTGTGGACCGCCTTACCCTTGTCCACAGCTCTGGAGACCGATTCGAAGAAGTCAATCAGATTCAGGAGACAAGATCGGCCCTTCACAAACCCAAACAGGGTGGGGTCCAGTGTTTGAAGGTTGCTAATGTCTTTGTTTATAAGTTCCATGATAATGCGTTCCATGCTCTTGCAGATCAGGCTTGTCAGACTGATGGGACGGTAGTTCTCAGGATCCAAGGCGGATCCTCCCTTGTGAAGCAGGATAACTGTAGCTTTGCGCCACTCAGTGGGCACGAAGCCTGAGGTGAGGCTATGATTAAACATGACACTTAGGTGGGGTGCCAGTTCATTTTGTAGTTCATGTAGTACACAGCCCGGGATGGCATCTGGTCCCATGGATGCTGTATTCTTAGCTTTGGAGAGTGCTGTTTCTACCTGTCTGGCTGTGATTATCGGAATTTGGCAATCTTTTGGTATTGAGATGGGCCCTTTAGGGGGTGAGAGAGGGGTGAAGTTGGCACTAAATTGATCTGCCAGGATATTGGCAATATCCTTGGGATCAGTATATTTAATGCCATTCTGTTGTAGCTCAGAGCAGATCTGAGCATTGCCATATAGATTCTTGACATAACTATAGCATGCCTTGTGGTTGTCTTTGGAATCTTTGGCAATTTTATTTTCTTAACTAGCTTTTGAGGATTTTATAAGGGATCTCAGCTTCTGCAACAGTTTCTTCCTTCTGTTGTATAGTTTGTTTATAGCAGAGGACCACCAGATTGGCTTCCTTTTTTTGGAGAAGAGCATCTTAGTTCTATTTGGGATGGCATGATTCATGCACGAGTGGATGTGCTCGTACAGTGCCTTAGTGTAGGATTCTGCAGTTGAACTTCCAGATCCTGTCTGCATGGGTGTTGTGACGTTTGTCACTTCTGACTTCAGTAGCATGAAGTTGGCTTTGGAGAAGTTTTTTAAGGAGGTTTCCTTAGTGGGGGGTGGGGGTGGAATGTGGATGTCAAGGGTGATTTGCTTATGGTCAGACCTGACCAATGAGGGGGTGACCACTAGTGTGGAGCATCTATCTCCCATGTTGGTAATGACCAGGTCTAGGATATTGGAGCTCCTGGTGGGACAATGGATTAGTTGATTCAGGGCATTGGAATTTATGAATTCCAAGAACCAGTGGGAAAAGGAGTTGGTACCCGAGTAGTTTTCCCAGTTAATGGCAGGGTAGTTGAAATCACCCTGTATTAGGGTGTTTGGTTGTATCTTAATATTTTCCAGTATGTTTAGGAAGGTGTAGTAAGAATCTTGGGGTATGGTGGGGGAATCTGTAGCAATTTACAATTTGGATTGCAATCTTACCTAGTGTTAGTTGCACCTGGAGAATTTCAGATGCATTGTGTTGGGCAACTAGCCTGGAGGTGTGAATATCCTTGGTGAATATTGACACTCCTCCACCTTTAGTGTTTCGGTCTTGGTTTTGTGGCCGAAAAGTGTGGTAAGAATTGTAGCCTGGTATTGCAGGGGTGCTCTCTGGAGCCTTGAACCAGGTCTCAGTCACTGCACAGATATCGATGTTCTCCATTTTTAGGAGTGCCTCGAGAGAGTGCATTTTGAGGTTTAGACTTCTAGCATTGAGTAGCATTACCTTCGGACTTTGCATGCTTGTATCTGTTACGGTGGTGGTTTTATCCTTTGAACCTTGCCTAAAAAAGGCACTATAGGGGTGGCAAGAGCTTTAGCCAGTAACTTGAATCCCAGGGGTGACAGGTGCAGACCATCTCTGGCAAAGCATCGTGGTTTGTTGATCATGTCTTCCTAGGCAGACAAACAATGGATCCCCTTTGAATGACACCAGAAGCTTAGCCAATTGTTGAAGTCAATCATTTTGTCCTTATACTGTGGTATCATTCTGGGCGAAGGCAGGATGCTACTTAGAGCTAGGGTCATACCTGCCTGAGTCACATGATCCAAGAGCTCTTCCATGTCTCTTTTCATGTAGTCCAGGGAGGTACATCTCAAGTCATTCATTCCAACATGGACAATGACAGAGTTGTATTTGTACTTGTTGTGGAGTGACTTGAGTGCATGCATTATGTGGCGGATCCTGGCACCCGACAGGCAGCTGACTGTAATTTTCTCCTTACTCAGCCTGGTGAGTGGGACATCAGTGTGCCTGACTATAGAGTCACCTATGACTAAAGTGTTGGGTACATTGTCTTGCCTTAGGGGCTGTTGTTGGGTGGCACACTGGTGTTGTGAGCTATGTGTCACTTTGGTTGTGACTGGTGTTTGCTTGCATTTCGGCTTCGAAGGTCCTTGTTTCTTGGGCAGGTTAATGTTAAGGGCCTCCGCATATGTGGGTTTAGTGTTGCTATGTGTGGGTGTTGATGGTGTGGGTTTTGAAGGGCTATGAGTTGCTAGAGGTGTAATGCAGGTGTTAGCCTTCTCCTCTTGACTATCTAGCACAATCTTGACCGGAGAGAGCTTTGCTTCCAATTTGGCTATGTAAGTGCATCTCTCACAGGTTGTAGTGTTGGGTGGTAGGAGGAGAGGATTGTCTGTGTACATGAGGCAGTTGCCGCATTGCCCCAGTATGCCCAGATTCACCAGGTGGACAGGCGAAATCACCGGAAGCTGACACTTGGACATGCCTGTTTAAGTGCTTTTTTGTAAAGTTTAAGAGCTGTTTTCCCTTATCTTTGCAAGGTACTTTGCAATTGTATGCTGTTTAGTGCCTGTGATTAATTTCTCCTTATTGACAAGGAGAACTGAGTGCTTGTATCAGTTTCAGGCTTCCTAGTGCTTTCCAGCAGGTTCTAGAGCAAGTGCTAGTCACAGGGTTCAGATCAGTAACAAAATAATTTTATGCTGCCCAACTTATAAGTAACGGCATGGCATCCAGGTCCAAGGAAGTCATAGTGTCACTTTATTTGGCCCTTATCAGACCCATCATTTAGTATAATGCCCCCTTCAGCATGTATCTGACCAGACATATGCAATAGTTGGAATGCCCATAAAGGTTCCTTACTAGGAGAATCCAGGATATAAACATATTCTCCTATATGGATTACCTTAAAGCACTATCTCTATACTCTGTCTCCTAAATGTTACTGAGAGGTGATCTATGCCTAGCAGACAAGGCATCCTCAGATCCAGCTCTGATGGAGCTTTGCACAAACACAAAATGAACAGCATCAGAACAACTAGATTGAAGAATTTAAATTTTGTCTGTGAAATAAATAAGACATGTTAGCAAGACAGATATGTGTCTCAGAGGATACCCATGCTCTGGAACAGGATATGCGCCCATGTGAAGCAGAGTCCATCCCAAACCCTATTTAACTGTAACCTTGACCAATGGATAGGAACTTGAAAATTCACCCCAGGTCTGGTCCCCATGTCTGTGATAGACAAAGGCAGACAGTAATGCCCAAACTAACACACCTCCCACATAACCTCTAGAAACATCCTAACATACACCCCTCCTAATAAAAGCCCATGTTACAGAGGGACACAACTGGGTTGGATTCCATGGCTAAGCTTATAAAGGCCCTGGTGTTAGTTAGCCTAATATATACCTATGACCTATTCTACCAGGGCCTTGGCCTCATCCATGGCTTTTGGAAAGGGCTTCACTATATAAGTATTCTAGAAGCAGCAATTTGGTCATCTCTTCATACATTCCAAAGCACTACAAGCTATATTCCTTCACCAGGTTTAGGTCAAGATTTGCTAGGACCATTTTCCTGGGTCTCCTTCCATCTCCCAGTTGTTCTAAGCTATAGTAATCTACCCATATAGCTTAGGCTACTGCAGCAGTGATCAATATGAAGAACATAGCACAGTTGTTCAAATGATCAGTGTTGCAGTAGTCTCTCTCTCTCTCTCTCTCTCTTCCTCCCTTCCCCTTGTTTTTTTTTTTTTTTGTGTGTGTTTGTGCTTTTTATGCCAGGGCATGGAGATTTATTTTTTGTTGTTCATAGTAATGTCCTCTCAGGGCTCATCCTCCTTCTCTCAGTTGGCAAAAAAGTTCTGAAGGGCTTGGTGTCCAAACCCGTCTTTTTAGTCATTTCAGTTGGGATTAACAGTTGGGTGGGTAGATTGTGCCCTGAAGCTTTGGAAGCTGGTTGGCTGGTATATATTCTATGCAGAATATAACCCATATAGCTTAGCCTACTGCTGCAGGGATAATTCAAACATCTACTGTTATGATAAGTTTCCTTACACAACTGTACTTTCTTTAATGTATGTGCCTCATTCTTCCAAATCCATGTACATTTTCAAGGCCTCTCCAGTTAGGTGGTACAGCAGAATTCTGGCCCATTCTGTCTGGTGGAAGCTTTCCCTAGCTGCATATCTTTTAAAAGTAATGAAGTAAGCCTCCACATAATCCTCAGGTTTAAGCTTTTTCATTGTTGCATTGGAACTCCGGACTCTTTGGAAGGTGAATGGCTGGTTAACCAGGGAGAAAAGTCCACTGCTGTAGGCTACACAGTTGTTGAACTGCAATAGCACATCTCTACTGTAAAGTGACCATGAGTTGTTCAGTTTGTTGATTAGTTCTTTTCATACCTCTCAACCTCTTACAGAAAATAGACCTGGACAAAGCCACAAATAATGGGGGACAAAGGCCCAAAAATAGGGACATATTTAAATATTGCTCTTACAGACTTAAAAGGTTGGTAGAGTAACAGGTTTTGTATTAGCATTCATTTTTCTGAATGTTATGAAGTCTGAAACTCAAATCTCAGTCATTATTTTCTGATTTCAATCCTCAATGGTTTGCTAGTGATTTGCCAGAAAACCACAATTTTATGAGAAACAACCCAAAAATATGAAGCAAAAATGTGGACATTCTGCAAAAGTCTGGACAGTTGAGAGGTATGGTTCTTTCTTCATACAAATGCCTCAAACTTTTTCTCCATTTTTCTATACATGGATCCACAATCAGTATATACAAGAAATGATTTCTCACACAGAAACCACTGTATCAAGAGTTTTGGGCATCTACTGAAAATGAGTTAATGTTAAACCCATTTAGACTATCCCATAAAACAGAGGCAAAATAAATAAATAAAATAAAAATCTTTATAGGTTCATATATTTTTCCAAGCCTATGACCAAAGGAGACCATTGAAAAGTTCAGCCATGTCACCCACTAAGTAAACTTTCTCCACATATTGAAAATTTGTGATCACCTTTCCAATCATTCAGACTAGGGAAGTACTCTTCTTGGTAGGTAAGGGCAGCATATTCCAGAAACGGGGTATACTTTGGGTTAAGTATCTGACTCACTATTTTTCACTCTCTTGATGTAGTTAGGTCTCTAGAACAGATGTTTGCTTTACCACTGATTCGATTGTGTGAAAGAGTCGAAAGTGCTGGGTCACCCATAACATGGAAAGTTAAGCAGTAATCACCCCTCAGGAGTGTGTGTGACACTGAGTATAGTGACAGGGCTTTTAGTCTATCAGAATAGCTAAGAATACTGAGACCTGAGATCTTTTTGGTGAGACAATGTTGAAATTTCTCTAGGTGGTTTAGGTGCTTAGCATGGTACATGTCAAAGGGTGTATTATATTAAATGATGGGCCAAACAAAGGATTTATAAAGTTGGGCTATAACTTCTTGGGACCTTGATAAGGGACCATGAGGGATAACATGTGCAAGGTGGAATTATTTTCTAACCCTCAAAGAGACATGGTGGTCAAAGGAGAGTCTGTTATCAACATATGTCCCCCAAGTCCTTGATGACTGTGTCACATTTAAGTGCAATGTTATCTGTATGGTAAGCAGGGTGATGTTATGTTTACCAAAGAAAACTATGTTGCCTTTCTTGGTTTTGATGGCAAATTCATGATTAATGCACTAAACACTTGTTTGGTCCAACCCTTGCTGGAAAATTTGAGCATCAGAATAGCATTTGATAATCTCTCCCAGTTTGCAATCATCAGCAAAAACTTGATTAGCCATATCAGCTTTTATGTCACAAAAATGTGTACCAAAGTAGACAGGACCCAGCATGGAGCATTTTGGGACACCACTGGTGACATTTTTTCACTCTAGAGCAAACATCCCAACCTTAACAGCATGTGTTCTCTCAGACAGCCAGTTAACAATCCACCGAACTATATATATTATGTAGAGTTTGGGGAGTTTGTCAACAATTCCATCATGGGGAGATAGTGTTAAATGCCTTTGCAAGGTCCAGATAAGCAGTGTGGACTGTATGCCACTAATCCATGGCCTCAATAACCCTTTCAAAGAAGTCAGTATTCATTTTTATTTATAGCACATTTTGGTATTTTCCACATTATCACCAATAGCTCCATATGGTGTCCTGACATCTTGGAGGCAAGTTTCCTTAACTAAGTGACTTACCAATTAGTAATAGGCAGTATAACAAAGAGCAATGTGAGAATAACAAAATGACATACAATTGCTAATTTAGGGTGTCCTGCAGTAGAGATGTTTGTCCCTTGTTCATATTTTCATAACTGAGAAAGCTACATACTAAGGGGCATAATGTGAGAAAAAAAATACAATATAGTCAATGTAACATCCACTGTATTGGAGATAATTGGTAATGGTTTTGCTAGTAATCATAAAGATATGCAATACTTCCATTTCTACAGTAATGTTCCTAATACCAAGTGACTACTGCATGGCATCATGTGAAATCTCTGATGATGCTGAAGAGAAGTGTTACTGACACTTGCACAGTAAAATGTACATCTTTTGAGATATTCAGTGTTCTTTATTCTGTTAATTATAGAAATAAACATAACTGTTCATGTATTGGTAAATATCAAAATAAACAATATTTCAAGAAAGGAATTTCTTTCTGCCATTTGAAAGCTCAAGTCTGACTGAACAAAAGTGATTTGCACTATATTGTCTAGGTTTGTACAGTTTCCAAGATATGAAAAGTTGTGAAACTTCATAGAAGAAAACACCATTTTCCTGTGATCCAATGTTGAGTATTTTTGTCCATTCAAACCTATGCGTTGTTGGATCTGATGGGATCTGGCCTCAGCGCCAATCTCAAGCTTATCGTTATACAGTTCTCACTCCTCCCCTACCCATAATTCCCTAGGTTGCATCTCATTTGCCACTAAAATATTTCAGAAGTGTGGAGAGCTCTCAGCGATTCTACAAAATATTTCTGGTCAACTACACTCCTTTCCTACTGTGAGAGTTTTTCTTTTAACTCTCACTATTTTTCTAAAAAAATGTTCTTTATAGTACTTTCCTTTAAAGGAAAATGTAGCAATAATAATTTTTATAACTGATAGTTTTTCTGCCAGTTTTTAGGCCATATAGAATAGTCTATCTTTAAGTGTTATAAATAGCTTTTTCTATTACTTTATTCTCTATTAGATGTGTGCATTTTTTCATATAGTGCTTTTAGGATGTCAGAAGCATCAGGTTTCAAAATGCATTTGGAGTTTGGACAGAAGTTAACCCCTCAGAATCCACACTGTAAGTGTATCTATTGCCTTAGTATGACTCACCTAGACACAGATTGACAGTCTTGTGCGGCCTTCATTACCAGGTCCCACCAGACATGTTTGGACAGATTAGTACTAATGGGGCTGTTTCTCGCTCAGGCAGGGGCTACCCCTTCAACTTCTTCTTCTTTCTCTGGTACCAGAAAGAAGGATAAGCCAAAATTAAAAGCTCAGGACAAGGACAAAGTCTTCAAAAAAGAGATCTCTGGAACTGACCTGAAGATTCCAAGAAGATCAGAGCTGACTACCCCTTGGGCCCAATGTCCATCACCAAGAACAATATTTTTTTGCCAGAGCCAATGAGCTCCAGGCCTCATTCACCCACCTATACTTCAGGAGAAAGATATTCTCGACCTCCATCCATGGCATCATCCTCTTGATCATCTCAAAGCCTTTCAGAGCTTGACATCAACAGGATGATGAGGAAACTTTTGAGGATACAGATACAGCTTGAGGTTATCCCGGTACCATCCTCTGGGAAGGTGCTGAGTGTCAGCCATCTTACCTCCATACAAGAGTCTGCACCGATCCAACCCCTGGCTTTGGGTTCATTTGAACTGATTGTACCCGTAGCTCCTTTGTTGGAGCCTGATCTTCTTGCATCTTCAATGCCAACTGTATCCCAATCTCTCTAAAGTCTGATTACATTGGATTGGGATGAGATTCTGAGCTGAAGCTTTGAAGCTGAGCTCTGAGAGAATGAGTTGATACAGAGATTCTCAGAGCCATCTCTTCCCATTAGGACCTTGATGCTAGATAGCTTGGTCCAAGATCCACTTCACAGCCGAGACTCTTTGGCGCCAAGATTTCTATTTCCTCTTCAGAGCATAGGGTATCTGGGCCTTGACTTTTGAAGTGTTTAAAAATGTTTTGGCTACTTCCAAAGATAAGGTAATTACTACTAGTTCTGTTCCATCCAAATCCACCTGGAGTCTGCTCCTTTTCCTCTTCATCCAGTCATACAGGGAGAGTTAGCAGAAAGGGTTTCTGAGGAAGTCTTGTATGTCAGTTCTCTGTCAGATTCTGAACTTTCTACTTAACCCCCAGAAAGTGCTCCCAGAAAACAGACATGTAAGAGGAAATAGCTAGACTCATCACCTGAGTCGTTCACAAATGATACTGATTTACAGGAAGGAGAGGGCTTCCCTCAATCCCTGTCTAAAGATCTCTCCTTTGGAGAGATTCTAGAAATAATGAAATAGAGAATGAAATAGACATCCCAAGACCCTTCTCCAGATGAGTCAGTATTATTGGAAGCCTTTGGTTCCTGTCCAACTTCATCCTGGGTGGTACCACCCATGGATCCTCTTATTGACCTAATGGCTCAGTGGGCATGGAAGGACTCTGATGTGGTGAAGCCCACACCAAAGAAAGCTGATCGCATTTTATCTGCTCTGACTGATAGGAAGCACTGGGGTAAGTGTCTACCTGTAGATGCTGTGGTGGTGGCAGCAGCCAACAGGAAAGAGTTATTGGAAGAAAGCTCTTCTGGTCATCCCCCAGTAGAGAGTCTATGGCAATGGAAGATATGGAAAGCAGACCTATGTGTCAATGACTTTTGTCCTTAGATCACTGAACTATCTTGCTCACCTAATAAGATGCCTGAGAGACTTGACAAAGGAGATTCCTAGGTCCATCTCAGGAGTATTGTCAGTGGCTGTTCAGAAGACAGTGGAGTCCCAGCTTTACACCCTGAAATCATCTTCTAATGTGGCCATGCATCTGCTATCGAATGTAGCTGATGGCATAGCCAGAGCAGTAAGCACTGGCATCATGTGCCAACATGCCTGTATTCGATTATGTGATTTCACAGAAGGCTTCAAGTCATCCATCATTAATGCTCCTTACAATGATTCCACCTTATTTGGACCTAAAGTCAATGATACACTTTCCAGGAGTCAACAAGATGGCAAGACTCTCTCTGCAGTGGGAGTATGCTTCTCCACCACTCACAGAACATTCTCTAGAAACCAAAGACTGGGAAAAAAAGATGTGGTTCTGCAAATCACAGAGTTCTTTCCATGACTCCCAATGTGCCAGACCTTTCTGTGGCATGGGGGGGGTAATTTTAATAGACAATACCCAAGAGGCAGAAGCAGACCACAAAATCAAGGCTTTCAAGGTCCATTTTCTGTGAAAGCCTTTCAACGCCCCTGAACAGTTACCAGACTGCTGTGCTCTGAAGGCATTTGGGGATATCTATCCTTGCACCTTCAAACCTGGTGAAACATAATAACAGATTCATGGGTGCTACAGAGAGTATCCAGAAGATATTTAATTCCATTTTTTCCCTCCAACCACAAAAGAAGAAGAAAGTCCCTGATGTTCCACCCAATCAGTGGGACTTAGCATCCATAGAAATTTCAAATCTGCTATGAAAAAAGTCATCCAACTGGTTCCCCACGATCAGTTTGAATCCAGAGTCTATTCCAGGTGCTATTTAGTACCAAAGAAGACTGGGGACTTGAGACCCATTTTAGATCTAAGTCACTTAAACCAATTCGTAAAACAGGCAAAATGCCTGATGGTCACAGTTCTGTCCATTTTGCCTGTACTAAGGCAAGACAATTAGATGTGCTCTATAGAACTCCAGGATACTTACTATCACATCAATATAGCAAAGCACTTCAGGCGATTCCTCTGCTTTCTGCTGGGGACAGTCATTTCCAATTCAGAGCTCTACCATTCCGTCTCACCACAGAGTGTTTACCAAGATCATGGCAGTAGCAGCAGTGCAGCTGCACCATCGGGGTATCAAGGTTTTCCCATTTTTAGATGACTGACTTCTCACTGCTTCCACTGAGCATCTCCTTCTAACACACCAGAACCATGTACTCCAGTTGCTTCAGTACTTAGGAATTTCAATAAACCTACCAAAATGTCAATTGACTCAATGCAAACTATAGAATTCATAGGATGCCACCTAAACAACAAACTTCAGATAGTCAGCCTTCCCTCAACCAGGGTCCAATCACTTCGCCTGACAACCCTACACATTCTTCATCACCCAAAACTACCAGCAAGGTTAATCCAATGTCTCTTGGGTCTCATGGCATCTATGATTCTTATGACTCTTCTAACAAGATTTTTCATGGGGGTACTGCTATGCACTTTATCAGTACAATAGACACAATCCACCCTCCCTCTACATACAAAAATTCAGATTATGCAAGCCTGCAAAAACACATGACTTGGTGTATAACTTCCCCATCAGTGACCAAGAGCCAGCCTTTCCAGATGAATTCTCCAACAGCAACAGTGACCACTGATGCATCCCTTCTAAGGTGGGGGTGGGGGGCATTTTGAAGGGAAGATGGTCCAAGGTACATGGTTGACAGAGGCCAATCTTCATATCAATATACTGGAGTTGAGGGCAGTTCTTCTAGTGGTGTAGGCTTTTCAGGACCTACTCCCCAAGGGTGTAAGATCCATACAATCAGACAATATGATGGTTGTATGGTACATCAACAAACAAAAAGGAACCATTGTTACCCTCTTTGTCAGGAAGCCATGAGAGACTGGCAGTGGATGACATCTTCACAATGCTTTCTGATAACAATGCACATTCTGGGGATTTCCAATGTACTTGCAGACAAATTAAGCAGAACAGTACTAATGCCTCATGAGTGGTCCTTCAACCCTGCAGTGACACAAGCAATTTTCAGTTGCTATGGTCAACCTTGCTGTGACTTTTTTGCCTCATATATAAACAACAAATGCAGCAGGTACTTTGCCCTTTCTCCACAGGAAGAGTCACCAAGGGATGCTGCGGTCCACAACTGGCCCTCAGGTCTTCTGGACACTTCCCCCCATTACCTCTAATGAGCAAGTTCATACAGAAAACCAAACAGTGCAAGACCAGGTTTATCCTCATTGCACCCTTTGGCTCTGAAAGTTTGGCTTCCCTTCTTATGGCCTCTTCTAGTACATCCTCCACGGATGTTGGATCAGTATCCAAATCCACTATCCCATCCATCTGGACTGCCTCCTCAGGATCAGACATCCATCAAGCTAACCTCATAGTTCCACCAATTTTAACCATAGCCAGACATGCCAGGCTTCCTCATGCAGTAGTCAACATTCTTTCTGCTTTACAGAAACCATCGACTAGGAAAGTTTATCGCAACAAATGGAAAAGATTTTCAGTTTGGGCTTATTCCAAGGGTTATATCCCTTCTCACTGCCATTTCCTTCCATACGTGAATTTTTGTCTAATCTATTTGACAAAGGCTCCAGTTTTGCTACTATCAAGATTCAATTGGTGGCTATTTCCAATTTTCATGTTGGAGTTAATGATATGTCGATTGCATCCCTCAAGATTTCAAAAGCTTTTCTTAAGGGTACATTTCTTTTGAGACCTCCCATTAGAGATCCCGCACCACTATGGGGCATCACCATTTTCTTACAAGCTCTGATCCAACCTCCCTTTCAGCCTGCTAATAAAGTAGATTTAAAATTTCTTACTTGGAAGACTATTTTTCTATTTGCAGTAACACCAGCCAGACAAATCTCAGAATTACAAGTTCTCTCATCAATGTTCCCATATCTGTTTTTTCACAAGGACAGGGTTTCCCATAGAACTAATGCATCCTTTACTGTTCCCAAGGTAGCATTTGATACTAATTTAAATCAATCTATACATCTCCCTGCATTCTTTCCAAAATATTCCAACAAAGGCGTATACTCCCACATTTACTAGTTGTTTACAGATAACTCAGATTTTATATTAACAGGACAAAGGACTTCAGAAAAGATGATCAAATGTTCATTTCCTTTGTTAGGCCAAAATTAGGAAAAGCAGTCTCTAAAGTGACTCTTTCCAGATGACTTTCAGATTGCATCTCCTTCATATAACATCAATATCCTGGAGATGTGAACAGTTCTCCTAGCATTGCTGGCATTTTAGGACATCCTCCCCAGGGGTAGGATATCAGTACAGACAGACAATATATCAGCAGTTTGGTAGAAATATTTAAATTTAACCTGAATAACGAAGTAGCAAGAAGGAATAATTTTCTTTTTAGGGATGACAGTATTCATTTAAAGCTTTATGAATATGGAATAATGAAAACATGGTTATAATTAAAGCAGATGACAACACAAAAAGTGTATCTTGGGGGGATTTGTTCTCTGTAAATAACATTAGAAGAGATAGAGGGTGACTACACATGGCAGCACGTATTTTTCTATAAACTGTCTTTCTATAAACGTTTAGCCTGCCAACCATTACATAACACATTCAAAGAGTGAAAATACTTAAATAAATGTAGATAGTTCATTTAGTTCACACTGTATATAGTGATTTTTGATAAAGGTGTGCAATTGGTGTTTTGAGGGAAAGGTGGTAGTCAACATACAATTTAAAAAAGATAATGTATGCCTGCATGTATAAAATATGGAAAGGTGCAGACTATGAAATGAGTGAGAAATGGGTACTGTGAAAATAATGATGAAACTTATGAAAATTAGTGATAAATACAAATGTCAGTGTGCGGAATTTATTTTTGAATGGCCTCACAAATCCTGTAAATGAAAATAGGCCAATAACATTTCTTAGAAAATATAAACTCCATTGTATAATGATACAGGAAATTCACTTAGGTGATCAGGAACACATTAAGCTTGTTACGCTTGGCTTTAGCAAGAGCTACTTTGTAGTGGGGCTTGAAAAAAGAGTAGCAGTAATGTTGTTGTATCTTTCAGTTTTTCCCGGTTAGGGGTCACCACAGCGGAACTCCGGTCTGCTAATAATTGTCAGTAGAGTTTTACGTACAGAGTTGCCAGCTCTGATGCACAACCTTCAATGAAGGTATGCCCATTCACACATGTCTCCATACAGAAGATGCTTTAGCTGAGAATCGAACAGGACAACGTCTTACTGTGAGGCAACACCGCTATATTTATATCAAAAAATAATCATAGATGTGATAGAAGAAAATAAGCTAGACAAGTATGGAAGATATGCACTGGTTAGAGGGCATTGGGTCTATATTATTTGAACAAAGTTTTCTAACTTCAAATACCATATGGGCGACACTATATGTTCGATGTTAGAAAACTCCGAATACTGAAAAAAAAAAAAAGACTAAACTCTAAACTAATGGTTGTTAACGGCGGGGGTGTGGGGGTGCAGGGGGGCTTGCCCTCCTGCTTTAACATGTTAGGTGACCTTTTTCTTTTTTTTTTCAGTATGCAAAGTTTTCTAACTTCGACCATATGGTGTTGCCCATATGGTATTTGAAGTTAGAAAACTTTGTTCAAATAATATAGAACCGAGGGCATTGGTTAGATTAAATATGTCCATGTATTTAATAGCAAAGTGAATTAAGGAAAATGGTGACTAAAATAATAAGCTTCCTTCAAGGTGTTTTGTGTAGGAGAGGTGACTGGAACATTATTAACAGAAGATGTGTCAGGTGGACCAAGAAAAATATCTATTTAGAGAGAGTAATTTCCTAAAGATATATATGAAGGAATTTGGCATGGCACGTGCTGAAGAGATTCTATATCCGCGGTGGTACAGCAGTAGTGTTGTTAACTCACAGCAAGAGGTTCTCCTGTTCGATTCTCGGCTGGAGTGCCTTCTATGTGGACTCTGCATGTCCTCCCTGTGGTCGAGTGGCCTCCGAATGGGCATGCCTTCGCTGAAGGTTGGGCGTCAGGCTGGCAACTTGGCACCATAAAAATTGACTGCCAATCATTAGCGGACCGGAGTTCCGCTGTGGCGACCCCTAACTGGGAAAAGCCGAAAAGACAAACAACAACATGCTAAAGAGATTCTGGGGGAAGAAGAGATTATAGCTATGTTTATCTAAGCATGGTAGCTGTGCTTGACAGGATAGGATCTGTATAACCAATAAGCATGCCTATTTGTTGAGGGTGATGTAAGTTCACCCAGTCACCATGGACAGACTATGCCAATATTCAAACTAATCTTGAAAGGCATCAAAGATTCCCTGCATACTTAATTAAAAAATAGGTTGAGGAAAAGTTGCAGCATTTTATAAAGAGTTGAAGAAAGCACAGAAAACATTGGTTGGGCCTGAGAGTTTGTTAAAAGGAATTCAATGTTTTAGTTATTGAGAAGTCAAAAGCAATGAGGACACATTATAATAAAGGACATTTAGAAGCCATAAAAAAGATTAAAATATTGCCCGACACAAACGATAGGTTGAACAGTGAGGGAGAAGAGGAGCTATCTCACTGTAAAAAGAAAATAAATGCACACTTAAAATATTAATGAATTTAGAGAAATAGCAATTAAGCAAGCATATTTTGAGAATACTTCCAAAAAGCAAATAATTTGGGCCCAAAAACTAGGACAACAGAAAGTAGAAACCCAAAACAAAATCCATAACCTTTCTATAATATTTCTAGAAATATTTAAATAATTTTATGAAAAATTATTCAAGGATGAGGAAAATGGCTCCAATAAGAGTCTGCTCATAAGAAAATTTTGGAAGGAATAAATATTAGCTATTAGCAAGGCTTATAGAAGAGAAAACAAAAAAGAAAGAGCCCCAATAAAATCCAGGTGGCACAGATACACAAGTAAAAGACTAGGTGAAGATGGAATACCAACAGAAGTGTGGAAAATGGGAATTATACAAGGTGTCACATATGTTCTTTAATCATCTGATGGGAGGACAGATAACGGAATAATGGAAAATCTCCGGAAACCAAAAAAAAAGTGTAAACGTATTTTATTAAGAACGTTTTCGCTTCTGTGCAACAGAAGCTTCTTCAGACAAAAAAGAAGCGCCAAAACCACTGTTTAAATTCTAAAATGTTGCTATCATGATGTCATTTCCTTAGCAACCAAGGTGATTAGTTCATGATTACTAAAAACACTGTTTACTGAAAAAATATATATACATTCACCATCAACACAAATAGAAAAATATAAAAATCACATTAAAGAATGTTATGTTAACCACTTCAGTAAAACAAGAATAGTATTGTAAATTTTTATAAAACAATCTAATAAAAACCGGCTAACGGTATTAACGCCTTTTTAAAGGCTTAGAATTTATAAAAACATATTGGAAGGGACATAGCAAGAACAAGGTCCCATCTAAGCAGGGAGAAAAAAATGTGTAAAATCTCATGTAGAATGCAACTTTTAACAAGTAGGATACACATCTAATACCTGAGGTAACTTTTATATTTTAAAATAACAGAAATGTTGCAGGCTTCATTTAACCCAGGGGAAGAGAAAGCATTTAATAACAATTGCCATTCCAATTCTTTTATTTCAAGCAAAAGGGGTTGAAAAATAAAAAAGTTGACAATGCTCTTTCGAAGCACATTATAGATCATGTTGGGCACAGTTTTTGTTTCATGGGCATTGACCTTGTTAGGGTTGGGATTAGAGGGGGCCCCCAACCCCTTTTGCTTGAAATAAAAGAATTGGAATGGCAATTGTTATTAAATGCTTTCTCTTCCCCTGGGTTAAATGAAGCCTGCAACATTTCTGTTATTTTAAAATATAAAAGTTACCTCATGTATTAGATGTGTATCCTACTTGTTAAAAGTTGCATTCTACATGAGATTTTACACATTTTTTTCTCCCTGCTTAGATGGGACCTTGTTCTTGCTATGTCCCTTCCAATATGTTTTTATAAATTCTAAGCCTTTAAAAAGGCGTTAATACCGTTAGCCGGTTTTTATTAGATTGTTTTATAAAAATTTGCAATACTATTCTTGTTTTACTGAAGTGGTTAACATAACATTCTTTAATGTGATTTTTATATTTTTCTATTTGTGTTGATGGTGAATGTATATATATTTTTTCAGTAAACAGTGTTTTTAGTAATCATGAACTAATCACCTTGGTTGCTAAGGAAATGACATCATGATAGCAACATTTTAGAATTTAAACAGTGGTTTTGGCGCTTCTCTTTTGTCTGAAGAAGCTTCTGTTGCACAGAAGCGAAAACGTTCTTAATAAAATACGTTTACACTACTTTCTTGTTTCCGGAGGTTTTCCTGGACTCGCTTCGCTCTCCTGTTTTGCTGGTTTTGTTTTTCATTTTGATTTCACTAGTTTGTCTGTTTGTGATATGGCGAGTCCTAGGACACCAGTTCTATTCGGGTCTAGCAACGTTGCTTCTACGGATGTACCTTCTATAGATGACCCGAAGAGCATCGAAGCACTTTTGCTGTTATTTACTCAATGATTGGATGCCTTGAATTCGCGCCTGGACAGGATAGAGTCCAGTGAAGCGCCAACCGCACGGAATTCTAATCTTAGCCAACAAGCTTTTAATTGCATGGGGCTGGGGAGTGGATCTCCGGATTCGTTGCAACCCGGTCAACCACAGCGGTTGATTGTCACAGCTGGGAGTTCAAATATAGAACAGGCACCTTCCGGCACTAGTGCACATTCAATATCAAGTCAGGAAGACCGTAATAGTCGGAGTCAACCTGCCGGTATTGTGCCTGGTTTACTAGAACAGAATGCTGTTTTCAACGGTGCGAGCACTGACTCTAATGGCTTCAATTATAATCCTGGGCTTATTGGTGTGCCTACATTTGTTGAGTGGGCAGGGAATATCGAGGCTTTTGATTTTGGCACATCCCTTCCACCTGGTCCACCGGCTGCAGGAACTGGAACCACAGGTAACTCAATTGACAGTATTTCCGTGAATTTGAAAGTTCTGGATAGCAAAATGTTAAAAATAAAGAAACTACAATTAGAAGTTTCTTATTTTAAGCAGTGCATTAAAGAAAAAGTTATTCCCAAGGGACTGAGAAGCTCATTTGCCCCTACTGGGTTGTTCCATGATTCCTTGTTCATTGAAGACCTCACTAGCCTCTTTAATAAACAAGGTTTAGAACTTTTAGAGCTAATGGTGAAACACTATTTGAAACATATTGACATCTTGCTGACTGAAACTAATGTTTTAAACGAGAAAATTAAAACTGATATTAATTTCACCCGATACAAATATGACTATCATCGGATGTTTGAGAGCATCGATGCGCTATTGGTTAAACTTAAAACTAATAAAAATAAAAAACTATCTAGAGATAGGCAAGCCTATGCTAATGGGCTTGCTAATCCTAATCTGTATAAGAACATTACTGGTATTAAAAATTTGTCTGAAACACATAATAAAGGTGCTAATGACAGAGGGGTTACTCCCCCTGATGCTGCCCTGGATGAACACGACCATGAAATTGATGACGGGGATGAAGGTCCATCGTTTCAGGAACCAAGGAGGAGTAACAGAATCAAGGCTAATTATAACAACCATGGCAACCGCCCTAATTATAGAGGCCAACAGAAGCCTTTTTTAGGGCGCAAGAACTACCAGCGACAAAACAATCAGAACAAATTCAAATAGAGTCCACCTTTGGGTCTATGGTGGCCTCCTCTGTTAAACCTACTATTTTGACTAACATTAAGGGAGATTTTACAGTTTACAACTTCTCCCATGTCAATATAGAACAAGACCTAATTGAACTGCTGGCTTTTGGCCTCTCGTTTGTTCCTGACCAGAAGATTTGTTTATCTAAGTTCTTAATAGACTTTAAATGTTTTGTACGTAGCTTAAACCTCAAGGTGTTGTTCAATGGGGACTCAACAAAGGATAAACCTCCATTTAAGTTGTTAAGTGCTTTTAATCCTCCTCTACACCCCATTCTGCACACCTTTGAGAATGTTTGTGAACTAGATTTTAGACAACTTTTTGAAAATGTTAAATGGTTTGATTACCAAAGTAACATTTCATTTGACCAAAGATCAAGTTTGAAAAATTTACGTAATCTACCAATTAGGGTGATAAAACCAGACAAGGGTGGGGGCCTTGTCATTTTTGACAAGGATGACTACATTGAAAGAATGTCAACTGTATTGAACTCTCCTGCTTATGAAGTTTCATCTTTAAATGAGACATCAGGCCAATATAACAGGATCAAAAGGTATTTTAGGGACCTGTTTATTGAAGGGAGGATTGACATCGACACCTTCTATTTTATAAACATCTCTTTTCCCAGAGTTCCAGTTATGTTTGGGATCCCTAAAATCCACAAAAACCTGTCTGATCCACCGATGCGAGCCTTAGTGGATGGGAGATGTTCTATTACCCACCCTTGTGCTAAAGTGGTTGACTACATTATTGGTAAATACCTTATGTTACTACCTCAAATTTGTAAAGACTCTTGGTCTTTTTTAAAGTCTATAAATGACATTCCCTTTGACCCGTCTTTCAATTTCTTAACCATCGACGTGGTGGACTTATACACCTCCATACCACACCAAGAGGCGGTGGAATGGGTTGAGCTAATGCTGGTAGATTTAAAAGTGCCGAAAGATGAGATTGATGTTGTTACTCTTCTTCTTGACATCATTTTATCTTCTAATTTTTTTATTTTTAACAACTGCCACTACCTGCAGAAAAGGGGAATTGCCATGGGCTCCCCCTGCGGAGGCAGTGTGGCTAATTTAGTGGTTGCTTATTGGGAAAAAAACCTTTCTCCTAAATAACCCTCAGTTTAAAAACGTTATTAAGTTTTACACATGCTTTTTAGACAATGTGTTTGTATTCATTCAGGGCGATTTGGATATTGCTGCAAATTTGATTAAATATATGAATGAGTCATGTACCTTTTTAAAATTCACTTACCATTTTTCAGTCAGTGAAATTGATTATCTTGATGTTAAATTAGTTAAAGATCTTCATAACAATCGACTTCTTTCTAGTATCTTTAGGAAGCCTACTTATTGTAATGCTTTCTTACATTTCTCAAGCAACCATCCTTGGAAACAGAGGAGGTCAATTGTTAAAGGCCAGCTAGTTAGAGCTACACGCATGTGTAACACCTTAGCGGCCTTTGAAGACGAGTGTTCCACCCTTAGAAATATGTTTTTGAATAGGGGATACCCTATTGAGTTAATAGACAATTTAATCGAGGAGGTTTCTTTAAAAAGAGATCTGGGATTTTACCAACCCCTCCTTCAGGGTAGCAAACAGGTTACCCTTGACGCTACCGAATCTTTAGGTACGTCCCCTTGTAGCATGGAACCTGCACCCATTCAACATGAATCTAGTAGCCCCCTTCATTGTCAACTCATACCAGCTTGTGATTTTAAGTCCAGTTTAATTATTACACACAATAGACATGTTAATAATATGTGTTCTATTGTTAAGAAGAACTGGCATTTTATTTTAAATAATGCCTTTTTATCTGAGATTTTGGGCCCCTTCCCCTCTTTTGTGTTTAAAAGGGGTAAGAATTTAAAAGAGTTGTTGCAAACAGGAGATTTTTTATATCCCACATCTAGACAAACTGGGACATACTCCTGTGGGGCCTGTAACTGGTGTAGACTTTTGAGGGTAGGGAGTTCTTTTACCATAAAAGGGGAAAAATTTAATATTAATCACAAGATCAGTTGTGACACTAGGTCGGTGGTTTACATTGCACTTTGTAACTGTTGCCCTGCATTTTATGTTGGTAAGACGGACCGTAGGTTACGGGACCGGGTTTACCAACATAATTATGCCATAAAAAATAAAAAAGTTGACAATGCTCTTTCGAAGCACAATATAGATCATGTTGGGCACAGTTTTTGTTTCATGGGCATTGACCTTGTTAGGGTTGGGATTAGAGGGGGCCCCCAACCCCTTTTGCTTGAAATAAAAGAATTGGAATGGCAATTGTTATTAAATGCTTTCTCTTCCCCTGGGTTAAATGAAGCCTGCAACATTTCTGTTATTTTAAAATATAAAAGTTACCTCAGGTATTAGATGTGTATCCTACTTGTTAAAAGTTGCATTCTACATGAGATTTTACACATTTTTTTCTCCCTGCTTAGATGGGACCTTGTTCTTGCTATGTCCCTTCCAATATGTTTTTATAAATTCTAAGCCTTTAAAAAGGCGTTAATACCGTTAGCCGGTTTTTATTAGATTGTTTTATAAAAATTTACAATACTATTCTTGTTTTACTGAAGTGGTTAACATAACATTCTTTAATGTGATTTTTATATTTTTCTATTTGTGTTGATGGTGAATGTATATATATTTTTTCAGTAAACAGTGTTTTTAGTAATCATGAACTAATCACCTTGGTTGCTAAGGAAATGACATCATGATAGCAACATTTTAGAATTTAAACAGTGGTTTTGGCGCTTCTTTTTTGTCTGAAGAAGCTTCTGTTGCACAGAAGCGAAAACGTTCTTAATAAAATACGTTTACACTTTTTTTTGGTTTCCGGAGGTTTTCCTGGACTCGCTTCGCTCTCTTGTTTTGCTGGTCTTGTTTTTCATTTTGATTTCACTGGAATAATGGAAGATAGTAGTGGTGGCAATAATTGTTAAAGAAGGGGAAACAACCTGCAAACTCTGCATCATACAGACCAATATCAATTCAAATTCACGACTGTAATTTATTCATGGGCATTATTGCAAATAAGAGGACTAAAATCTTGCCAAGAATGAGAACTGTGACAGTGTAGTTTCACAGAAGGGAGTCCAAGCTCTGATAATATTGCTAAGACCATGATGATTCAGCAGGATGCTGAGTAAAGAGGGAATCCCATACTGATAATGAAACACTGATGCTGAAACCACTTTTGATAGGGTCTGTTGGGATTACCAGGAATTTTCTATGAGGAAACATGGTTTTCCAGAAAGCCTTAATAAAAACTAATGAGAATTTATAAGGGTTTGAAGGTAAGCATTAAATTAGGGAGCACAGTATCAGATAACCTTTTGTCTAAGTGGGGGAACAAGGCAAGAATGTCTGCTACAACTACTTAGAATCTTTGGCAGTGAAAAATAGGTATTCTCTGATGCAAGGATAGAGGTGGTATGGCCAACAAAATATAGCATTATTTGCAGCAGTATAATAATATATTTAACTATTCCAGATGTGGACTTGTTGGGCTTATTACACATACTTCAGAGATTTCAGTTTGTCTCAGGTTATAAAATAAATGGGAGTAAATAGAGGACCTTCATGTCCTCCCTGTGTTCTTGTGGGTTTTCACCAAGTGCTCCAGTTTTCTCAAACATTCAACAGACATGTAGTAGGTAGAGTGGGGATTCTAAATTTTCCATAGGTTTCTCTCTCTTTAATTTCTCCAAATCTTTTTGGTTTTTAATACCATGACAGGAATAGACCCCATTCCTAAGTGAAAGTATGATTAAAGTTCATGAAATTAGTATTGTTTCAATCTTTAATGTCAGACAGAAGTGCTCTTCATGCACCTGCAATGTGCCCAGTAATGACTCCTGCAATTCGCACGGAGTTACATGTATTAGTAACATATCTAAACACGATTGTAGATTCATTTTTATAACACCCGTTGGTCCTACTACTGTTGGAACTGTCTGGGTTTCTTTCTTCCACATTGCTCTTGTTTCTGCCTGCAAATCTTGATATTTTATGACTTTGTGTCTCTCTGTACGCAAGACACTGTAGTCATTGGGTGTAGTGATTTCAATAATCAATGCTACTTTTATCTTCTTTTCATGGACCACTATATCTGGTTTTCTCGCACCTACCTTTTGAACTGTTGGCAATGGGTGAACCCATGTGATGTAGACTTCATAATTTTCTATGATGCTTTGTGGCTCATGTTTCCAGTGTTTTTCAGCCAATTCAGTACCATAATGTTTGCACAATCTCCAGTGTAACAGTCTTGCCATATTATTATGCCTTTCAGTATACAATCTTTCTCCCATTACTATGTCACAACCATCAATGAGGTGTGTGACTGTTTCTTATTCTGTTTTGCAAAACCTGCATTTGTCTGTTTCTCTTACATGTTCAATAGACTTTATAAACCAGCGTGTATGGATCCCACTATCTTGGGCCACCAATATTAACCTTTCATCTTTTGGTTTAAATTCGCCTCTCCTTAATGGTTCCTGCGTTCGATCCTGAGCAATATGACGTTCTTCTAGAAGGTATTATACTTGAAACTATTTTTATGCATTTTCCACATTTCTTGCCTTCTCGTCTGATCCTTCACCTTATATTCTTTCTTTCTTTTGTTTTTTTGGCATTCGGTTGCTGCCTAATTTTTATCTACTACTGGTTTGATTTCCATTCCTGCTTGATTCCAATATGCTTCTGCTAGACTAAGCAGGGAAGTCATCTTAGATTTATTCTCCTCATGTTTCAAAATTTTCACTACATTTGAGTCTTGTGAGGTCAGCAGATATGTGTGCAATCCCACGATTGCAGATCCACACATGTAAGCAACCTCAAGGAGGTCCATACCTCCCTTGGAAAGGGGAATACATAATCCTGGCATGCACCAATTTTTATAAATCACTTGGTGAGCATGAAGCATCCTTCTCGTTTTTCTGTCTAATCTATCCCACACATTTTGTGGCCAGTCAATCACTCCAAAACTGTAAGTTAGGACAGGAAGAGCAAATTGGTCTGCAGCTTGAACTCTGTTTCTAGATGTCAACACTGTTTTCAGGATTAATTTAAGTCTTCTAAAATATTCCCTACTAAGTCTTATTCTCATTTGCTCATGTTTCATTGATGATCCCTCATCAATTCCCAAATATTTATACACTCCCTCCTACTCAAGTTCTTTTATATCATATTCTCTTCCAAAACTGATGTTTTCTTGGTGCTGCAGTTTTCCTACTTTCAAGGTTCCATAGGTCTGAGCGCATGCATGTATGATATCGAAGGCCTGGCAGTTTACTTCTCTTCCCCATTTTCCCTTGTAAACTCCATGGACAGTGATGGCAGGCCACAGAGTCAATCTAGGCATAATCCAGAACTTGAAGGAGGGAGGGTGCAGTGCAATTCTAGGGCCATAGCTATGAAATATAATTCCACATGATTTAGTGCAGAACTTTCCCTCCCTATGGTGTCATATTGAACTGAAATATTTTGGAATGTGGGTAAAACAGTGTACCCCAGACTGTAAAAGAAGCCTGGGAAGAAAGCAAACATGAACTCATAAATAGGCTATGTTCATGAAAAGTGATGACTATGGATTTAGATAATAAGATTCATGTAATCAAAATCTTTAGATTGCCTCTAACTTTGTATGTGGGCCAAACTTATTTTATGATACTAGGTTAAACATTTTGGTTAGCATTAAAAAGAGATACAAAGAGCTAGAGTTAAATAGAAAAACAATTCTACCAGTAGAACAAGAGGGGGATATTCAAGGTGACCCAAATTATTTTTTTAAATCTTGCACAGCTAGATAGTTATAAAGTAAAATGAAAGAGTATGATGCTATCCCAAAGGGGGAGGGGTGTCTAGGGACATAACAACCATGTGGACACAGTTTAAGGTAGAGGATGGGAGGAAACAGTCTTTGAATTGTATAAAATCATAAAACAGGTTTGACACTATTGAGGTGAAATAGTGGAAAACTGAGTTAATGTCAACAGGTATGGCCACTGCTCCAAGAAATGAAGGACAAGACAAAAATGCAGGACAAGAATGGAAAAGTAAAACAAGAGAACCTAGGTAACAGGAACACATTAATTGGGAAGGAACTAATATAAACTGGAAACAAGCAAAGAACCTTTTCACTTACATTTAAACACATTTCTACAATTCCAGTATCTATTAGAGGAAAAAAGAATTAGAATAAATTGCCAAGGGGAGAGAAAGTTACAACAGAAATAGTGAGATTTATAAGAGAATGCAAAACAAAGTTCACTGAAAATGAGAAATTACTACAGCTTACAAACTGTGGCATGCAACTAGAAAAATCAGTTCAAAGAAGGTCAAGCTGAATGGGTAAAAAGGATTGACAAAGAAAAAAACTCTTCTAATAGGAAAGACATTTGTATGGCTCTGTAGCTTAGAGTTTAGAGAGCTGGTCCTACAAACTAGGGGTCATGAGTTCAAATTTCATCAAGGCCCATGGTTTAACTCCTATAGCAGATAGAAGAGGATGAGTTTTAGTCTAGCAGTTGGCGCAGAGGGCTAAGGCTATGAGTTGTAGTTCTTGTGGTACAGAGTTTGATTTCCTCATCCCTCATTTGTCTGTTGTGTGAACTTTAGCAAGTCACTTAACCAGACAGTGCTTGGGGGCAACTAGGAATTTAGACTAGGGTCCTGAATGGTCCCCAGGACTGCAAGCATATATGAAAGAAACAAAGTAGGACATTTAGAATATTTGCCTGGAAGTGTCCGCATTAATATTTCTATACCCCAAAGAAGTTGCACAGGATGTTGTTACAAGGAGTTGATAGGTATGGGAAAGGGCAAGAATAGCTGGGCGCATGTATTCTGCACATGTCCTAAGTTAGAAAGTAAGAAATAAGTAATACAAAACATTCTAAACCAGTTATTTAATGAACAGCAAATTTTAAATAAAGACATCATGCTTATAAATTGGAACTTAAGACACATGTGAACCCTGGTGTAGTGATGCCCTATTAAGCCTTCTGATGTCAGTAGCTAAAAAAAACATTAGCGAGAAAATGTTAAACAAGTTTAGAACCCACAGTTAACATAATAACATTTATGAATGAGACTGAGATATATGAACAAAGATATAACTGGAACAGCAAGATTAAGCTGCACATATGTAAATGGCAATTATGGGATCAATATAAAGAAAGGAGAACCAACCTTTTTTTAAAACATCGTTATTAAATTATCACGTGAGACACAGGTACACATGCATTAACAGAAAATAAAACCAGAATCACTTTTTTATGCATTACATATTGCATATGTGTTTTCTTTCTTTCTTTATAACAATTATCACACAATTCCAAAATTACATATATTGCTCAATGCCTGCATTCTGTTAAACCTCATTCCTCCTCCTGAACATTAAGTGCATGTAATGTTTCAACAAATTTCATTTATTGCAATATAATTTTCTTGTTCCCTTATTTAAAGACCTCATTTCCAGTTCTTTATCTATTTAACAATATTCAATACTTCAATTACAGTTTGTATATATTTTGATATCCATTTTCTAGTAATTGATTTTTTGGCAGCCAATAGCATTAAACTTAATTAGGCTTTACGATGTCTAGGCAACTCATATCGTGTGTCCTCACTCAAAAGAATCATTTCCTTAGATACAGTTGTTTGTTCCTCCAATATTTCTGACAGAGTACTCTGTAGGGAATTTTTAAAATCTGCCAACTTGTTACACTACCAAAAACACATGTTCCCAGTCACCTCCCTCTTTCCCTTGACACCTCCAGCATTTGCTATCTACCCGAGGAAAAACTATTTCAAGTCTATTTGGGGTATAAAAATACATATGCAAATACTTCCAATCAAAAATCCTACATCTTCTGGACTTTGTTGTATATGTGGGCCATACAAATATGCTTCCATTGTTCCTTTGAAAATTGCTTTTACAGTTTCTATTCCAATTTTTTTCTAACCTCCTCTGATTGATTATTATAGTTAGCATGCAATATTTTATATGCCCTACTAATTATCTTTTTTAACAGCAGTTTTTTTTTTCTAGACTAAATAAAAACTCTACTAGAGCTTTTACTTAAAACTCCCCTAGCCCTTTCTCTTTGCCTGTACTCTCTTGGTTAGTTGCCATTTTTCTACAGTAAATTCCAGCCTCATCTTGCCAGATTTTAGTTCATCTGGCCCATATATTCCTTTGTTAGTATTTTTTTTAATTTTCCAGATTGGACACTGTAAGATTATGCTCAACAATATACTAAGGTTGAATGTAACTTTGCTACAAATATGCAATATCAATAAGGAATAAGAAAAAGCTTGCTTAAATGCAGAAACAGAGTTTAGTAATATGTGATTAGCATCCATACTAAATGACTGTGGCTTAAAAAAATAAGGAACTTGCTTTTGAGTGTATTACACACACACACCAAGAAAGCTGACTTTTTACAGACATGACAAGAATGTAATTTGCTTTCTTTAAAGAACTGACAACAGGACATGTTTTTCTAAGAAAGTTTAAAAATATGCTTTTCTAATCCACAAGGCGTTTCCTTGAAGACAGTTTACTTATCAGCATTTGCACAAGAACAGATGTGTCAGTATTTGCGTCATCAAGGCAGTATCTTTCCAAAATCAAGAGTGTGTGTGTTTAACTAAAAATATATATAAAGTCTGTATTAAATCTAGTTATGTCAGGGGTATGGTAGGGACACATTTTGTCCTGAGGTAAATGTTATATCTCTCACATCATCTGTACTATATGAGAAGTAAAGTAGAACATTTTCTGAAGCTGTAACAGAAGTATGTGTGGTTTATTATAAAAGTTATTGGCTACTGTTCTTAAAGACAGGTGCTGCAAAGTATATTCTCTCATCAGTTTATATTCTGCAAGTTTCTGTATGCAACAGACTGTGAATGCAACTATAACCAGACTTTGATTTCATCAGAATCCAGCCAGCAAGACTGAGTGTCTTAAGAAGACTTCAAATCCATCACAGTAAGCATCAGAGTAAAGCACAGTGCTGTAGCACCATTAAAATTAATTTTTCAATGGCAAGCTAGCCTGCATTTGAACCTAAAATCTACATTCAAACACAGAGAGAGTGATGGTAATCCCTGCAGAGGTTTACTTCAGTCAAATTGCAGTAACTAACAGTTGTATGTATGTGTAAATCCTAAACAGAAGTATTCCAGCTTATGCAGCTTGCAGTAGTAAAGTTTTTTAGACATCTAATTCCGGAGTGAGGCTGAAGCTCAAGTAGCAGTATCATAAATTCTCCAAGAAAAGGTGGATATCTACTTACAGAGCAGTCCACTGCCTGTTGTGCTTCACCAGCTTCTCAAGTGATTTTTGAAATAATTTCCAACCATCAGCAACAACAGCCTGATCACCTGTTTTCTTGCTAACTGGTAAGACTTTTTTTTTTACGTCAAATTTTTTAGTATGGATGCTATTCGACAGTTTGGATATTAGACAGTTTGGATATTAAACAGTTTGGATGTTATTAGACAGTATGGATATTTTCAGACATAGTTCAAGCAAATGTAAACCAAGCTTTAGTAAATTGCAATGTTGGTATACACAGCACATTAGTAAATGTAAAACCTTAGTAGGGCAGGTTGATAGTAAGGCATTATGCAAATGTATTACAATATTTGACTGGTATCTCAAAGAAAATCATATGGGGTATGACAAATGTTTACTGTGTGATTCAGATGTTAAACAGTTATGTTCTGTCACCATATGTGAGTCAAATCAGTTACTGACAAGACCTCTAGTACATTTTGTTATGAAAGAATGTAATAAAATTCTAAGATACAGACACAATGAGTTCAGGAAGCTTAGACAAGTTATACAAACATTTTTTCAAAAGTGCATAGGAGTTTCAGATTCAGCAGAGCAAGTTCATGAGATATATCAGGCAGACCATGAGGAGACTCTTAAACAGCAGTTACAAGATGAAGAAAATAGATTAGCTGAACTGACAGAGACTGACTTCCTACATGCATTAGGAAAGAGCAGGAAACTACAGCTGATCTTTACAAAAGAGGTATATTTTATAATATGTTTGTGTTTTGAAAATGGTTAAGCAGGATGGTAGGTAGGATGGTAAAATACAAATCATTCAAAAATGTTTAAAACTTACATTCAATTAAAGCAAGATATTTATCAGTACTACAGTAAAGTAGAGTGTATGACTGCTATTCTCATAGCATAGTCAAAAGGTAAACAAAACAGTTCTAGTGTATAAAAATTAAATAAAAATAGTTAATGAGTAAAGATTTAAAGTCACAACACTGACATGCTTGTATAAAGATTTAAAGTCACAAGAATGACATGCACGTATTTTCTTTTTATACAATGCACAAGAATAACAGGCAGACAACAGCAAATATAAATAATGTAAATATAAACGTGTTTGTTAAGCTAATATCTATTTATTTTTTACATTTTTTTATATAATTGTATAGTAACACCACACCAAACAGTTAAAGTTCTGAATTTTAAAAAGAAATAAAATAACGGATGGTATTAGTCAAGCAGTCTTTGTAAAATGAATGGCAGGGCAGTTAAATAAAAAATACTGAAATGTGAGCTCAGACCTTCCTAGACTGGATGAATAGTTATAGGAAATGTTGAGCAGATAAGATAAGAAACAAGACTGCCAGACAAGTGGCTTGAGTTTTTCAAAAAACTTATTATTAAAACATACTTGTTAAAATGTTCACATGAAACACTATTTGGTAATTATAGTAAAACATCAAAATTGTGCATATATGTCACTGATAAAAATAAAAAACCTCAGTTACATCAACTATAGCCAACATATAGTATACATACAGTTCAAATCAATTATACAGGAGGGTACAAATAACTACTATTAGAAGTAGACAGCAAAGGCAACAGAAAAATGATCAAATCAGACAAAGGTCTATAGTTTAATAACCTAATAAAGCGAACAAAGCTCCAGTCCACCAAGAACACAAGCCCAAAAGTTCCTTAACGCGTTTTTATTAATTTTGCACAAGTAAAAAGCAGCGTTTTCGCCACAAACACAGTGTGGCTTCTTCAGAGGAATTTTTTAAAAGAATACAAAAAGTACCTCCCTTTTTATAGGAGTTACTAATTACTTAATTAGTAAGCTTAATTGAAGAAGCTTAGTTAAAAAGACAGACACAAAAAACCTCGCCTGCTGTTACATTTACCCTTAAAAAATTGCATTCAAAGTGCAATAAACAATTATTTTGCACATCAGAAGCATATGTTATGCACTCTAAACGAAATAAAACATATAAGTAATCTAAAACAAGAAATATATGTAATAACAATATATCAAAAAATGTGTGTAATATAACAAATAAAAAATGTAAAAATGTTTCTAAAGGGACAACACAATTCACTCTAGCTAACTTCAGGCAATAAGGAAACCCTTTTGTAATACAGTAAAAGAAGTCAAATAACTAGAAATTAGAAATTGCAGCAATACTAACTGCACAAACTTACTCTACCTAGAATGCAATCTTATAATGTATCTGACTAAATAGTTCATATACATTAAGAATATTTAAAAGTGGAGAATATAAATACTGACTATACACAAAATGATTTATATTAAAGGCTTTTTTGTGTGAAAACAAGTGCAGTACTAGCAATACTAGAAAGTGACAAGCCAAATGGGTGAGAATTCATTAAGAGACATTTTCAATTTACTGGATGTCATCTCAGGTATGCTTTATACTTTAACACTGGGGCTATATTACAACTTTCATTTAGCCCCGGTGTATTGAAAGAGTCTAGTTTTAGCTGCCACAACAATTCACGTATTTCAAGTAAAATGGAAGTAGGACCACCCCTGATAGAGGGAGCTACATGGTCAATACCCATAAACGAAAATGCATGGCCCGGATTATTAAATACATGCTTAGCCAGTGCGTTTTCACATTTATTATTTTTGATTGCATAATGGTGCTGGTATATGCGCTCCTTAAACTTTCTATCCATCTTACCGACGTAGAAAGCAGGACAGCATATGCAAAAGGCCAGGTAGATTATAGATTTCGTGTCACAACAGATCCTACACTTAATAAAATATTTCCTATCTGAAACCTCAAATGAGGTACCTGACTTTATGAGGTTGCACCAATTGCACATACCACAAGGGAATGACCCCTTAATCCTATTAAAGGAGTCACCTAAAGAAACGCATTGTAATAAATCCTTCATATTCCTCCCTCTCCTAAAAACAACACGGGATTTTACCCCTAGTTTGACAGACAACAACGCATGTGTAGAAATAAAATACCAGTTCTTCATTAAAATGCCCAAAATAGCATCAGAATTTATGTTGTATGTCATGACAAAACTACACCCAAATTCCTGTGGTGTATTTTCAGAAACAAAACTTGTGGCACAAAAAAGTGACGTAGGTGGAATGTCACTAGCTGTATGCTCAGGGACTACTTCAACTGTGGGTAATACTGGAAGAAGGGGTTCATATAAACCTTCCCTTCTCTTAGTGGACACCTCATTAATGAGATCATCAACCAACCCTGATGGATACCCACGATGTAAAAAATAAACCTTCAAGCTAGTCACTTCGGACTGGAAATCACACAACTCACTGCACATTCTTGCCGCCCTCACTAGTTGGCCTTTAACGATGGCTCTTTTTTGTTTTAATGGGTGGGAACTAGTGAAATGAAGGAAAGAATTCACATAAGTAGCCTTCCTAAAAGTAACCGCTTTAAGCTTGTCAGATGTTGGGAGCCTTGACAAGCTAACATCAAGATAGTCAATTGAGTCAGTTTCAAATCGGTAAGTGAATTTTAAAAAGGTTGTTGTTGAGTTCAAATACTCAACAAAGGAGTAAGCGCTTGATGAGTCACCCTTAAATAAAATAAACACATCGTCTAAGAAACGTGTATAAAATGAGATCTTGTCATTCCAATCTTTGTTATTAAGTAAGAAGTGCCTTTCCCAATAGGCCATAAATAAATTGGCCAAAGCTGCACCACAGGGTGAGCCCATAGCTACACCCTGTTTCTGAACAAAGACTTCATTATCAAACACAAAAAAGTTTGAAGACAAGATGATGTCCAATAGCTCAGTGACATTATTAATGTCGTTCTTAGGGGCGCCCAACTCAAGTAGAAGAAGTTCAACCCATTTGATCCCTTCCTGGTGGGGGATAGATGTATATAGATCGACTACGTCGATGGTAAGAAAGTTAGTAGTCTCTTCTATTGTGACCCCCTTCAAGTTGGATAAAAAGACCAGGAATCTTTGCAAATGCTTGGGATGAGTTTTACATACTTAGAAAGCAAAAAGTCAATGTACTTGGAGCAAGGGTATGAAACAGATGACCTACCATCTATTAATGCTCTCATTGGAGGGTTGGCCAAATTTTTGTGGACTTTGGGTATACCAAACATGACAGGTGTTTTAGGATTCAAAATATCAATGTATTTAAAAGTATCCATGTCAATTCTACCACTTATGAACAGGTCCCTGAAATAACCCCTAATTCTACTTGAACAAGTATTCATTTCATTCAAGGAAGAGGCTTCATAAGCCGGGAATCAAGGACTTTGTACATTCTTTCCACATAGTCAGCTTGTTCAAAATGGCCAACCCACCCCTTTGTCAGGTTTTATAATCCTGACTGCAGAAGACCGTAATTTGTTTAAAGCTAACAATTGTTCTTTCGAGATGTTAAAAGTATTAGACTTAAAACTGTGAGACTTATCCATGTGCCTAATGTCTAACTCACAAGCACATTCAAACATTTTAAGGCTACATGTAAAGGTGGATTGAATACACTAGGCAGTTTTAATTTCAAATTGACGCCTGTGTTATCATTAAATAAAAGTTTTAAATTCAGTTTCCTGACATAACATTTTAAGTCTAATAACACCCTAGCAACATCACATTTGCTAGATGGAACAAAAGTGTTGCCCAATGCTAGAAGCTCAACAAGCTCTGGTTCTAATAAAAGGGCAGAAAAATTATAGATCTTAAAGTCACCATTTGCATTAGACAAAATAATTGGTAAACCATTAGTAACAGCCCTTTCAGGTGGATTCAATGCTTCCAGTTCCTGTTCACCCTCTGACGGGATTTGTTGTTGCTGTACCCTAAAAAAGAAGAGTTATTAGGGTTTGAATTTCTAGAAGAAGCCTGATTATTACTAGCAGTAGGTGCAACAGTATTTGCATCCTTATTATTTTCATGTCTCTCCTTGTTTCTATTACTTTAAAGGCCGTTGGCCTTCGGTATTAGAACTGTCAAGATTGTTATTAGGGGGGCATTCCATTTCATCCCCATCTGAGTATGTGACCAAATCATCCACATTTACAGTCTGTTTATTACTACTTAACTTAGGGAAGGCCTTCTCATTTGAGTAAGCCAACCTATCTCTATGTAGTTTTTTTGATTTATTAGTTTTAATTTTAACCAAATAGGTATCAATGCTTGAAAAAATGCGTGCATAATCAAAAGTGAATTTAGAAAAAGCAACATGAGACTTGATTTCTTCATCTAAAGCACATACTTCTTTTGTTAAGTTGTCTATACACAAAGAATAGTGTTTAACTAATAACTCAACTAATTGCAAGCCTTGTTTCTGAAAGAGACACTTCAAATCTAACAGAAATTCAACACTATCGATAATACTAGATGGTGTAAAAGCACTCCTAAGCCCCTTCGGGACCAGCCCTTCATTCAAGCATTGTTTAAAATAAGCTACTTCGAGCTGCAATTTGCGTAGTTTAAAAGTTTTTACATCAAGCAATTTTAGCTTGTCAGTCACTGAAGCAGATTCCTTTATGAGCACAGAGCTGTCCGGCACTGGTGGAGCGTCTGAAAAAGGTTTTGGAAAACAAAAAATGTCACCTGTATTCCTGATCCAGTCTGAAATGGACGCGGCGCCCATAAGCGCTTCCTGACAGCCAGTGTTCGAATTATTAGTGTCCGCCAAACCATTAGATGATCCTGTCACTAAAAGTCTATCAGAACAAGCGGTACTCCTTAACGGTTGAGCTGGAGGGATAGAGCTCACAGAGTCACTGAATGCACGCAGTGCGTCAGATGATGAACCATTATTTCCCGATGTAACAGGAACCTGAGTCTGGCGGTTCCTTTCAAAAGAGTCCAAGCGTGCATTAACACGGTCAATTTTTTCCGTAAGGGACAACAGCAGTTTAGATAAATCCAAATTGTCAGTGTTAGCTGAACCAAACAAGTTAGGGCTAGAGGGGCTCTCGGTAGGTACCAAAGCCATATGGAACAAACGAAAAACCAAAAAAGCAGGAAACAAACAAGCGAACAAAGCTCCAGTCCACCAAGAACACAAGCCCAAAAGTTCCTTAACGCGTTTTTATTAATTTTGCACAAGTAAAAAGCAGCGTTTTCGCCACAAACACAGTGTGGCTTCTTCAGAGGAATTTTTTAAAAGAATACAAAAAGTATTTTTCGAACAGTCCGAAGTGACTAGCTTGAAGGTTTATTTTTTACATCGTGGGTATCCATCGGGGTTGGTTGATGATCTCATTAATGAGGTGTCCACTAAGAGAAGGGAAGGTTTATATGAACCCCTTCTTCCAGTATTACCCACAGTTGAAGTAGTCCATGAGCATACAGCTAGTGACATTCCACCTACGTCACTTTTTTGTGCCACAAGTTTTGTTTCTGAAAATACACCACAGGAATTTGGGTGTAGTTTTGTCATGACATACAACATAAATTCTGATGCTATTTTGGGCATTTTAATGAAGAACTGGTATTTTATTTCTACACATGCGTTGTTGTCTGACAAACTAGGGGTAAAACCCCGTGTTGTTTTTAGGAGAGGGAGGAATATGAAGGATTTATTACAATGCATTTCTTTAGGTGACTCCTTTAATAGGATTAAGGGGTCATTCCCTTGTGGTATGTGCAATTGGTGCAACCTCATAAAGTCAGGTACCTCATTTGAGGTTTCAGATAGGAAATATTTTATTAAGTGTAGGATCTGTTGTGACACGAAATCTATAATCTACCTGGCCTTTTGCACATGCTGTCCTGCTTTCTACGTCGGTAAGACGGATAGAAAGTTTAAGGAGCGCATATACCAGCACCATTATGCAATCAAAAATAATAAATGTGAAAACGCACTGGCTAAGCATGTATTTAATAATCCGGGCCATGCATTTTCGTTTATGGGTATTGACCATGTAGCTCCCTCTATCAGGGGTGGTCCTACTTCCATTTTACTTGAAATACGTGAATTGTTGTGGCAGCTAAAACTAGACTCTTTCAATACACCGGGGCTAAATGAAAGTTGTAATATAGCCCCAGTGTTAAAGTATAAAGCATACCTGAGATGACATCCAGTAAATTGAAAATGTCTCTTAATGAATTCTCACCCATTTGGCTTGTCACTTTCTAGTATTGCTAGTACTGCACTTGTTTTCACACAAAAAAGCCTTTAATATAAATCATTTTGTGTATAGTCAGTATTTATATTCTCCACTTTTAAATATTCTTAATGTATATGAACTATTTAGTCAGATACATTATAAGATTGCATTCTAGGTAGAGTAAGTTTGTGCAGTTAGTATTGCTGCAATTTCTAATTTTTAGTTATTTGACTTCTTTTATTGTATTACAAAAGGGTTTCCTTATTGCCTGAAGTTAGCTAGAGTGAATTGGGTTGTCCCTTTAGAAACATTTTTACATTTTTTATTTGTTATATTACACACATTTTTTGATATATTGTTATTACATATATTTCTTGTTTTAGATTACTTATATTTTTATTTCGTTTAGAGTGCATAACATATGCTTCTGATGTGCAAAATAATTGTTTATTGCACTTTGAATACAATTTTTTAAGGGTAAATGTAACAGCAGGCGAGGTTTTTCGTGTCTGTCTTTTTAACTAAGCTTCTTCAATTAAGCTTACTAATTAAGTAATTAGTAACTCCTATAAAAAGGGAGGTACTTTTTGTATTCTTTTAAAAAATTCCTCTGAAGAAGCTACACTGTGTTTGTGGCGAAAACGCTGCTTTTTACTTGTGCAAAATTAATAAAAACGCGTTAAGGAACTTTTGGGCTTGTGTTCTTGGTGGACTGGAGCTTTGTTCGCTTGTTTGTTTCCTGCTTTTTTGGTTTTCGTTTGTTCCATATGGCTTTGGTACCTACCGAGAGCCCCTCTAGCCCTAACTTGTTTGGTTCAGCTAACACTGACAATTTGGATTTATCTAAACTGCTGTTGTCCCTTACGGAAAAAATTGACCGTGTTAATGCACGCTTGGACTCTTTTGAAAGGAACCGCCAGACTCAGGTTCCTGTTACATCGGGAAATAATGGTTCATCATCTGACGCACTGCGTGCATTCAGTGACTCTGTGAGCTCTATCCCTCCAGCTCAACCGTTAAGGAGTACCGCTTGTTCTGATAGACTTTTAGTGACAGGATCGTCTAATGGTTTGGCGGACACTAATAATTCGAACACTGGCTGTCAGGAAGCGCTTATGGGCGCCGCATCCATTTCAGACTGGATCAGGAATACAGGTGACATTTTTTGTTTTCTAAAACCTTTTTCAGACGCTCTGCCGGTGCCGGACAGCTCTGTGCTCATAAAGGAATCTGCTTCAGTGACTGACAAGCTAAAATTGCTTGATGTAAAAACTTTTAAACTACGCAAATTGCAGCTCGAAGTAGCTTATTTTAAACAATGCTTGAATGAAGGGCTGGTCCCGAAGGGGCTTAGGAGTGCTTTTACACCATCTAGTATTATCGATAGTGTTGAATTTCTGTTAGATTTGAAGTGTCTCTTTCAGAAACAAGGCTTGCAATTAGTTGAGTTATTAGTTAAACACTATTCTTTGTGTATAGACAACTTAACAAAAGAAGTATGTGCTTTAGATGAAGAAATCAAGTCTCATGTTGCTTTTTCTAAATTCACTTTTGATTATGCACGCATTTTTTCAAGCATTGTGATACCTATTTGGTTAAAATTAAAACTAATAAATCACAAAAACTACATAGAGATAGGTTGGCTTACTCAAATGAGAAGGCCTTCCCTAAGTTAAGTAGTAATAAACAGACTGTAAATGTGGATGATTTGGTCACATACTCAGATGGGGATGAAATGGAATGCCCCCCTAATAACAATCTTGACAGTTCTAATACCGAAGGCCAACGGCCTTTAAGGCGAAGTAATAGAAACAAGGAGAGACATGAAAATAATAAGGATGCAAATACTGTTGCACCTACTGCTAGTAATAATCAGGCTTCTTCTAGAAATTCAAACCCTAATAACTCTTCTTTTATAGAGTACAGCAACAACAAATCCCGTCAGAGGGTGAACAGGAACTGGAAGCATTGAATCCACCTGAAAGGGCTGTTACTAATGGTTTACCAATTATTTTGTCTAATGCAAATGGTGACTTTAAGATCTATAATTTTTCTGCCCTTTTATTAGAACCAGAGCTTGTTGAGCTTCTAGCATTGGGCAACACTTTTGTTCCATCTAGCAAATGTGATGTTGCTAGGGTGTTATTAGACTTAAAATGTTATGTCAGGAAACTGAATTTAAAACTTTTATTTAATGATAACACAGGCGGCGTCAATTTGAAATTAAAACTGCCTAGTGTATTCAATCCACCTTTACATGTAGCCTTAAAAATGTTTGAATGTGCTTGTGAGTTAGACATTAGGCACATGGATAAGTCTCACAGTTTTAAGTCTAATACTTTTAACATCTCAAAAGAACAATTGTTAGCTTTAAACAAATTACGGTCTTCTGCAGTCAGGATTATAAAACCTGACAAAGGGGGTGGGTTGGCCATTTTTGAACAAGCTGACTATGTGGAAAGAATGTACAAAGTCCTTGATTCCCCGGCTTATGAAGCCTCTTCCTTGAATGAAATGAATACTTGTTCAAGTAGAATTAGGGGTTATTTCAGGGACCTGTTCATAAGTGGTAGAATTGACATGGATACTTTTAAATACATTGATATTTTGAATCCTAAAACACCTGTCATGTTTGGTATACCCAAAGTCCACAAAAATTTGGCCAACCCTCCAATGAGAGCATTAATAGATGGTAGGTCATCTGTTTCATACCCTTGCTCCAAGTACATTGACTTTTTGCTTTCTAAGTATGTAAAACTCATCCCAAGCATTTGCAAAGATTCCTGGTCTTTTTTATCCAACTTGAAGGGGTCACAATAGAAGAGACTACTAACTTTCTTACCATCGACGTAGTCGATCTATATACATCTATCCCCCACCAGGAAGGGATCGAATGGGTTGAACTTCTTCTACTTGAGTTGGGCGCCCCTAAGAATGACATTAATAATGTCACTGAGCTATTGGACATCATCTTGTCTTCAAACTTTTTTGTGTTTGATAATGAAGTCTTTGTTCAGAAACAGGGTGTAGCTATGGGCTCACCCTGTGGTGCAGCTTTGGCCAATTTATTTATGGCCTATTGGGAAAGGCACTTCTTACTTAATAACAAAGATTGGAACGACAAGATCTCATTTTATACCCGTTTCTTAGACGATGTGTTTATTTTATTTAAGGGTGACTCATCAAGCGCTTACTCCTTTGTTGAGTATTTGAACTCAGCAACAACCTTTTTAAAATTCACTTACCGATTTGAAACTGACTCAATTGACTATCTTGATGTTAGCTTGTCAAGGCTCCCAACATCTGACAAGCTTAAAGCAGTTACTTTTAGGAAGGCTACTTATGTGAATTCTTTCCTTCATTTCACTAGTTCCCACCCATTAAAACAAAAAAGAGCCATCGTTAAAGGCCAACTAGTGAGGGCGGCAAGAATGTGCAGTGAGTTGTGTGATTTCCAGTCCGAAGTGACTAGCTTGAAGGTTTATTTTTTACATCGTGGGTATCCATCGGGGTTGGTTGATGATCTCATTAATGAGGTGTCCGCTAAGAGAAGGGAAGGTTTATATGAACCCCTTCTTCCAGTATTACCCACAGTTGAAGTAGTCCCTGAGCATACAGCTAGTGACATTCCACCTACATCACTTTTTTGTGCCACAAGTTTTGTTTCTGAAAATACACCACAGGAATTTGGGTGTAGTTTTGTCATGACATACAACATAAATTCTGATGCTATTTTGGGCATTTTAATGAAGAACTGGTATTTTATTTCTACACATGCGTTGTTGTCTGACAAACTAGGGGTAAAACCCCGTGTTGTTTTTAGGAGAGGGAGGAATATGAAGGATTTATTACAATGCGTTTCTTTAGGTGACTCCTTTAATAGGATTAAGGGGTCATTCCCTTGTGGTATGTGCAATTGGTGCAACCTCATAAAGTCAGGTACCTCATTTGAGGTTTCAGATAGGAAATATTTTATTAAGTGTAGGATCTGTTGTGACACGAAATCTATAATCTACCTGGCCTTTTGCACATGCTGTCCTGCTTTCTACGTCGGTAAGACGGATAGAAAGTTTAAGGAGCGCATATACCAGCACCATTATGCAATCAAAAATAATAAATGTGAAAACGCACTGGCTAAGCATGTATTTAATAATCCGGGCCATGCATTTTCGTTTATGGGTATTGACCATGTAGCTCCCTCTATCAGGGGTGGTCCTACTTCCATTTTACTTGAAATACGTGAATTGTTGTGGCAGCTAAAACTAGACTCTTTCAATACACCGGGGCTAAATGAAAGTTGTAATATAGCCCCAGTGTTAAAGTATAAAGCATACCTGAGATGACATCCAGTAAATTGAAAATGTCTCTTAATGAATTCTCACCCATTTGGCTTGTCACTTTCTAGTATTGCTAGTACTGCACTTGTTTTCACACAAAAAAGCCTTTAATATAAATCATTTTGTGTATAGTCAGTATTTATATTCTCCACTTTTAAATATTCTTAATGTATATGAACTATTTAGTCAGATACATTATAAGATTGCATTCTAGGTAGAGTAAGTTTGTGCAGTTAGTATTGCTGCAATTTCTAATTTTTAGTTATTTGACTTCATTTATTGTATTACAAAAGGGTTTCCTTATTGCCTGAAGTTAGCTAGAGTGAATTGGGTTGTCCCTTTAGAAACATTTTTACATTTTTTATTTGTTATATTACACACATTTTTTGATATATTGTTATTACATATATTTCTTGTTTTAGATTACTTATATGTTTTATTTCGTTTAGAGTGCATAACATATGCTTCTGATGTGCAAAATAATTGTTTATTGCACTTTGAATACAATTTTTTAAGGGTAAATGTAACAGCAGGTGAGGTTTTTTGTGTCTGTCTTTTTAACTAAGCTTCTTCAATTAAGCTTACTAATTAAGTAATTAGTAACTCCTATAAAAAGGGAGGTACTTTTTGTATTCTTTTAAAAAATTCCTCTGAAGAAGCCACACTGTGTTTGTGGCGAAAACGCTGCTTTTTACTTGTGCAAAATTAATAAAAACGCGTTAAGGAACTTTTGGGCTTGTGTTCTTGGTGGACTGGAGCTTTGTTCGCTTGTTTGTTTCCTGCTTTTTTGGTTTTTCGTTAATAACCTAATAAAGCGAATGTATAACCAAAGTGTTGGGCTGACATACATTATAAAGCAAATAATCAATAGTGCAATACTATAGGGGGAGGGGTACTTTCTCAGTTTTACACTGACTGTGTGAGCAGCATTGCAAAAGGGTATAAAATAAAGCTACAGGAAGAAATATCTCATTCCTTCTTGACAATACTCTTTCAGGGGGAGGGAAAAACAGGTATTAGTGCATTACAAATATTGGTAAACAGATTAAACCTGACAGGATAAGATATTTTACAAGTTGTTAATAGCTATCATTCTAGTTATTATTGTATTGTTTAGTATTAAATTGTATTTACAACCTGTTAAACTGTAAAGTTATACAAGAGATGACTTAAAATTGCTTTATTAAAGCTATACAAGAGAGAGTAAAGATATGTAAAAATTGAGCAAGAATGGTCACTATTTTTAATATGTTTTTGGCAAGACAATGTTGGTATGCAAAAAGCATAGTTGCCTCTGGTGGCAATTACACTAGATACTTCTAAAGAGACATAAGATTTTTCCAAGATTTTGCTTGATGTTAATGTTACTAAATTTGTAGATTGGACTATATACAAATACAAAAGAATTCAGTAAAAATAAAACTAATGTCTAGTAACAAATATGTGTGAAAAGCTATGTGTGAAAAAACATGTTTGTAAAAACAAAAATTGGGTCCGGGATAGCTGCTAGATTGAAATGCATGAATAGCAAACAGTCTGTGTAAATACATACTGTGCAGGATACATTGTAATAAGTTCAAAAGTAATTTGTCAAGTTGTAATATTGTCACTGATTTTAAATTGGAATCTTATTGGTTAGTTAAAGAAAAATTAAATATTGTATTCATACATCTAATGGACTAATATGTACATAGCATTCTTTAGTATATACATCATGTTTTTTAATCCTCAAGTATTAAATATACTGAAATAATTGCATTCAAATATTTATTATCTAAGCCCAGTTCAGTACTTTATGTTCACTTCACTGTCAACCAAGATGTTAATGGGCAGTTCAGAGACATGACCACAATGTTATGGTTAAAATGACATTGAAACTGTATATTTTCAGCAGTGTATAAATGCTTGGAGTAGCACATAGTTCTTGTCTCTTATAGATATTAGTTTATCTCTAATATTTTGATATAAAATAATGATGAAAGAGTTCTAAGTCATAAATTAAGTTCTGTGATTGCAAAAGAATAAATTAATCAAGTTAAAAAAATTAAATTAAAGCAGACAGCTCATAGCTGATGAAATGTTTTCATAAAATGGTCTGTAAAAGAAAAAGTTGTTAAATACATTCAGTTTTAGTAGTAATACTTGATATCATTGTATTAACTATGTAAAATTGCATTTTGACTTGTTGTCATCATCATCATCTTCTTTCGGCTGTTCCCGTTAGGGGTCACCTCAACAGATCACTTGTTTCCATTTCTTCCTGTTGTCTGCATCTTGCTCTGTCACACCAACCACCTGCATGTCCTCTCTCACCACATCTATAGACCTTATCTTAGGCCTTCCTCTTTTCCTGTTACCTGGTAGCTTCATTCTTAGCATCTTTTTCCCAATATACTCAGCATCCCTCCTCAGCACATGTCCAAACCAACATAATCGTGCCTCTCTGGCTTTGTCTCCAAACCTTCCAACTTGGGCTGACCCTCTAATATACTTATTCCTAATCCTGTCCACCCTTGTCACACCCAGTGCAAATCTTAACATCTTTAATTCTGCCACACCCAGCTCAAACTCCTGCCTTTTTGTCAGTGCCACTGTCTCCAACCCATATAACATACCTGGTCTCACTACCCTCTTGTAGAACTTCCCTTTCACTCTTACAGGTACTCATCTGTCACAAATCACTCCTGACACTCTTCTCCACCCACTCCATCCTGCCTGTACTCTATTCTTCACCTCTCTTCCACACTCACCGTTACTCTGAACTACTGACCCCAAGTATTTAAACTCATCCACCTTCGCCACCTCTACTCCTTGCATCCTCACCATTCCTCTATCCTCCCTCTCATTCACACACATATATTCTGTCTTATTCCTGCTGACCTTCATTCCTCTTCTCTCTAGAGCATATCTCCATCTCTCCAGGGTCTCCTCCACCTGTTCCATACTCTAACTACAGATCACAATGTCATCTGCAAACATCATAGTCCACGGGGACTCCTGCCTGATCTCGTCTGTCAACCTGTCCATCACCATTGCAAATAAAAAGAAAACTAAAGATTTTGTTTTTTAATGTGTTTTCTATAAAAAATAAAAAGAGAGAATTGTAAGATTATGCTCAACAATATACTAAGGTTGAATGTAACTTTGCTACAAATATGCAACATCAATAAGGAATAAGATAAAGCTTGCTTAAATGCAGAAACAGAGTTTAGTAATATGTGATTAGCATCTGTACTAAATGACTGTGGCTTAAAAAAATAAGGAAATTGCTTATGAGTGTATTACAGACACATCAAGAAAGCTGACTTCTTACAGACATGACAAGAATGTAATTTGCTTTCTTTAAAGAACTGACAACAGGACATGTTTTTCTAAGAAAGTTTAAAAATATGCTTTTCTAATCCACAAGGCGTTTCCTTGAAGACAGTTTACTTATCAGCATTTGCACAAGAACAGATGTGTCAGTATTTGCGTCATCAAGGCAGTATCTTTCCAAAATCAAGAGGGTGTGTGTTTAACTAAAAATATATATAAAGTCTGTAATAAATCTAGTTATGTCAGGGGTATGGTAGGGACACATTTTGTCCTGAGGTAAATGTTATATCTCTCACATCATCTGTACTATATGAGAAGTAAAGTAGACCATTTTCTGAAGCTGTAACAGAAGCACGCGTGGTTTATTATAAAAGTTATTGGCTACTGCTCTTAAAGACAGGTGCTGCAAAGAATATTCTCTCATCAGTGTATATTCTGCAAGTTTCTGTATGCAACAGACTGTGAATGCAACTATAACCAGACTTTGATTTCATCAGAATCCAGCCAGCAAGACTGAGTGTCTTAAGAAGACTTTAAATCCATCACAGTAAGCATCAGAGTAAAGCACAGTGCTGTAGCACCATTAAAATTAATTTTTCAATGGCAAGCTAGCCTGCATTTGAACCTAAAATCTACATTCAAACACAGAGAGAGTGATGGTAAGCCCTGCAGAGGGTTACTTCAGTCAAATTGCAGTAACTAACAGTTGTATGTATGTGTAAATCCTAAACAGAAGTATTCCAGCTTATGCAGCTTGCAGTAGTAAAGTTTTTTAGACATCTACATCCAGAGTGAGGCTGAAGCTCAAGTAGCAGTATCATAAATTCTCCAAGAAAAGGTGGATATCTACTTACAGAGCAGTCCACTGCCTGTTGTGCTTCACCAGCTTCTCAAGTGATTTTTGAAATAATTTCCAACCATCAGCAACAACAGCCTGATCACCTGTTTTCTTGCTAACTGGTAAGACTTTTTTTTTTACGTCAAATTTTTTAGTATGGATGCTATTCGACAGTTTGGATATTAGACAGTTTGGATATTAAACAGTTTGGATGTTATTAGACAGTATGGATATTTTCAGACATAGTTCAAGCAAATGTAAACCAAGCTTTAGTAAATTGCAATGTTGGTATACACAGCACATTAGTAAATGTAAAACCATAGTAGGGCAGGTTGATAGTAAGGCATTATGCAAATGTATTACAATATTTGACTGGTATCTCAAAGAAAATCATATGGGGTATGACAAATGTTTATTGTGTGATTCAGATGTTAAACAGTTATGTTCTGTCACCATATGTGAGTCAAATCAGTTACTGACAAGACCTCTAGTACATTTTGTTATGAAAGAATGTAATAAAATTCTAAGATACAGACACAATGAGTTCAGGAAGCTTAGACAAGTTATACAAACATTTTTTCAAAAGTGCATAGGAGTTTCAGATTCAGCAGAGCAAGTTCATGAGATATATCAGGCAGACCATGAGGAGACTCTTAAACAGCAGTTACAAGATGAAGAAAATAGATTAGCTGAACTGACAGAGACTGACTTCCTACATGCATTAGGAAAGAGCAGGAAACTGCAGCTGATCTTTACAAAAGAGGTATATTTTATAATGTGTTTGTGTTTTGAAAATGGTTAAGCATACATGGTAGGATGGTAAAATACAAATCATTCAAAAATGTTTAAAACTTCCATTCAATTAAAGCAAGCTATTTATCAGTACTACAGTAAAGTAGAGTGTATGACTGCTATTCTCATAGCATAGTCAAAAGGTAAACAAAACAGTTCTAGTGTATAAAAATTAAATAAAAATAGTTAATGAGTAAAGATTTAAAGTCACAACACTGACATGCTTGTATAAAGATTTAAAGTCACAAGACTGACATGCACGTATTTTCTTTTTATACAATGCACAAGAATAACAGGCAGACAACAGCAAATATAAATAATGTAAATATAAACGCGTTTGTTAAGCTAATATCTATTTATTTTTTACATTTTTTTATATAATTGTATAGTAACACCACACCAAACAGTTAAAGTTCTGAATTTTAAAAAGAAATAAAATAATGGATGGTATTAGTCAAGCAGTCTTTGTAAAATGAATGGCAGGGCAGTTAAATAAAAAATACTGAAATGTGAGCTCAGACCTTCCTAGACTGGATGAATAGTTACAGGAAATGTTGAGCAGATAAGATAAGAAACAAGACTGCCAGACAAGTGGCTTGAGTTTTTCAAAAAACTTATTATTAAAACATACTTGTTAAAATGTTCACATGCAACACTACTTGGTAATTATAGTAAAACATCAAAATTGTGCATATATGTCACTGATAAAAATAAAAAACCTCAGTTACATCAACTATAGCCAACATATAGTATACATACAGTTCAAATCAATTATACAGGAGGGTACAAATAACTACTATTAGAAGTAGACAGCAAAGGCAACAGAAAAATGATCAAATCAGACAAAGGTCTATAGTTTAATAACCTAATAAAGCAAATGTATAACCAAAGTGTTGGGCTGACATACATTATAAAGCAAATAATCAATAGTGCAATACTACAGGGGGAGGGGTACTTTCTCAGTTTTACACTGACTGTGTGAGCAGCATTGCAAAAGGGTATAAAATAAAGCTACAGGAAGAAATATCTCATTCCTTCTTGACAATACTCTTTCAGGGGGAGGGAAAAACAGGTATTAGTGCATTACAAATATTGGTAAACAGATTAAACCTGACAGGATAAGATATTTTACAAGTTGTTAATAGCTATCATTCTAGTTATTATTGTATTGTTTAGTATTAAATTGTATTTACAACCTGTTAAACTGTAAAGTTATACAAAAGATTACTTAAAATTGCTTTATTAAAGCTATACAAGAGAGAGTAAAGATATGTAAAAATTGAGCAAGAATGGTCACTATTTTAATATGTTTTTGGCAAGACAATGTTGGTATGCAAAAAGCATAGTTGCCTCTGGTGGCAATTACACTAGATACTTCTAAAGAGACATAAGATTTTTCCAAGATTTTGCTTGATGTTAATGTTACTAAATTTGTAGATTGGACTATATACAAATACAAAAGAATTCAGTAAAAATGAAACTAATGTCTAGTAACAAATATGTGTGAAAAGCTATGTGTGAAAAAACATGTTTGTAAAAAAAAAAATTGGGTCCAGGATAGCTGCTAGATTGAAACGCATGAATAGCAAACAGTCTGTGTAAATACATACTGTGCAGGATACATTGTAATAAGTTCAAAAGTAATTTGTCAAGTTGTAATATTTTCACTGATTTTAAATTGGAATCTTATTGGTTAGTTAAAGAAAAATTAAATATTGTATTCATACATCTAATGGACTAATATGTACATAGCATTCTTTAGTATATACAGCATGTTTTTTAATCCTCAAGTATTAAATATACTGAAATAATTGCATTCAAATATTTATTATCTAAGCCCAGTTCAGTACTTTATGTTCACTTCACTGTCAACCAAGATGTTAATGGGCAGTTCAGAGACATGACCACAATGTTATGGTTAAAATGACATTGAAACTATATATTTTCAGCAGTGTATAAATGCTTGGAGTAGCACATAGTTCTTGTCTCTTATAGATATTAGTTTATCTCTAATATTTTGATATAAAATAATGATGAAAGAGTTCTAAGTCATAAATTAAGTTCTGTGATTGCAAAAGAATAAATTAATCAAGTTAAAAAAATTAAATTAAAGCAGACAGCTCATAACTGATGAAATGTTTTCATAAAATGGTCTGTAAAAGAAAAAGTTGTTAAATACATTCAGTTTTAGTAGTAATACTTGATATCATTGTATTAACTATGTAAAATTGCATTTTGACTTGTTGTCATCATCATCATCATCATCTTCTTTCGGCTGTTCCCGTTAGGGGTCACCTCAGCAGATCACTTGTTTCCATTTCTTCCTGTCGTCTGCATCTTGCTCTGTCACACCAACCACCTGCATGTCCTCTCTCACCACATCCATAGACCTTATCTTAGGCCTTCCTCTTTTCCTGTTACCTGGTAGCTTCATCCTTAGCATCTTTTTCCCAATATACTCAGCATCCCTCCTCAGCACATGTCCAAACCAACATAATCGTGCCTCTCTGGCTTTGTCTCCAAACCTTCCAACTTGGGCTGACCCTCTAATATACTTATTCCTAATCCTGTCCACCCTTGTCACACCCAGTGCAAATCTTAACATCTTTAATTCTGCCACACCCAGCTCAAACTCCTGCCTTTTTGTCAGTGCCACTGTCTCCAACCCATATAACATACCTGGTCTCACTACCCTCTTGTAGAACTTCCCTTTCACTCTTACAGGTACTCATCTGTCACAAATCACTCCTGACACTCTTCTCCACCCACTCCATCCTGCCTGTACTCTCTTCTTCACCTCTCTTCCACACTCACTGTTACTCTGAACTACAGGCTCCAAGTATTTAAACTCATCCACCTTCGCCACCTCTACTCCTTGCATCCTCACCATTCCTCTATCCTCCCTCTCATTCACACACATATATTCTGTCTTATTCCTGCTGACCTTCATTCCTCTTCTCTCTAGAGCATATCTCCATCTCTCCAGGGTCTCTTTCCACCTGTTCCATACTCTAACTACAGATCACAATGTCATCTGCAAACATCATAGTCCACGGGGACTCCTGTCTGATCTCGTCTGTCAACCTGTCCATCACCATTGCAAATAAAAAGAAAACTAAAGATTTTTTAATGTGTTTTCTATAAAAAATAAAAAGAGAGAATTGTAAGATTATGCTCAACAATATACTAAGGTTGAATGTAACTTTGCTACAAATATGCAACATCAATAAGGAATAAGATAAAGCTTGCTTAAATGCTGAAACAGAGTTTAGTAATATGTGATTAGCATCTGTACTAAATGACTGTGGCTTAAAAAAATAAGGAACTTGCTTATGAGTGTATTGCAGACACATCAAGAAAGCTGACTTCTTACAGACATGACAAGAATGTAATTTGCTTTCTTTAAAGAACTGACAACAGGACATGTTTTTCTAAGAAAGTTTAAAAATATGCTTTTCTAATCCACAAGGTGTTCCCTTGAAGACAGTTTACTTATCAGCATTTGCAAAAAACAGATGTGTCAGTATTTGCATAATCAAGGCAGTATCTTTCCAAAACCAAGAGGGTGTGTGTTTAACTAAAAATATATATAAAGTCTGTATTAAATCTAGTTATGTTAGGGGTATGGTAGGGACACATTTTGTCCTGAGGTAAATGTTATATCTCTCACATCATCTGTACTATATGAGAAGTAAAGTAGACCATTTTCTGAAGCTGTAACAGAAGCACGCGTGGTTTATTATAAAAGTTATTGGCTACTGCTCTTAAAGACAGGTGCTGCAAAGAATATTCTCTCATCAGTGTATATTCTGCAAGTTTCTGTATGCAACAGACTGTGAATGCAACTATAACCAGACTTTGATTTCAGCAGAATCCAGCCAGCAAGACTGAGTGTCTTAAGACGACTTCAAATCCATCACAGTAAGCATCAGAGTAAAGCACAGTGCTATAGCACCATTAAAATTAATTTTTCAATGGCAAGCTAGCCTGCATTTGAAAATAAAATCTGCATTCAAACACACAGAGAGTGATGGTAAGCCCTGCAGAGGGTTATTTCAGTCAAATTGCAGTAACTAACAGTTGTACATATGTGTAAATCCTAAACAGAAGTATTCCAGTTTATACAGCTTGCAGTAGTAAAGTTTTTTTAGACGTCTACATCCAGAGTGAGGCTGAAGTTCAAGTTTCAGTGTCATAAATTCTCCAAGAAAAGGTGGATATCTACTTACACAGCAGTCCGCTGCCTGTTGTGCTTCACCAGCTTCTCAAGTGATTTTTGAAAAAAATTCCAACCATCAGCAACAATAGCCTGATCACTTGTTTTCTTGCTAACTGGTAAGACTTTTTTTTTACGTCACATTTTTTAGTATGGATGCTATTCAACAGTTTGGATATTAGACAGTTTGGATATAAGACAGTTTGGATATTAAACAGTTTGGATGTTATTAGACAGTATGGATATTTTTAGACATAATTCAAGCAAATGTAAACCAAGCTTTAGTAAATTGCAATGTTGGTATACACAGCACATTAGTATATGTAAAACCTTAGTAGGGTAGGTTGATAGTAAGGCATTATGCAAATGTATTACAATATTTGACTGGTATCTCAAAGAAAACCATGTAGGTATGACAAATGTTTATTGTGTGATTCAGATGTTAAACAGTTATGTTCTGTCACCACATGTGAGTCAAATCAGTTACTGACAAGACCTCTAGTACATTTTGTTACAAAAGAATGTAATAAACTTCTAAGAGACAGACACAATGAGTACAGGAAGCTTAGACAAGTTATACAAACATTTTTTCAAAAGTGCATAGGACTTTCAGATTCAGCAGAACAAGTTAATGAGACATATCAGGCAGACCATGAGGAAACTCTTAAACAGCAGTTACAAGATGAAGAAAATAGATTAGCTGAACTGACAGAAACTGACTTCCTACATACATTGGGAAAGAGCAGGAAAGTACAGCTGATCTTTACAAAAGAGATATATTTTATAATATGTTTGTGTTTTGAAAATGGTTAAGCAGGATGGTAGGATGGTAAAATACAAATCATTCTCAAATGTTTAAAACTTCCATTCAATTAAAGCAAGATATTTATCAGTACTACAGTAAAGTAGAGTGTATGACTGCTATTCTCATAGCATAGTCAAAAGGTAAATAAAACAGTTCTAGTGTATAAAAATTAAATAAAAATAGTTAATAAGAGTAAAGATTTAAAGTCACAACACTGACATGCTTGTATAAAGATTTAAAGTCACAAGACTGACATGCATGTAGTTTCTTTTTATACAATGCACAAGAATAACAGGCAGACAACAGCATATATAAATAATGTAAATATAAACATGTTTGTTAAGCTAATATCTATTTATTTTTTTACATTTTTTATATAATTGTATAGTAACGCCACACCAAACAGTTAAAGTTCTGAATTTTAAAAAGAAATAAAATAATGGATGGTATTAGTCAAGCAGTCTTTGCAAAATGAATGGCAGGGCAGTTAAATAAAAAAATACTGAAATGTGAGCTCAGACCTTCCTAGACTGGATGAATAGTTACAGGAAATGTTGAGCAGATAAGATAAGAAACAAGACTGCCAGACAAGTGGCTTGAGTTTTTCTAAAAACTTATTATTAAAACATAATTGTTAAAATGTTCACATGCAACACTACTTGGTAATAATAAAACATCACAATTGTGCATATATGTCACTGATAAAAATAAAAAACCTCAGTTTCATCAACTATAGCCAACATATAGTATACATACAGTTCAAATCAATTATACAGGAGGGTACAAATAACTACTATTAGAAGTAGACAGCAAAGGCAACAGAAAAATGATCAAATCAGACAAAGGTCTCCAGTTTAATAACCTAATAAAGCAAATGTATAACCAAAGTGTTGGGCTGACATACATTATAAAGCAAATAATCAATAGTGCAATACTACAGGGGGAGGGGTACTTTCTCAGTTTTACACTGACTGTGTGAGCAGCATTGCAAAAGGGTATAAAATAAAGCTACAGGAAGAAATATCTCATTCCTTCTTGACAATACTCTTTCAGGGGGAGGGAAAAACAGGTATTAGTGCATTACAAATATTGGTAAACAGATTAAACCTGACAGGATAAGATATTTTACAAGTTGTTAATAGCTATCATTCTAGTTATTATTGTATTGTTTAGTATTAAATTGTATTTACAACCTGTTAAACTGTAAAGTTATACAAGAGATGACTTAAAATTGCTTTATTAAAGCTATACAAGAGAGAGTAAAGATATGTAAAAATCGAGCAAGAATGGTCACTATTTTAATATGTTTTTGGCAAGACAATGTTGGTATGAAAAAGCATAGTTGCCCCTGGTGGCAATTACACTAGATACGTCTAAAGAGACATAAGAATTTTCCAAGATTTTGCTTGATGTTAGTGTTAATAAATTTGTATATTGGACTATGTACAAATACAAAAGAATCCAGTAAAAATGAAATTAATGTCTAGTAACAAATATGTGTGAAAAACTATGTATGAACAACCATCCCAGGGATTCACTAATCCTCCATGTAAGACTAAATTAGTCCTACACAGAAACTGCAGCCTAAGAGTAAGACATCAGAGTGCCATGCATATTCATGAGGGTGTGCTGACTCAACTCTAAGGCTAACACGGAGCGTGCACGAGTGCAGGGGGCATGTCGGACTGCCAAGCAGTCCAAAAATCTATGCCCCTGCAAGTCTCTCAATCAGCAAATGTCGACTGACATGAGCGAGTCTGCTCAAATGTGTACATACTCAACACTACACTCCTCCACATTCTAAACCCCTGTACAATTAGAAAATGTAAAACTTTTATTTTATTTTTTATTATTCCCAATATAGCTGCCCGTATTTGCGCATGTTTGCACATGTTTGCCCATTGCTTAGCTACAGTTAGCAGTTTAGACATCGAAGAGGATAATAAGAAACTTATATGCAAATTAAGCCAAATAGCAATAGTGTAGTGGTAGAGCCTTCACACAAAGAGGAGGCATTCCTGGTTCAAGTCGCACCACTTCCCTTTCTATTTTCTGTAGGAAATCTGTATATAAAAATAATTCCTGACATTTATCTGTTAAATTTTAGTTAAAAGCATTGAAATGGCCTATGTAGTAGTGAACGATATTTTATATATATATAAGAAGGTGAAATGGTTATGCATACTGATGAATGCATAAGTAATGTATCTTAAGCAATGTGAAGCACCGCTAAGCAAAGTTTACCAGTATTAAGCACATTTAAGTATAATTGCTCATAGCTTAGCACTGCTTTAACTAGTGTAATGGCTTTGCGCGGAGCTGCGCATCGAGCAAACTAGCGCAAACAAAATATGTTTGCTCGTAGCTGCACACCGCGCTAACTAGTGCAACGTCGGGCAACGTCAAGCAATGTCGCGCAACATTGGGCAAAGGTAAGCAAAGTCAGCTAAACACAGCCAAAACCTCCTAGCCGGTCTGGCCAGTAGTAAAATATAAAGCAATGACAGGCCTCAAACCCAGGACACTGTGCACCATAATCACAGTACTAAACCACTAAGCCATGACAGCTTTTCATATGCATGCACTTTCAACACACACACATACATATCAATGGAAGTTTACCCATTGCTAAGCAGGTGTGCTTTCAGCTGAGATTTTTCAAAACCAGCCAATCACAAATAAGTGCGGGAAATGAGGCATATTTAAGCTCCATGGGTGGGAATACTTGCCATAACTGATTGTAGCTCCCATCTGCAGTCAGCTTGGCCGGTGTTGGAGAGGGCTCTCAATTTCTAGCACAACGTTGGGGCATTGAGGAGTCAAAAGTAATGGTTTGGCTCCTCGTCCATAATCATGATGAGAGACTCCTGCAGGGCCAGTTACAGGGCACTGAATACAAAACGGAAGCCTGGAACCGTGTAGCTCATGATCTCACCAGTGCCACAGGCGTCCCTCGGACTGGTGAGCAAGTCAGACACCACTACTCAGACCTGAAGAGATGCAAGGAGGACTGACTGAACCAGTGGATACAGGAGGCCCGTGGGATGGAAAATGCCCCTCTACTGAGTAGGTAGCCATGGAATGAAGTATGCAAGAATTGCTATCGTAGTCTATATTATGGATAGGTATGTCTCAATATCACTTCATTTACTTCACAGCTGCAGGTGTCTGTGCTGCGAATCACCAAACCTATGCAGATAGACTGCTAAGGCTGCACCACCAGGCAGGTTAGTAATTATTCTGCATGTATTGTTATATAAAATAAATGAGAGAGCCTGAAAAAAGTGTTGTAGCCCAATAATAAAGGTATAATAAGTCTTTTTTTTTCAAAACAGGTTTATTGTTTTAACATATAAGAGAAATATCATAACAATTTTATACAAGTAATTAAAAATAGGTATTATTATAATATTCAACAAAACAACTAAAGTATTTACAAAGACATCCACTACAATCAGATCAATTAATTAAACTAAAATACCATGCTATTGAAATTAAAATTTTTTTTAACAAATTTTGTAAATTATCCCATACAATAAAATAAGATGTTTTTCTATTTGTTCTAGTCCTAATTGTGTTTATTTCCATATGGCACACTATATTCATAACATTTTTAAATTCATTGAACGAAGGAGGTGTATCTGAAATCCAATTTCTAGTTATTATTTTCCTAGCCACTGCTAGAATAGACCATAACAAGGGAAGCTTAACCTTTTAACACTTTGAGGTACAGGTGTGTTGAATAATATAAGAGATTTAGAAATAATGAAATTATCTGTAAAAAGAGCCTGCAAAAATTCATTAATTGACTTCCAGTATTCTTTCAATTTTATACAGTCATAAAACATATGAGCCCAGTCAGCATTAATTTCTACATTACATCTTTTACATAGATTATCTTTATTATTTATTTTATTCATCATCAAAGGTGTATAAAAAGATCTATGTAAAAATTTCCATGTATAAAGTCTCCAGACAATGGAAGACGTAGTTCTATAAGCAGATTCCAATATATATTGTTTATCTTGTTGATTTGGTGGGTCCCCATTAATAGAAGTGAAATAATTCCAGTATGAATCTACACTGTAAAAAGTTTCTTGTCTGATAACTTTATGTATGTATGAAAGTTTACCTTTATCAGAAACTTTATGTTGTAAATTTAATATCAAGTAATCAATCAGTGTTGGAATAGATTCTTTAACAGTTATAGACATTAAATCTATTTTATTAATGAGATGTTGTCTAAAGGTCTGAACCTCTAACCAGCAAGTTTCTCTTAGTTCAAATTATTGTTTTAAGAAATCTAGATTTTTAACTTTATTATCAGATATCAACTGATACCAGTACTTTAGATCATTATCTATAGCTAAATGAGTTCCTTCAGAAGTAGATGACAAAAGCATACCCTGAGTATACATTATAGGAAATACAATAAAATTCCATTCCCTATACTTAGGGTGCATGAATATAAAGTTACGATAACTAATAATAATATTTAATGGGTAACAAACCATATGTTTAGGTGTAATAGGTGAAGTACAAAATTCCTTTAGTAACCATAACATGGAGTTATTTACAATCATATTTTTATGTGTTAAGGAGATTTTCATGAAGTGTATACTAATTAGCTCCCAATAATCTTTCCATTTTGTGACATATGACTGATCTATTAATAAAGTAATAACTTTTACAATAGAAGAGATAGTATATAAATTAAAGTCTGGAAAAGAAATACCCCCTTGAGACCAGCTATTAGTATGTTTCTTTAATGCAATCCTAGGTCTATTAGGTGCCCAGAAGAAATTTAACATTAGTGTGTTCAGTTTCTTGATAATTATTTTTGTAGGTGGAAGTATTATTGATTGTATTAAGTATAAAATCTTGGGGAATATTATCATTTTAATAATTGTAAGTCTCTCCTCCATAGTCAAAAACATATTATTCCAGGTATTAAAAAGATTTTGTATATTAAGAAAACAGGTATTATAATTATTATATATAATATATTTAATATCTTTAGATAGTATTATACCTAAATAAGTTATCTGACCTGAATTGGGTACATATTTAGTAAAATTACTAATGAGAATATTTTTTCGTGTATATAGGTACTATTTTAGTTCTTTGTTCATTGAATATTAAACCAGAAATACTTTTAAAATTCATCATGTTATCAAATAGAGACTGTATAGAAGAATTAGATCCTGCTGATGTAATTAGAACATCATCTGCAAAAGTTGAATTTTGGATGTTGTATTTTCATCTATTTCAAAACCCTCTATGTCAGTACTGTTTCTGATCAAATTAGCCCAAGGCTCCATTACTAAAGTGAATAATAGTGGAGAAAGTGGACATCCTTGTTTTGTACCTTTAAGAATGGGTATTTTTGTGAAACATATGTTCCTACCTTAATATAAGCCAACGTTCCTTTGTATAAATGTTCAATTAGATTTACAAATGCATCCGAGAAGTTTGTGCACTTCATTAAGGTAAACAGATAGTCCCAACTTACTGAATCAAATGCTGAACTTATATCAAGACTAATAAGTGTTAAATCTTTCTTTTTCCTATTTGCAAAATCTATTAATGTTAAAGTTCTTCTTATATTATCAAAAGTATTTCTATTTACAATGAAGCCTGTCTGATCTATATCTATAATGCCAGGAATGATTGTCTTCAATCTATCAGCAAAGATATTCATAAACATTTTATAATCAACATTAAGTAATGAGATGGGCCGATATGAAGAACATCTAGTTGTATCTTTATTAGGTTTTAAAATTGGCGAAATAAATGTATATTGCCAAGATGGGGGGGTTATTAACTCAATTTGGGCCAAAATAAAAACCTTATGTATTAATGAATATGTATTTTAGAAAGGATTTTATATATCTCTGGTATAATACCATCATTACCCGGTGCTTTGTTTGATTTAAGCTTATTTATTTGTGTAATAACTTCTGTATATGAAATACTCTTGTCCAATAGTTTAATCTGTTGTTTATTAAGCTTTTTATTCATATTTGTGGTTATAAACTCCTTTATTTTATCTTTAGGTTCCATGTTAATATTATTATGGTTAATTTTGTGAAAGTGATTTCTAAATTCATCTAGTATTTCTGGTATACTAGAAACATTCTTCTTTTTCCTTAGAGAAAAGATTTCTTTGATATGGTTTTGTTTATTCAACCTTTTGTTTTATTTTTAAGTCTATGTAAGTATTTGGGGCTTATTGAATAAGACAAAACTTGTATTTCTCTAAAGTTATTTTAACTTTATGAGTTAAAATTTCTTTGTATTTCTCATTTAGTTTGTTTATTTCTTCAATAACTTTTTGTCCATAATATTTTCTTTATTATTATGTTTATAAGAGTCTAATTTACTTTGAATATCTAACAATTCCTTATCCCAAGATTTCCTTTTATTATTATACCATCTGATACTTTGTCCATATAGATATGATTTTAAGGCATCCCAAACATAAACAATGGAGACTTCAGGAGTGTTATTTATGTCTAAAAAATGTTTTACTTCTGAAAGTATATATTCTTTATAGTCTTTTAGTTGAGTTAAGTATGCTGGTATCCTTTTGATCTGAACATTATAAGTATTTTTTATCATGAATTCAAAAACAATTGAATTATGATCAGATATAGGACATGAAATGATTTTGGAATTAATTAAATCTGTTACCATCTGGTTAGAAATAAAGACCCTATCTATTTTTGAATAAGTTTTGTATCTGTTAGAAAAAAGGTGTATGGTAATGATTTTGAATCTATCTGATTATTAATATCATTCAAATGATAAGAATTAGCAAAATCCTTTAAATGTTTTGCATTAGATGTAATTCTTCTCTTTCCTATAGTGGTAGTATCACTTTCATGTAGTATACAATTAAAGTCACCAGCTAAAATAATATCTCCTATAGAGAATGATATGATCTTATCAAGATGATGTTTCACTGTATTAATACCAATTCCAGGTATCCAATATACATTAATTAAAGTGTAAGTCTTCCCATTAATTTGTATTGTAACCATGCAAAACATTCCTTTGTCATCCTGATAAGACTTAAAGGAAAACAACAGTATATTAAAGCAGATTCCCCAACCTGCTGACTCTTCCAGTCCCTGTTCTTTGATAAAGCTTAAAAAAAAATCACCCTTGCAGCTTTAAAAAAAAAACCCGCTCAACTGTTTTCCCTGTTCTGCTTCCTAGCTTTCTATACTGTTTTTGTTTCACTTTGCAAACCAACTTGAAAAACCTGTAGCTGGCTCTGAAATTATGATGTCACATCTGCCATCTGTTCTTGCTCTAGCTATCAGGATGTTTCCTCCCCCAAAGTGACGTAATCCCTGCCTGATTTGCATGCTGTATAGAAGAGCCAGTGTTCCTCCCACATTGTGATGTCAGACCTGCCTTACCCAGCCCACTCAACCTAATAAAATCCATGTGGTGTGTGGAACTCCTTTTCATTGTATGTGTATCCTGTCAACTGCATTTGTTTGAGGGACGACTGAAAAGTTTGGATTGCCTGCATTTTCGCCTGCATTTTTTGCTTCATTGGTAAGATAAGTCTTCCTAGTGAATTCAAAATGTAATTCTACACACAGCCCCTGTTTGAATGCACTTCGTCCTATTTTGTGCTGCCTGATATAGTTTATGACTTTCTTCTGAACAGGAATACTCTCTTCCTCCCTATGAGGATTCTGCTGCTGAAGAATCTATCCCTTCAGCCTCTCCTCCTGAGGATTATTCTTTGGGGAAACCCTGTATACCATGAGGGAGCACTTCCACTGGGAGAGCCAAGACTACTCAGAATCTAAGAAAAGGCTCAGAGACTTTCCTTTACTACCTCAACACAGGCCTCTTGCTATCCCCCCTGTTTTAGACATTGTAGATGATGTATTTTCAGAGTCCGGTCTGTCTCCTGACTCTTTACCCCCTGCACCTGTTAAGCCAGACAGATACTACAGTGTTCCAGATTCACATAAATTTCTTTATAAAAACCCTGCTGTTGACCCAGAAACTATTTCTCAGGGTCCCAAAGGGGTCATGGCTTCCACTGCAACAAACCCTATCCCCTCTGATAGGGATTCAAGGGCACTGGACAGATGGGGAAAAAGGTTTACACTTCTGCTACCGTGGCTGAGAGGGCTTTAAATTGTCAATTTCATATGCTTAAATATCAGCAATACTTAATGTCACTGCTTAAACAGAAAATATTAACAAATTCTAAATGTGCAGAAAACAAGGAAATGCAGGATTTATTGCATGCAACTGAACAAGTGGGAAGGCATACTTTGCAATGTGGTTTTGATTCTCTGGAGGCCTCTTGCAGGGCCGCTGTTATGGGTCCTGTCATTAGGAGGCATGCTTGGTTAAAGGAACAGAATCTGCCTGATCATGTTAAACCAAAATTATTAGACGCTCCATTACAGCATGACACTTTGGTGTTAAAGCAGAGGAGGTGTTGAAGAAAATGGAGGACAAAGCAAAGTCCATGCAGACAGTTAAGGATTTCTTACAGGTGCAGCCACCCAGATTTAGCAGGAACTGGTCCACAAAGAATTGGTCCTTTCTGGTGTCAGACAGGCCACAAAGAGGCAGATACAGATGCCCCAGAGGCAGATCCCAGCCCCAAGGCTCATACAGATCTAAACAATGGGGTACTTCTACCTCCAAAAGCGGAGAAGACAAATCACAGTTATATAGGAAACAGTCCCAATGACTTTCCTCTGCCAGCACCAAGCACTTATCTTTTGGCAACCCCCTTAGGGGGAAAACTAGCACTTTTTCACAAAATTGGCACATGATCACCCAGGACAAATGGGTCTTGAATATAGTGTCTCAGGGCTACAGGTTCCACTTTCACACCCTGCCAAGGGCAAAAGGTAAGCCAGACCTGCCATACAATCAATGGGCAGAAGCACAAAAGCAAGTTTCATCCCTCATGGACATGAGGGCCATTCAGCGAGTACCACAGCAAGAGCAGGGACAAGGATTTTACTCAAGACTTTTCTTGATACCCAGAAAGGACAAAGCCTGGAGACTAATACTGGACCTGTCTATTCTAAACACATTTCTGGACGTTCCAAAATTCAAAATGTTGACTCTGCAGCAGCTTCTGCCTATGCTGGGCAAGAAGGCTTGGCTTGTAACTTTGCACCTAAAAGAGGCATACCTGCATGTCCCAGTCAGACAATCTTGCAGAAGATACCTCAGATTCATAGCTGGCTCAATACACTACCAATTCTCTGCACTGCCCTTTGGCTTATCTACTGCACCCAGTGTCTTCACAAAATGCCTGGCACCAGTAATTGCATTTTGCAGACAAAGAGGAATTCAAATATATCCTTACTTGGACAACTGCCTTATTCAAGCAGAGAACAAGGACATTCTACTAAAGCATCTGGTGTTTGTAAAAACATTACTAATTTGCCTAGGGTACACAGTAAACGAAAATAAATCAAAACTAGTACCCTCTCAAGAGACAATATTCCTGGGTGCAAGCTTAAATACAACTGCCCAGATGGCTTATCTCACGCTAGACAAACAAAGGCAACTGACTTCTTACTTCAAAATGTTGGCAACAAAGACCCAGTTATCTGCAAGAAAAATTCTGCAGTCTTTGGGCTTCATGGCATCCTGCATCCTGCTAATTCCATATGCCAGACTGCATATGAGGAAACTACAGTGGTATCTAAAAAGTGTTTGGACTCAACATTGCCACAGCCTGGAAACATTAATTACCCTCATTCCCTGCCTGCAACAGGAGTTTCGATGGTGGGCACAGGCCTGTCACCACAACAAGGGACAGCCATTCACTTTACCCACAGCCAGGCAGACACTAACAACGGATGCATCAGATTACGCCTGGGGCACCCACATGGCAGAAAAATGTATTCAGGGCACATGGCCCGCAAGCCAGATGCATCTTCATATCAATCAAAAGAGATGCTAGCTGTTCAAAATGCCCTGACAGCTTTCAAGGATCTACTTCATCCAGGACAACTACTGATAAAGACAGACAATACTACAGTCATGTGGTACATAAACAAGCAGGGAGGCACACATTCCTACCCCCTCTGCAGACAAGCCATGACTTTGTGGGACAAAGCATTGACTTATCAAGTTAACCTGCAAGCACAATTCCTGCCAGGAAAGATAAATACTCTGGCAGACAAACTAAGCAGAAACCTCATGGATCCCCACAAGTGGAAACTGGATCCACAAGTCTTCAGCATGATAACAAGGAAATGGGGATGCCCAGACATAGATCTGTTTGCCTCCCCTCACAACTGCCAACTACAGAGATTCTGCACAACCACTTATCACAAGCAAGCATGGAAAGTGGATGTCTTATCCTTCAGCTGGAAAAACCTAACAGTATATGCCTTTCCTCCACTGCCTCTCCTCCCCGAGGTACTCCTAAAGGTCAGACAAGAGAAGCCAAAAATGATACTGGCCACGCCAGCACTGGTACCCATTCCTAAAGAATTTGTCTCAAGGTCCAGCCTGGACATTGCCTCAAATTCCTCTCTTACTGACCCAACAAAACAATCAGATCCTGCACAGCCAACTCAGGACCTTAAGTCTGGCAGCATGGCAGATAATGTAGCCATTCAGAACACTCCTCTCTCCAAAGCTGTGATGGATGTTATTTTGGAGGCCAGGAGGCCCAGTACCAGAAAATCTTATTCAGAAAAATGGAAGAGATTCTGTGCTTGGAACCAGGCACAAGGAATTGACAGGTTTGTTGCAAACATTCCTCAGATTTTGCAATACTTAACTGAGATGCTGGACAGATGCCTATCCTTTTCATCAATTAAGATCCATGCCTCTGCCATTTCAGCCCATTACAATACAGAACCACCTATCTTTTCTCATTCTTTAATAAGGCAGTACTTCAGAGGGGCCAAAAACATAAGACATCCAAGGAGAGCACCAATACCTGCATGGGACCTCAATTATGTCTTGGAATAACTCATACTGCCTCCTTTTGAGCCAGCCTCAACAGCTGATATAAAATTCTTATCCTGGAAAACAGCTCTGCTCCTAGCAATAACCTCTGCAAGATGAGTCTCAGAGTTACAGGCACTCATGGCTGTGGAACCTTTTATCATTTTCCATCCAGACAGGGTTTTTCTGAGGACAAACCCGACATTTATGCCTAAGGTGGTGTCCAGTGTGGCCCTTAACCAAATCATTCACTTGCCTACCTTTTATCCAAACCCACAGAACAAGGGTGAGAGACTTCTGCATTCTTTGGACATACACAGACAGCTACGCTTCTACTTGGACAGAACTAAAGCTTTCAGAAAGACTGAGCAACTTTTACTGGCATATGATGCAGGATCACAAGAAAAGGCCATCTCAAAACAGACTATTTCAAAATGGATAGGCCATTGCATTAGTTTCTGCTATTCACAACATGGCAAATCAGTGCCTAAGGACATTAGGCTACATTCAACCAGAGCAGCAGCCTTCCTCCGAGGAGTACCAACCAAAGACATCTTAGAGGCTGGAACTTGGAGTTCGGTGCACACCTTTACAAAGCACTACCACTTACCTCTCTACTCTAAATCCAGAGCAGGCTTTGCCACTGCAGTTCTGCAGGGCCTCATAGCCTCTCCAAATCCTATTTAGCCCTAGCCACCCATCCTCAGCTTTGGGATTCAACCCAAGAGTAATGACTGCAACAGTGAAACATGATCAACATAGTACAGTTGTGTACCTACCATAAATGTAGATGTTCGAGTGTATTCACTGTTGCAGTCCAGGTTACCCTCCCACCATCCCCCTTTCTTTTGCTGGATCTTATCTGTACTTCTCTATTCTATACAACCTATGTGGTGTATTTGCTTGTAGATGAAGGAAATGGTTACCTTAGTGCATACATGTTTATTGGCATAATTTTTAGCCTACCCTTTTGGAGGCACCTGACATCTGGGCCAAGAAAAACTGAAGAAAATGGCGTCGGCTGCATCTTTTATACCCCTGGCACACTGACGTCAGGGAAGAGGTGACAGCAATCAACGCCAGACCAAGACTTTGGAATTCAGGCCGACCGCAAGTAGCCTGCCAGCAGGATAACCCAAGAGTAATGACTGCAACAGTGAATACACTCGAACATCTACATTTATGGTAGGTACATAACTGTACTTTCTGCTGAGTCAGCGTAGCAGGAGTATTCATTATGAATGGAGAATACTATATAATTTCATCAGCGGCACCCATTTGTTTCCACTTATATGTATTATTAGCATTGATATTTTGCAATAACACTGGTCTTGTACGAACTGACTGTTCGCTCAGGTTTGCTAGATTGTCTTACTGTAACACATCAGTAGCTTTAGTGGTGTTAATTGTACCATGCCAGATTTTTCAGTTATGGACATTGGAATTGCTTTATCAGCATAGGCAGTATGATTAGTGATGTGTGTGAATGCAAGCAAGGGGCAAGTGTGTGTGTGTGTGTGTGTGTGTGTGTGTGTGTGTGTGTGTGTGTGTGTGTGTGTGTGTGTGTGTGTGTGTGTGTATGCAAGAAACGGGCAAGTGTGTGTGTGTGTAAATGCAAGCAAGGGGCAAGTGTGTGTGTGTGTGTGTGTGTGTGTGTGTGTGTGTGTGTGTGAATGCAAGCAAGGGGCAAGTGTGTGTGTGTGTGAATGCAAGCAAGGGGCAAGTGTGTGTGTGTGTGTGTGTGTGTGTATGTGTGTGTGTGTGTGTGTGTGTGAATGCAAGCAAGGGGCAAGTGTGTGTGTGTGTGTGTGAATGCAAGCAAGTGTGTGTGTGTGTGTGTGTGTGTGTGTGTGTGTGTGTGTGTGTGTGTGTGTGTGTGTGTGTGTGTGTGTGTGTGTGTGAATGCAAGCAAGGGGCAGGTGTGTGTGTGTGTGAATGCAAGCAAGGGTGTGTGTGTGTGTGTGTGTGTGTGTGTGTGTGTGTGTGTGTGTGTGTGTGTGTGAATGCTTACTAAGCTGGGTGTGAGAATGCAAGCAAGGGGCAAGTGTGTGTGTGTGTGTGTGTGTGTGTGTGTGTGTGTGTGTGTGTGTGTGTGTGTGTGTGTGTATGCTTACTAAGCTGGACATTAATCCCTACGTCACTCGATGGGTTGCCAACTGGCTTACTGACAGAACCCATGCTGTAAAAGTAGCCCACTCCAAATCCAGCTTCTGACAAGTCAGAGTACCTCAAGGGTCAGTCCTGGGACTACTCTTGTTTGACATCTACTTCTCTGAAGTACAGGCCAACACTAAGGGATTCTGGCTAACAAAGTTCACAGATTACTGCAAACTGGGAGCCATTATTGAATCCCCAAATGTTCTGGATACTCTAGAAAAGGGCCTTACAGAAACAGATGCTTGGTGCCAGAGCCATGGGCTCAAGCTCAGTGCCAAGAAATGTATAGTTATCCCCTTTGGAAAAAAACATGTACCCATTCTGGGACATGCTACACTTAAAGAAATCCCAATCCCTCAGAGCTACACGCTCCAGGGATGTAAACCTTGTCATCACAATAAACAAATGCTATAGGGATAGGTTCCTGACTCAGAGACTGCCCTGACACTGGAATAGACTGCCCATACATGTCGAGCAGACCGCCTCTTTGGCCCTTTTCAAACAGAACATTGACGATTGGATGGGAGAAAGAAATTAACCCCAGGGTTCACGTCACTTACCCTGCTAGACAGGGGTCCAGGGTAGAAAATAGTGTGGAAGTAATAGCCAGGGAATTGTTATGGCTAGGCTTGTATAAGCCCTAGGGCCGATAGCCTAGTACAAACCTATGAACCTATAGTTAACAGACTGCTATCAGAAGGAAGAAGCCCTTGGGTCATTTTAGCTGTTGCCAAACAAACTTTGTGTCTGTGTGATAAGGGGCAAGTTTGTGCGCATCTGTGTGATAAGGGGCAAGTGTGTGCACATTTGTGTGATAAAGGGCACTCTGCCAGTATCTGCTGAATTTTACAAAACCACTTTACCTCTAAAGCTGTCCCAGCACAATCTGGTAGTTAGATGTAACTTTAAATAAACTATACTGGCATGTTCTTCATATACTGAATTGATCAAGTCCGTTTTGTGATTTATGATTTAGTGTTGAATTGTCACTTAATTCCATTAGGTACTGGTGTGCCTTTGCTGGGTAATTTTTTCCCTGTGGTTGTGGAACTGTGTAGTTATAAGGACAGGAAGAATTTGATTGTTCCCAGGTGGTGTGGGCATGGTTGCTTAACCCGCCCCTCAAAACCGTAACACCTTTAGTTTTGCAGCCATGTTTGGATGGATTTGGATCAGGGTGATTGCAGTTTATAGGTCTCCTTTTTGCTGGGATTTATGTAAGACCCCTAAAGTGGGAAGGATGAAAGTTTAAAAATAAAACATCTTTCATGAAAGGTCTGAGGTGGAAGACTGTGTATGTGGTTATGCTGATAAGAACTGGAAATTCCTGTGTTAACACTAATGTACAGTAGACAGTTTATTGGATTGTGTTGTAGAAGCTGAATCTGTGGACAGGTTTACTGGGCTGTGTAAAGTAGGGCTCACTAGTGTTGGATTAAAGTACTTTAATAATGTTGTAGGTGGAAAACTGTTCAATGGGTGCATTTCATGTACAATTTGAATGGAGCGGCTTGATGTGTAAGATCTGTGTAGGCAAAGTACATAATTACTCGTGCATTCCTTGGACGAAGCCTGGGGTCATTCTTGGTGTTGCCAAAACAAACTTGTGGTTAGGTGTGTGAAAGGGTGAGTGTGTGAGCTGAGTGAGTGTGGTGTGTGAGTTAAGTGAGTGCATGTGGGGGGTGAGTGAGGGTGGGTGAGTGAGGGTGGTGTGTGGGTGGGTGAGTGAGGGTGGTGTGTGGGTGGGTGAATGTGGGGAGTGAGTGTGGGTGAGGGTGAGTGAGTGGGTGAGTGAGTGTGGTGGGTGAGCGAGTGGGTGAGTGGGTGAGTGGGGTGATTGGGTGTGGGTGAGTGTGGTGGGTGGTGAGTGAGTGAGTGTAGTGAGTGAGTGTAGTGAGTGGGTGTGGGTGAGTGAGTGTGGGTGGGTGAGCGAGCAGTTGAGTGTGGTTGAGTGTGGGTGAGCGGTTGAGTGTGGGTGAGCGGTTGAGTGTGGGTGAGTGTGGTGGGTGCGTGAGTGAGTGGTTGAGTGTGGGTGGGTGAGTTGAATGTGGGTGGGTGAGCTGAATGTGGGTGAATGAGTGAGGGTGGTGAGTGTGGATGGGTGAGTGAGTGTGGTGGGTGGGAAGTGAGTGTGGGTGAGTGAATGTGGGTGAGGGTGAGTGTGGTGAGTGTGGGTGGTGGGTGAGTGTGGATGAGTGAGTTGAGTGTGGGTGAGCGTGAGTGAGTGTGGTGAGTGAAGTGTCTGAGTGAGAGTGAGTGGTGAGTGTGGTGAGTGGTGAGTGAGTGGTGAGTGTGGTGGGTGAGTGTGGTGGGTGAGTGTGGTGGGTGAGTGTGGTGAAGTGAGTGGGTGAGTGTGGTGAGGTGAGTGGGTAAGTGTGGGTGAGTCTCATTTTTGGATGTAATTGCTAAATTTTGTAAACTTTGTTTTTGTATTGTCATATTGCTTTACATTGCCCTACCAATATGTGACAAATTACAGGCAGAAGCACAGTAACAGCTGCAAAAACTAAGAGCATAAATTTACAATAAGCATGCGTATACATTAATTGCACGTTTTTACATAAGAAGCAGATGTCTGTCACAATTAATCGACAACACTACATCAGATTACAAGAAGTATGCAATACCGTAATTTTTTAAATTATGTCAAAAAAGCATGTTGGTGCTGTAATGCAAGTCTGTGAAATATTTCATGTTTATAGTGTGTCATTTGTTAGCTATTTAATCAAACGGGAAGGAAAAATAAGTGGGAGTTTGATGCTTTGCAAAACGGTGATTATTCCCAGTGCTATGTAGCTTGGTTCTAAATTTGACAGGAAGAGTGCAACAAAAAGTGTCCCACTGTAAGGAGGGAAAGGCTGACAAGAAAACAGTACATTACTCTGGTCACCTGCTGTGAGCTGTCAATCACATGCAGACAATGGGTCAAATTACCCTTAGCTCTTTGACAGCTAGGGAAGGTAGGTGTGAAGTGGGAGGGGAGATGCCTTGAAGAACTAGATTTCAGCCTTCACAAAAGAAAGCAAGTTAGCATTTCTAAGAAACAAAAGCAATAAAATGCACTTTTGAGTTCCATTCTGTAGCATTTGCACTGCTTGTGTTTGAAGTAATCATTGAAAAAGGATAACATTTTAACCAAAAGTTGGGGACTTTAAGACAGCAGTGAATGCCTGTTAAGTCAATGAAGTGACAGCAGCTTAAGGGAAAATGTGGCAGATCTGATGCAATTTTTTGGAGACAAACAATGCATTCTGGGATACTTAGAGGCAGAGTAAACAGTCTGAATTATTTCAAAATGCCAGCCCCCATGTGGTCAGAGTCAGAAATTGCATATAAAAATATCTAAAAAGCTCTGAATAGCCCCAGAGTGCTGTTAAAATGTAGGAAACACCAAACCATGATGAAATAAATATGTTTTTTGAGTCTGAGGGTGCGGTTGTCCTTTAATGGTTTTAGGAATGGGCATACTTTTATTCCATAAAATAGCCACTCCTCTTTTTTTCTGAGTGTGCTCTGAACTAACCAATACTGTGTATTTGTTTGTGGCTAGTTTATCAATATCTTTTTTCAAGAGATGGGTTTCTTGTAGGAAGACTAAGTTGGCCTTATGTAAATTAATGTATCTTATTAGGCTTGCCCTTTTACATGGATTATTCAATCCATTAATGTTTAAAGAAATTCCTTTTAAAGATGTCATTTGGCATTTTTAAAACTTAAGAATCTTATGATCAAAATAACAAATAACAAGATAAGTAATGTTACATCTCCTCCTTTAGGTGTACCTTTAAATATAGCTGTATTTATTGAATCTCTTATGGGATTTCATATAGGATTCAATTTTGTTTGTAGTGACAATGAATGTACAAAATATATTGTGGATGTCAAAACTATATACAAATAACAATGAACAAGTGAAAATAATGTAAGGATTAAACCTTGCATCCAGCCTGGAGTTATAAACTCCAACTTAGAGTAGTATTTACCACTCAAGTTAACCCCTACCCTAAGCAGCAGTACGTCAGCTACCACCTTATCAATTTAATACTAGTTATATTTAACTGAAGTTAACAGTTTTCAATTCAATTATCTAGCAAGACAAGACTACACATTTGGTAAAACAGCATCATATAAACTAAAATAAACCTTTTTTTTTTTTTTTTTTTTAAAACTGTTCATACTACTATATACATCCATGTAATATAAAACACTTGTATTCAAATAGCATTCAAATAATCTTGATGTTAGAAATCAAGAGGAGAGAAAAATAAGTTCTAACATTCATTTAAATCAAAAACTTTGGCTAATATGATTCAGACATTACATATATTAGGATGCATCTATTTTCTGTCATGTAAATACAGTTAACAGCTTCCAAAAAAAACCTTGAATTGCTTGTATATGAGCATTTACTCAAACTCATTATTGCCAATAGAATAAAATATTGTATTCATAGAAATTGTTATAAATCATACTTCATAGTTAAGCAGATTCTCAGAAACATTTATATACATATCTACATACACACACACACACACACACACACACACACACACACACACACACACACACACACACACATACACACAAACACACACACACACATACACACACACACACACACACACACACACACACATACATATATATATATATATATATCTGATCTCACTGAGTTGTATCTTTACTGAGCACCATCTTACATTGCTGTCCCTTCAATAAATCTGTCTGCTTTATACAAAATAATGCACAGCAAACACATTTTAGTAACCAGATTTTACAAACATGCTATACTACTGCTTTAAAATATATCACATGACAATTTCTTCCAGTATAGAGTTATAAAATTATTTATGCTTGTCAATCAGATGAATTAAATGAGTTATAGTAATGTATATGTTTGGGACATAGGTTTTAACACATATTATTAATCTGCTATTCCTGTATCTGTGATGTGTCAGTGTGATATCTAGGTCAAAGGTGAGACCAGCTGCTTTCAGCTTCTCTGTGAGAATTCTGAGAGTTGAAGCTTTTGAAGTAGCTCATGGACACTGTGCATGAGACAGCCCACATCCCAGATTGTCTCTCTTAACATTTTGGCGGAAACTTATTAAAACTAGTGACAAACATTCATTTAGCAGTGTAAATGCATCTAAACATGACAAAACCTTCACAATGCATTCTACAGGTTATTACAGACTCTATGTAAGTGAAATCAAGCCCAAAATTATTAATAAGTAACAAAACTCAACATTTTGTCCCAACTCAACTCCTATGCGAATCTTATTATTTACTGTGTCTATATGATCAAAAGTATTTCTATATATTAATAAAGAAAAGAAAAGAGAGTAGAAAGTAAAAGGGTGTAAGGCAGAAATAAAAAAAATGTAAGAGAAAGCTATAAGAAGTATATACAATAGAATATTACTTACTGTTTATATTAATAGAGTTAAAAATAAAACATATTATTTACTATTATTTAGTTCTAATTATTATTAGTTAAAGCATGACAGATTATTTACAAACAAGCATAAGCAGTGTAATCAAGAAAGTATAATTAGGAATAGCATTTGAAGAACATATAAACTTTTTACAAGGGATAAATATGTTATTATTCTATTAATCATAATTTCATTACTCTTCTCTCCCTGCCCTCCCCACCCTTTACCCACTACATAATCTAAATAGAATGTCATTGTTTAAACAAAGAAAAGAAGAAAAGATAAAGGAAAAAAATGTATCAAATTACTGACCTTATTTTTCCTCTTCAGAAAGAGAAACAAGTTAAATCACAGCTTGCCATTAAATCTCCAGATATTTTGAGTAGTTATGAAACAAAACATTTCTTTGCACACAGAGAATAACTTTGATTAAATCTTTTTCAAAATATTTGTTGCTTCTTGGAAATGCAGGAACTATATTTAAAAAGATTAATAATAAAATAAAATGATGAGAGAGAAAAAACATAGTACAAATCATTTGTTTTTTAGTCTCTTCTTCTTCTCTGAAGTCTTCCACAAAGTTTCAGTTGCCAGTCTCTTTAACGAAGGACTAGCCCATTCCATTTCTTCTATTTTTCCAAAATCTTATTTTTTTTGATAAACAGTAAAGCAGAGTCTAAGTCATCGAAAATTTTAGGACTATCAGGAAGGAAGATTTTAAGCTTGGCAGGAAACAGAAGGTATGTTTTAAACTGTGCTTTTTTAAGCTCCCTTATTAGTGGCAGAAAAACTTTTCTTTTAGCTAATACCATGGAAGAATAGTCATTGTCAAAACACACAGTTGTTTCATTAATCTTAACAGGAGCTTTAGCCCAAGCAGATTTAAGAACCATCTCTTTATCAAAAGATGATAGAAATCTAACTATAACTGATCTAGGATAGTTTTTGTTAGAGTTAGTATTAGCTATAGATCTATGTGCTCTTTCGATACCAAAAGAGAATGCTTCTGGTAAATCTAAAGTTTTAGGGAGCCATGTTGTTAAAAAAGAAGTAATATTGTTACCTTCAATATTTTCTGGCAGTCCAAAAATCCTAATGTTATTGCACCTAGATCTATTTTCCCGGTCATCCAGCTTTGTTTGTAAATGTGTATTTTGTTTCAGCAGAAACTCAATGTTGATTTCCTCTTCTTGTATTCTATTTTCCATGTCATTCACAGCTTCTTCTATGCCTGTTATCTGGATCTTCTGTTGTTGCAGGTCCATATGTAACAAGTCTATTTGTTTTGTAGTTTTTTCTATGAAAGTGTCTATTTTAGTATCCATTTTATCCATCTTAGCAGTAAGTTGCTGGACTATAATTATCAGAGACTGAAGTTCTTTCTTGATGCTGGAGTCTTGAGAATTTGTCTTACTGGAACTCATTTCAGACTGATAAACTGACAGGAAAATTTCCAAAGTAATTTCTGACAGGAATATTATTAAGATTTCCTTTCTTTTTTAGATATAGTTCAAGAACTATATAAAACAAACATATTTAGAAAGAAAATTACTTCAAAAATTAATTTTTTAAGTAATTAATTCCTGTCAATGTAATGAAATTGGTGGAGCTGAAGAAATCTGCTGCTATCCTGTGTTCATCCTTGGCCACGCCCCCGGTATAATAAGTCTTGAATAACTTCTCTGCATGTACTGTTATATAAAATAAGTGAGAGAGTCTGAAAAAGAGTGTTGTAATCTTCGCCCCTGCAAGTCCCTCAATCAGCAAATGTCAACTGACATGAGCGAGTCTGCTCAAATATGTACATACTCAACACTACACTCCCCCACATTCTAAACCCCTGTACAATTAGAAAATGTAAAACTTTTATTTTATTTTTTATTATTCCCAATATAGCTGCCTGTATTTGCGCATGTTTGCACGTGTTTGCCCATTGCTTAGCTACAGTTAGCAGTTTAGACATCGAAGAGGATAATAAGAAACTTATATGCAAATTAAGCCAAATAGCAATAGCGTAGTGGTAGAGCCTTCGCACAAAGAGGAGGCATTCCTGGTTCAAGTCGCACCACTTCCCTTTCTATTTTCTGTAGGAAATCTGTATATAAAAATAATTCCTGACATTTATCTGTTAAATTTTAGTTAAAAGCATTGAAATGGCCTATGTAGTAGTGAACGATATTTTATATATATATAAGAAGGTGAAATGGTTATGCATACTGATGAATGCATAAGTAATGTATCTTAAGCAATGTGAAGCAAAGTTTACCAGTATTAAGCACATTTAAGTATAATTGCTCATAGCTTAGCACTGCTTTAACTAGTGTAATGGCTTTGCGCCATCTGCAACAACTGGAAAGGCCTCAGAAATACCTCACTAAAAGAATCACAGGCCTAAAGCAGATGCCCTACGCTGACCGCCTTAAAAAACTGCAGCTATACTCTGTCGCATATCGTCTACTCAGAGGTGATCTCTGCTTAACATACAAGGCCATGTCAAACCCAGAGCTGTTGGACATGCTACACTTAAAGAAATCCCAATCCCTCAGAGCTACATGCTCCAGGGATCTAAACCTTGTCATCACAATAAACAAAACATGCTGGAGGGATAGGTTCCTGACCCAGAGACTCCCCAGACTCTGGAATAGATTGCCCATACATGTAAAGCAGAGTGCCTCTTTGGACCTCTTCAAGAGGAACCTTGACGATTGGATGGGAGAAAGGAAATTCACCCCAGGGATCACGTCAGTCGCCCTGCTGGACAGGGGTCTAGGAAAGTAAATAATGTGGGAAGAAATAGCCAGGGAATTGTTACGGCTAGGCTTGTATAGGCCATAGGGCTGATAGCCTAGTACCAACCTATGAACCTATGAACCTATAACCCATTAATAAAGGTATAAGTCTTAAATAATTTCTCTGCATGTACTGTTATATAAAATAAGTGAGAGAGCCTGAAAAAGAGTGTTGTAACCCATTAATAAAGGTATAATACATCTTGAATAAGTCTTCTGCATGCACTGATATATCAAATAAATGAGAGAGCCTCTAGAAAAGTGTGTAATGTAAAAAACACAAAAAGCAGACTCTTTGAGATGGTAAGTCCATAAACACGAAATTAGTGTTTTCTTTAAAGTAATTGCACACTCCTTAAAAGCGAGTCTCCAGATAACTGTAACTAGCGTTCCAAAGCTGATAAAGAGCACGAAGACATGGAAACTTAACGCAGGATTTATTTAACAATAAAGTACAAGCATTTTCGCTGTAGTCAAAGCTACAGCTTCTTCAGAGGTGAATTTAAAAAAACCCCGCCAAAATCAATGCTTTTAAAGTCACGTCAATGCGTGATGTTAATTGCTAAAACAGTTTTTAAAAACAGACACACCACATATAATAATACAACACTTACAGTTCAAATTAACTAAAATAACCCTCAGGGTAAACAGAGAAAAAATAAAAATAATGCCAATCAAAGCTTATTGTTAAACAAATAAACACATAATATGTGGAAAATTCCACTTAAAGCTAATAACTTAAAAGACACAAGAAAAAACAATGTACCCTGTGCTGTGGCAACCTCAAAGTACTAGCATAATAAAATAAATACAGAGTGCTGCAGAAATACAGTTTTTCTTATATTGTAACAGCATCTGAAAACTGCTATAGTAAACTAATTACATTATACTGCAGACACCAAAAGTATAAACTTATTAGAAAATCGGATTATTCAGCAAACATATATACTAGCAGCTTAAAAGCCTAAGATCCCATTTTTATCAGAATTAACTAGACAGTTTCAAATTAGTCCTAGAATATTGATTTAATAAGATACGAATATATAGTGGTATGGAAATATAAAAAGTAAACAACTAAGATTTTAAGTAATAAGTCTAACAATATTTATTCTAACAGTGCATGTTAACTTCATTAACAAATCAACACCTGTAACTCCTCATTTTTAATACACATGCAATATTGCAATGCTCATTTAAACCTGGAAAAGAAAACGAGTCCAATAGTAGCTGCCATTCCAGTTCTCTATTTTCTAGAAATAGTGAGACTGGCCCTCCTCTTTCTGGTTTAAGGACCTGGTCTATAGCCATGGACTGGAAACTGTGTCCCTCATTTTTAAATATATGTTTGGCTAATGCATTCTCTTTGTTCATTTTTCTGATAGCATAATAGTGCTCGTATACCCTGTCTCGTAATCTTCTATCAGATTTACCTATGTAGAAAGCTTGGCAACAATTACATGTTGCCAGATAGACTATAGATCTAGATTCACAATTCAGTTTATGATTTATTTTAAACTTCCTTTCACGAATTGTAAAAGAATTGGCTACTCGTACTAAGTGGCAGTAATTACATGCACCACACTGGAATGATCCTTTGTTTTTTGTTATCCAACTGGATACCTTAGATCTTTCCAAGATTGATTTCAAATTGTTACCCCTTCTGTACGTGATCTTAGGTTTAAACCCCAGCTTATCCAGTAGTTGTTCGTTATTAGAAATAAAATACCAGTTTTTATGTTGTATAAACTGTATATTCTTAGAGTCTATACTGAATGTGGTAATAAAGCTACTTTCAAGACTGTGTCCTAGTGTATTAGTAGTGTTAGAAAAGGTAGTGTCTAATCTCTCATTGCAAGTACATGTATTTGTCCCACCTGCTTTATCAAGTTGTAAATCATTTCTGTGTGGTAAAAGAGGTGAGTATTGGCCATTAAGCCTTTTACTAATTACCTCTTCCAGAATCTCGTTAAACAAGTCAGTAGGATATTCTCTATTAGTAAACATATTTTTCAGTATCTCACATTCCCTCAGAAACAATTCCTCTCTGCTACACATTCTTGATGCCCAAATTATTTGCCCCTTAATAATCGCTTTCTTTTGCTTAAAAGGGTGACAACTTTTGAAATGCAGCAGGGAATTACAGTAAGTTGGCTTCCTGTATATATTGGAGAAATATTCGCCCTTAATTACATCTTTAGTTAACTTTATGTCAAGGTAATCTATATCAAGTTCTGAAAAATTTGATGTAAATTTCAAAAAGGTAGTTGCGTCATTGATTGAGCTAACAAAACTCTTAGCAGACGTCCCATCTCCGTCAAACAAGATTAAGATGTCGTCCAAGTACCTTGTATAAAACCTAACCTGTCCCATTCGATTAACATCGTTAAGTATATAGTTTTTCTCCCAGTACGCCATGAAAAGATTAGCAACGCTGGCCCCACAAGGGGACCCCATTGCCACCCCATGTTTCTGTAAATAATACTTTCCATTAAAGGTGAAAAAATTGGATGATAAAATGATATCAAGTAATTGAGAAATTACGTCTATCTCTTTTCTGGGGGCTTTCAATTCAATTAACATTAGAGTAATCCATTCTATTGCTTCAATGTGTGGGATCGATGTGTAAAGGTCAATCACATCTATGGTGAGAAAATTAAATGTATTACTATATTCTACATTGTATATTTTCTCCAAAAAGGACCAAGAGTCCTTACAAATTTGAGTAACATTCTTCAAATATTTAGACAGAATATTTTCTACCAATTGGGCACAGGGGTATGTAAGAGAGATACGACTATCAATAAGAACACGTAGAGGTGGGTTAAACAAGTCTTTATGAATCTTAGGGATCCCAAATATCACAGGTGTTTTGGACATGGTAATGTCTATATAGTTATATGTGTCCAAATCAATATTGCCACTTATAAATAAGTCCCTAAAGTAACCTCTATTCCTAGAGTGTGAGGTGTTCATTTCATTCAAAGATGAAATGCTATAAGCAGGGCCACCTAAGATGGACTCCATCTTGTCAATGTATTTGTAATTGCCAAAAATAACAAGTCCACCTCCCTTATCTGGTTTAATTACTCTAACTGGGGCTCTACACAGTTGTTCAAGTGCCAATAATTGCTCTTCTGAGGCATTGTATTTGAAGTGGCTATTCTGTGAGAAATTAGAACAAGTCATATATCTGAGATCCAATTCACAAATTTTTTCAAACAGTAACAAACCAGTATGTAAGGGTGGGTTGAAAGTGCTTGCTAATTTTAAACTAACGTCACTACCAACAACACTGTTGTTAAACATAAGTTTCAAGTTCAGTTTTCTTACAAAACATTTGAGGTCGATTAAAGTCTTAACCAGGTTGCATCTTGTAGAAGGAACAAACGTGTTACCATATGCCAATAACTCGATCAAGCATGAATTTACTTGAAAAGAGGAAAAGTTGTAAATGGTAAAATCACCCTTAACATTAGTTAAAATAAAAGGTTGTCAATGTTATGAACCCAAACTCCACAATTAGGAACACCAATAAGCCCTGGGGGCATAGGTAAATTAGTTGCTGTTGTTGGCTGTGTCACTCTCGCGAAAGATATCAACTTAGAAGGTGAAATGTTATGTGCAGATAGTGGTGTGCCTTGGTTATTATCACGCTGCCCTGCTGGAATTTATTTGGAGATCAACAGGAGCAACCGGTCACGGGGACAATGATAGCAGCAGTAAGTGACAATTCTATAACTGATACCTTAAAAGACTTTGACGGTAAATTGTTGAAGCTGAAAAAGCCTCAACTTGAAGTAGCTTATTTTCAGCAATGCCTAAAAGAAAAAAATCATCCCTAAAGGTTTACGTTCAACCTTTTGTCCAACAGGCCTGTTTAATAATATGGACTTTTGTAAAGATCTAGTATTGCTTTTTGATAACCAAGGGGCTCAACTGCTGGATTTAATCATTAAGCACTATAACATTCAGATTTCCCTACTTATTGATGAAGTTAATATTTTGGACAGTTGCCTGAAGCAAAATTTGAACTTTGACAGGTACAAATATGACTATACCCGTATTTTCTCAAGCATTGACAGGTTGTTGGAAAAATTTAAAGCAAACAAAAATAAAAAATTACTAATAGATAGACTAAGTTATTCTAACAATTCAGCATACCCAAGGTTAATGGTCTCCATTAACACAACACATGTTAATACACGGGGAGATGAAACGAATGAGACCAACTGTTCTAGAGGTTTAGATGAAGCAGCCTTGGGTAATGAAGAAGACCACCAAGCTACTAGTGCACCTAGGCGGAGTACAAGGGCAAAAATTCATATCACTAGAAGTACTCAATTTAACAATAACAATAATCAGAGGGATGTAAATTCTTCTGATCATTTTTTAGGGAAAACGAACTCTCGGCCCTATCCCAAGAAGAACTGGAACAACCGGAAGTAAATTTAAGGGTTCCCCCCACTTCCAATTCTTTTGGTGACTTAAAAATGTTAACTAATGTTAAGGGTGATTTTACCATTTACAACTTTTCCTCTTTTCAAGTAAATTCATGCTTGATCGAGTTATTGGCATGTGGTAACACGTTTGTTCCTTCTACAAGATGCAACCTGGTTAAGACTTTAATCGACCTCAAATGTTTTGTAAGAAAACTGAACTTGAAACTTATGTTTAACAACAGTGTTGTTGGTAGTGACGTTAGTTTAAAATTAGCAAGCACTTTCAACCCACCCTTACATACTGGTTTGTTACTGTTTGAAAAAATTTGTGAATTGGATCTCAGATATATGACTTGTTCTAATTTCTCACAGAATAGCCACCTCAAATACAATGCCTCAGAAGAGCAATTATTGGCACTCGAACAACTGTGTAGAGCCCCAGTTAGAGTAATTAAACCAGACAAGGGAGGTGGACTTGTTATTTTTGACAATTACAAATACATTGACAAGATGGAGTCCATCTTAGGTGGCCCTGCTTATAGCATTTCATCTTTGAATGAAATGAACACCTCACACTCTAGGAATAGAGGTTACTTTAGGGACTTATTTATAAGTGGCAATATTGATTTGGACACATATAACTATATAGACATTACCATGTCCAAAACACCTGTGATATTTGGGATCCCTAAGATTCATAAAGACTTGTTTAACCCACCTCTACGTGCTCTTATTGATAGTCGTATCTCTCTTACATACCCCTGTGCCCAATTGGTAGAAAATATTCTGTCTAATTATTTGAAGAATGTTACTCAAATTTGTAAGGACTCTTGGTCCTTTTTGGAGAAAATATACAACGTAGAATATAGTAATACATTTAATTTTCTCACCATAGATGTGATTGACCTTTACACATCGATCCCACACATTGAAGCAATAGAATGGATTACTCTAATGTTAATTGAATTGAAAGTCCCCAGAAAAGAGATAGACGTAATTTCTCAATTACTTGATATCATTTTATCATCCAATTTTTTCACCTTTAATGGAAAATATTATTTACAGAAACAGGGGGTGGCAATGGGGTCCCCTTGTGGGGCCAGCATTGCTAATCTTTTCATGGCGTACTGGGAGAAAAACTATATACTTAACGATGTTAATCGAATGGGACAGGTTAAGTTTTATACAAGGTACTTGGACGACATCTTAATCTTGTTTGACGGAGATGGGACGTCTGCTAAGAGTTTTGTTAGCTCAATCAATGACACAACTACCTTTTTGAAATTTACATCAAATTTTTCAGAACTTGATATAGATTACCTTGACAAAGTTAGCTAAAGATGTAATTAAGGGCGTATATTTCTCCAATATATACAGGAAGCCAACTTACTGTAATTCCCTGCTGCATTTCAAAAGTTGTCACCCTTTTAAGCAAAAGAAAGCGATTATTAAGGGGCAAATAATTCGGGCATCAAGAATGTGTAGCAGAGAGGAATTGTTTCTGAGGGAATGTGAGATACTGAAAAATATGTTTACTAATAGAGAATATCCTACTGACTTGTTTAACGAGATTCTGGAAGAGGTAATTAGTAAAAGGCTTAATGGCCAATACTCACCTCTTTTACCACACAGAAATGATTTACAACTTGATAAAGCAGGTGGGACAAATACATGTACTTGCAATGAGAGATTAGACACTACCTTTTCTAACACTACTAATACACTAGGACACGGTCTTGAAAGTAGCTTTATTACCACATTCAGTATAGACTCTAAGAATATACAGTTTATACTACATAAAAACTGGTATTTTATTTCTAATAACGAACAACTACTGGATAAGCTGGGGTTTAAACCTAAGATCACGTACAGAAGGGGTAACAATTTGAAATCAATCTTGGAAAGATCTAAGGTATCCAGTTGGATAACAAAAAACAAAGGATCATTCCAGTGTGGCACATGTAATTACTGCCACTTAGTACGAGTAGCCAATTCTTTTACAATTCGTGAAAGGAAGTTTAAAATAAATCATAAACTGAATTGTGAATCTAGATCTATAGTCTATCTGGCAACATGTAATTGTTGCCAAGCTTTCTACATAGGTAAATCTGATAGAAGATTACAAGACAGAGTATACGAGCACTATTATGCTATCAGAAAAATGAACAAAGAGAATGCATTAGCCAAACATATATTTAAAAATGAGGGACACAGTTTCCAGTTCATGGCTATAGACCAGGTCCTTAAACCAGAAAGAGGAGGGCCTGTCTCACTATTTCTAGAAAATAGAGAACTGGAATGGCAGCTACTATTGGACTTGTTTTCTTTTCCAGGTTTAAATGAGCATTGCAATATTGCATGTGTATTAAAATGAGGAGTTACAGGCGTTGATTTGTTAATGAAGTTAACATGCACTGTTAGAATAAATATTGTTAGACTTATTACTTAAAATCTTAGTTGTTTACTTTTTATATTTCCATACCACTATATATTCGTATCTTATTAAATCAATATTCTAGGACTAATTTGAAACTGTCTAGTTAATTCTGATAAAAATGGGATCTTAGGCTTTTAAGCTGCTAGTATATATGTTTGCTGAATAATCCGATTTTCTAATAAGTTTATACTTTTGGTGTCTGTAGTATAATGTAATTAGTTTACTTTAGCAGTTTTCAGATGCTGTTACATTATAAGAAAAACTGTATTTCTGCAGCACTCTGTATTTATTTTATTATGCTAGTACTTTGAGGTTGCCACAGCACAGGGTACATTGTTTTTTCTTGTGTCTTTTAAGTTATTAGCTTTAAGTGGAATTTTCCACATATTATGTGTTTATTTGTTTAACAATAAGCTTTGATTGGCATTATTTTAATTTTTTCTCTGATTACCCTGAGGGTTATTTTAGTTAATTTGAACTGTAAGTGTTGTATTATTATATGTGGTGTGTCTGTTTTTAAAAACTGTTTTAGCAATTAACATCACGCATTGACGTGACTTTAAAAGCATTGATTTTGGTGGGTTTTTTTAAATTCACCTCTGAAGAAGCTGTAGCTTTGACTACAGCGAAAACGCTTGTACTTTATTGTTAAATAAATCCTGCGTTAAGTTTCCGTGTCTTCGTGCTCTTTATCAGCTTTGGAACGCTAGTTACAGTTATCGGAGACTCGCTTTTAAGGAGTGTGCTATTACTTTAAAGAAAACACTAATTTCGTGTTTATGGACTTACCATCTCAAAGAGTCTGCGTTTTGTGTTTTTTAAAGTGTGTAATGTAATTAATAAAAGTATAATTCCTGGAGTATGTCCATGTCACTTTCTTCGATATGTTGTAGTACTCTTGCATTATAGAAATAGTACTGTTGTATTAAGCGCTGTCAACCCACACTTGGGTAGGCCCATATAAAGTGGATGAAGGGAGTGCCAGTAGCTGTTAAGCATATATACAGTCCTCAACTGTTGGTTCACGGCTGGCATGTACAGGTTAATCTGACACATGAGTAGCTTGTTATTCTGTTCCCCAGAAAAGTTAGTGTGCTGCTAGAAATGTAGGGGGCTGTTAAAATATAACTGATAATGTCACCTGAACACATCCAGATATGTAGATATATAAATATAAATAAAATATATAAATACATAGCAGTAACATCTGCATCCTGGACAGTTTGTATGTCAGATACAGGTCAGGTATATAAAGAACTAGCAAAACCCATTTCACAATTTAAAGGACATTGCCTAGTGTAATAATACATGTAGGGGATATATACCTGCAGTCAATAGGAATGTAGTGTAAACTATAAGTATATATAAGTTGTTAATGGAGGTATCTTTTTATACCCTACTGTATGTGCATAAACAATGCAATTCCACACCTCAATGGGTATGTCTAATCTCAAAACATTTGTTGGGACATATGTCCTATTGGTTTATAAATATCTGCATTTACTTTGATGCATGTGCCCTGTTCAAATACCACAATCTTGGTGGCCTGTTGCCACCAATCAATCCTGCATGCTGTTGGAATGTCCACTGTTGTTCTATATATGCATGTGTTATGCTTGCTGTTCAACTGTTGGAACTCTGGTATGTTGGGTTAATGGGAATACTACTGCATGCTGTTACAACTAATTTGAAATGCTGTTGGCTGTTACCAACCCATATTGTCATTAAATCCTCCTAAACATAGAACTTATGGGAAGGCTGGTCCCAGCGGACCCACCTGTCCCACCTCAGCTGGCGATGGCACCTGGCACCAGCAGGTCCAGTGCCCAGCCTGGGACCTCCTCCTCCATTGGCCCTGTGCCACCTTCAGGTGGAAGTGCTGCAGGGGATGGGGTTCGTCCCCCCCATGCAAGCATGGCCAGAGAAGAGCCACCTATCACCCTCCGAATGATCCGGGCTGTGGTGCGTAGGGAGATTGAACGTTCAGTCGCTGATCCTCTACGCCAGCTTGAGGCACGAGTGGCGTGACTCACGGGTGAGCCTGCCCCTCCTACGCAGCCCCCAGCACAGCCACCCTCTGGGCTGTGAAGATGCAGTGGTGACTGCCCATGGGTGGGGATCTCAGTTCCACTGTTGCCATCTGTGGGCTCATGGGCTTGCGATTTCCAAACATCTTTCCCCATCAATGGTGTTCACCCACCACATGTGTCATATTCCACCCCTGTACACATCTTGTTTGTCTTGTCTGTTTACCTCCCCAACCTACCTCCCCAAATATACCTGCTTCCCCTACCCCACATTCCACTCTCACCTGAAAAAAAAAGGGGCAATCTGCTCCCAAAAAAAATTATGCCCCATACATAGCTGCCCATTTTGCACACATGTCCGCTGGACACATAAACTGATATTTAATTGGCAGTACAACATACTTTGTTGTCCTCACCCCTCTCTCAGGGGTCGAAGGTTTCATATTTCCCTCCAAATTTATTGCATACGCACAGCTGTTACTGTTAGAAATGGGCAGCTATGGACCTTCCCTACACCCATCCTGTACATCCTGAGCTGTTTTCCATACTGTCTTTCCCTCTTTGTGCCCCATTTTCACCACTTTCCTATCTCCCCATTTTCTTTTCTTTCAAAGAAATGAGCGCGGGGGTTAGCGGGAGTAAGCACTTTTAAGCAGTAGTTAGTGGGTTTACATGAGTGTGCGCTTAGCTAAGTATTGCTAAGCTTCACGCAAACCCGCTTACAACTGCTTAAAGGTGACTTAGTCACCCTGCATGTGAGGGCCCTTGTTCTGCTCAGCAGCAAAATAAAACACCTCTGTCAGTTGCGAACCCCGGACCTGGGACACACTAGACTGCATGAAGTACCACTAAGCCACAGTAGATATACAGCAGGTTGTTGCTGAAATAGATATATCATGCATCTGAATGAGTGAATGTAAAGGAAAGATAGGAATGCCATAACACAAAACCTGTTTTGTGGAACTTTACCAGCCATTGTTGTGGAATTGCATTACATGACTGTGATAAGAGAACCAGCCATTCTAGCCGTAAATAATGTTACAGCAGCACTTTACAACCCTCACACAGTATCACAGCAGGACAATCCCCACCTAAATGTACAATATACCTGTGTGTTCAGGGTCCACCAAGGATGTAGGTAGGCATACTCAGTACTGGAATTGTCCAGTTTTCTTGAGCATCCTGTGCTAATGTCAACAATAAAAAATCACAAACTGTGCAGAAGTAAGTACATTAATATTCACAGTATAGCAGTTCACAAACAGTTCATGTGCCAAATGAATACATCTCAATAACTACATATGTATGGCAGTTAATTGTATAAGTAGCAAAGAAATTACATACTCCCATATATCTTGTGTTAGCATTTGTAGGGATGAGTACAATTCTACACTGACAACTGTGTACTGGAAGTGGCAACATTCAGGTCTGAGTACAACATTCAAATCACTGGCTACACCCCTAGCTTCAGATATAAGAAGTATACAAACCTTCTGACTTAAACAACTGTGTCCACAGCAAACAAGCATAGGCCCCACTTTGGAAAGCTGAAAGGGCTAAGCCTACCTGACTTAGCAATTTATAGCATTGCATTGCTATGACAGTGAGCACTGCAATTACCACACAGCAGGCTGCATGCAATTACCAAATGGTGGCCACCAATTCGTGCAGAGGCCATCACATGCACATGTGCAGATACCTATAAAAGCAGTCTGTACTTGCTGTCCACACATGCAATCATTCCATTGCAGCTATTGAGAGAGAGAGGGAGAGAGACAGACAGACACACACACACCCACACACATCAACATCAAAAGAAAAAAAAAAAATAAATAAATAATAAAAATAAATAAATAAAATACACACGGAACTGAAAACTACAAACACATACAAAGGAAAGGTATGTAACATATATGTATATACCGGCATGTAGTAAATGTTTTTGAAGAGTACTCTACATACTTTGAAACATCCATATGTGGCAGCAGTATGTATCTATGCACAGATGCCCTGCATAACTATTGCCATGGAGAAATCAGTGTGTAGCTGTGTGCAGTGGGACATAACTGTGACATATGTAGCTCAACATTAAATGTCAAACATCTGATCCATGTTATCTGTGTTCTGTACAGTAGTGTGTACAATGGCTGTTAGGGGGAGTAGCGCATACAGCTATATAAACATGGATGTGACAGAGTAACACATGCTTGATAGCCATATTAACGTGTAGCTTAGCATTGGCAACTACTGTACCAGGCTAGTATGCTAATCTAGCATTTGGAGCTATATATACACCCTTTAATATTACTGTGTGCTCACATGTGACACCTGTTCATGTTGCAGCAAGGCCCAACAGGTCAGCCGTGAGGTCCACGGACTTACAACAGTGTGTACCTTGTGTGTGTATGGCACACACATACGGAGAGATATTTCTGTGTCAGATATATTAGCATCTGTACATGTGCATAGGGACATACTGTAACTGTTTGTGAAGGGTGGACATATATATGTTGGTGAAGGTTGTTATGTGCATATTTCTATGTAGGTTGTAGTGTGTGGCAAACAAGACAGCATACAGAGCTGGTATATGACATGTGGTGGTTAAACATGGTGGGTATGATTTGTTAGGTTTGCAGTGTTGCAGCTAGTGAGGCCTGCTAAAGCTACATGGGCTGAGAACACCTTCAATGCATTCCGCACAAGACTGTGCAATATTATTACATAACTGTATACCTCACAACCTTCGCTTAATTGATATTCCCACCATGAAAGGTGGACTGTATATGTGCCTATATGTATATCTATATGTACACCAATGGATGTTACTGCGAGAGATGCCTGGTGACAAAGCCATTGCCTCAAGCTCAATGTCAAAAATGTATTGGCATCCCTTTTGGTAAAAACTCTGTACCCATGAACTACCACATAGGTGGTAGTCTACCTAACACCAAACATGTGATAAGAGACCATGGAACACAGGTGGACAGTAGTCTCCCCTTTGATAATCACAGTGATACATTAGTCATGTAATCTGACCTCTTTTTCCCTGGATGACACACCTTTTGTGATAGGGTGTGCCACGTAGACAGTGTTCCCCCCTACTCATCACTCATAAAACCCATTATAGAGTACAATGCCCCTTTTGGTATGTACCTCACAAGACATCTACAGCAACTGGAAAGGCCACAGACATATCTCACAAAGAGTATTACCGGCCTCAAACAGATGCCCTATGCAGACCGTCTCACAAAACCACAGCTAGACTGTGTCACATACCTCCTACCCAAAGGTGACCTCTGCCTAACATACAAAGCTATGTCAAACCCAGAGCTGTTGGACATGCTCCACGTAAACAGATCACAATCCCTATGAGCTACATGCTCTAGGGACCTAAACCTTGTCACCTCAATAAACAGAACTTGCTGGAGGGATAGATCCCTATCTCAGAGACATCCCATACTCTGGAACAAACTACCTATCAATAGCAAAACAAAGCTCCTCATTAGCAGTCATCATAAATAATCCTGATGATTGGATGGGAGATAGGAAATACACCCCAGGAATCACCTCTGTGGTTCTGCTTGACAGGGGCACATGAAATTAAATTACATGGGTGTCAAAGGCCAGGGTACCGTATGGCTAGGCTTTTATAGGCCCTAGGGCCAATAGCCTATTACCTACCTATGAACCGATACACACCCACATGTACTTGTTGCAATAATTGCTATGTGAGGTTGACTGAGTTTGATGGTGAATGTGTTGGTGAATGTGTCAAAGTTGTGTATATGTGTGATAGCTTATTGGGAAACTGTTTCTGTCATGGTATTTTGTGTCCTAGCTCTGATCCCAGCAAAAGATGTGTATGCTATTGCTAGGCAGAAAAAGCAGTATGGCATACGGTCTGATGTAGTCCCTTGGTGTTGACTGGGGTGTGCCATTGTAGGCTAAAGCAGTAGATGTATGCTTATTGATTGGTACTACTGGTGAATCCAAATCCCGTATGAACTGTAGTACTACTTGAAGCTGTAGACCTAAACAGCACAGTATGGTGTATGTCCACATTGCTTGGAACCACTGTTTTGTGTGTTCCCTGTAGTCCTCACAGATTACATACCTCAGGCATAAGGTTTTGTCAGTACTGTATGGTACACAGGTAAAGCTCATCTGGGTTGCCATACCTTTGTGTCTTGTATGTATGTCTGATGTGTGTGTGGGTATGCCTGTAACATGCCCTCGGTCATATGTGTGTTACAGGATATAAGTGTGTATGTAGCAACATGTATAGTTTAGTACAGCAGTATACCACCTATATTCACGAATGTGCACATATGTTAGGAAGGGGTTTGCCATCAACAACTAGTGTGGTATACTGGTAATACTGTAACTGGACTTTACAATCATTGCAATGGATGACATATTTCTTTATGCATTAGCTTGATATATACCTCCTGTGGCTAGGTGGTGCATTGTGTTGCATACAGTGTGCCATGTACTGTTGTATAGTCTTACATACTGGTTTCTCTTTGTTGCTGTGCAGAACATGGTTTAATATAGAGAGCGTGCCAGGCACTGTCAGGCAGTTGTGGGTTGAGCATTGAGCATTGATGTGTAGTATTGAAAGTGTGTATCCTCTGACAGCCAGTAGGTTGCTATATATGGCAGTTCAGTGATATCTGTACTTTAGAATGTTAAGTGTGCCACATGACTTGCTCACACATATTGTTTCATTGTCTTCCAGGGTCATGGCCCACCATCGCATCCCTACCTATAATCCAGTTGAGGATGAAATAATAACAAGCAGTCTAGTTCAGCACTACACCCTGCTTTTCTCCAGAACCAGCCAGGACCAGCATGAGCGGACTGCACTGTGGCAAGATGTTGTCTGTAGGGTAAATGACATAGGCATGCATAACCGGACATATGAGCAGGTACACCATCACTGCAGTGATTTACTTAGACATGTCTGGCAACCGGACATGTCTAAGTAAATCACTGCAGTGGACTATAGGTAGGGATGTGATGGTGGGCCATGATATCTATGTGACACACCGATACACATCCAGCCATGATATGTATACCTGTGAGTGATGGTGCACAGGACACTGAAGAGCTTTTAAGACTTGCACAGCAATGTTGTGTCCATGTACACATTGCATTCCAGGATGAGGCCAATCACTGAACAGCAACACACATGCATCAAAGCCATGTATACTGTTATTAGCAAGGACTGTCAACAATGGCACTGCATGCTGTTGAGCAACACACATCCTGCATGCTGACATGTGTGATATGACTGTTTGGCTTGTGATACTGTACCCCACCATCAACCGCTATTGAGTATGTTCTGGATTGCTGGTGGTGTGTGTGTGTGTGTGTGTGTGTCTGCTTTAGTGAGGAGTGTATTTGTGTGCATGTGTGCATGTGTGCATGTGTGCATGTGTTCCGACATCATGTACAGGTCGTAAAGTGTGTTTCCTGTCTTCCTCTCACAGGTGCTGAGGTTGGGCTGGTTCACTGCAGCAGGGAACCTGATGTCACTGACACAAATAGTGATCATGAGGATAGGTGTGTTGAGGCACAGGCATGTTTGCCAGGGTCTGTCATTGGGCCACCAATTGGCAGTACACAAGTGTCCACACCATCCATGCACACAGTCATACTGCCAATATATCCATGACCAATGCCCTTAGCTGAGGGAGAGTGTGCTGTCAGCATTGGCCAGGACAGTGTGGTATCTATGGCACATGCATCCCGACACAGCAGCCATACCCAGATGTCTGGAATGGTACCAAGTAGGCAGATGTCCAGGGGTTTTCATCAGAGTACTGCTGGTCATCATGCCCCTGGCAGATGTGTCATAGGTCTTACCACCTCACGCATGTTCCAGGCTGCAGGCTGTCATGGAGGCACAGGCACATATGGAATGGTACACCAGACAGGGAGGGCACATAACACTGCTTTAAATGACAGTATCCATGACCTAGCAGGTGCCATCCGTAATTACACTGAGGTCACTGATAGACATTGGGGTGAGACATTAGATGTCCTCCGCAATGTCATGTCCATGTGTCAGGACAGTGTGGGACAGTTGAGACGTCGACGTGGATGTATGCCAGCAACATCCGCAGTTGGCAGTTGCCGTGGACATCCCTCAAGTCACAGCCACTCCCGTAGTGCCAATACCAGCCCCAGCAATGCTGGGGGTGGGCTGTCCATAGACCATCCTAGAAGATCAAGTGCACATGGCTCTAGCCAGTCCCAGCAGGGATCTGGGTCCAATGTACATCTGTTTAGCTTTGAGGATAATACCCAGTCTGGCTTAGTACCTGATACTGTCAGTAGCACCCCTGCCAGGCACAGGTACCGTATCCATGGCCAGAGACGGTGATTTGTACAGCCTGGCAGGTACAGTCTGCGGCTGTCCCATAAATCCCCATATATAGCAGCCACATGGTGGAACTGTGTGCATGCAGACACACATACATAAACCAGACACCTAGGGCTAACACATACCCGCACACATTACATCAACATTGTCCCATAGCAGTACTCTTGGCCCTCACACACACACACACACACACACACACACACACACACACACACACACACACACACACACACACACACACACACACACACACACGTTGATTGTATGGCTCAATGTAGGCCTCAGGCAAACCAACAACACACCCTGTGCATATGATGAAACCTGTGCCACCTCCTGTCATCTGTAACATTGATGCAGGAACAGGCTAACATGGTGCTGATGCACAGGGTGACTTTATAGCAGTATAGCAATGTTAGCATGTTGTCAGCAGTAAAGTGTAATGATATCCTTGAAGGTGTAGCTGAGCAGGCATGATGCATTTAAGCTATGATTCTCAATGTAATATTGTTTACACCAGTGTTAATTCCAATAGTGTATTGTCCACCCACTTGCCACTTGGCTGATGTGTGTAGTATTGGCAGCATGTGTTAGAGAGTGAACAGTACGTTTGGGATGTGTGCAGCACAGATTTGCAGGTGTACATTTGTGAATATGGTGGAGATGCACTGTCGGCATGCATGTGCATAGTGGATACATGGGCAGGGTGACATGCCCTGTATTACACAGTGTTAACACTCCATAGTTTCTATTGGTGGCCAGTATGCATTGTACTACACACATCTTGGAACTTGGGTACACATGTGTGTATGACATGGTTTGACACTGTGCTGTGGGTGATACTGTTACTATCGGTCTTTGGTTTGCATTCTGGTAGTATACATAACCTCAACAGCCTGACCATAAACAATCATTAGATGATGTCTTGACAACTGACACACAGATGTAAGACACACAGTAACATTTGGATCCTTAAGGTACTATACTATGCCAGTAACCAGTGGTATTCACCTGCACCCATTCCTGGGACCACTCCTGTTTGGTGTATAGCTCTCTTAGGTACAAGTAAACACAGTAGGGATATGTCTATCCAAGTCTGGAAATGCATACTGTGGCCTATAATGCATTCTCCAGATGACACACACATCCTCCACAAGGGTATCATACAGACAGATACCTGTTCTCAAACCCATGCTGTAAAGCTATAAGCCAACTAAAGCATAGTCATACACTTTTACAAAACATAGTATCCCCACAGTACCACATAGGTAATAGCCCCCAACATGTTGAACAGGTACCAATGTGTACATATAGCCAAGTGTTACATCATCTCTCCTTTGGTAATCACATTTCCAAAGGTATTTTAAAATCCCTCGGTGGATCACATAAGCAATAAGGGGTCTGCATGCATATCCACAAAGGTTGTTGTACACCTATAATGAATAGCCATCATTGACAGACTTTGCTGTGTTTGAACAGGTCTGAAATATAGCTCAGGCATAAACCCTCACTCACACTATTCAATAGAAACCGTAATGAATGTGTGTGACACGGATGACCTAGGCCAGGGATCACTGCAGTGGCTGGGCTTGTCACAAGCATACAGATGTGACCTAAGGTCTGGAAAGTGGCAGCACACTCTGGCAAAGATAACAGATGTGTTCATGGAGAAAGCAGGGTTCCCACCTATGAAATAATTGAGGTCACATGTACGTATATGTATTTGCCACACAGCTACCTGACGTGCAATGCACATACTGTTGTCATAGTGATATGTCATACAGTAGTAAAAGCAAAATCCACAACACATTGACCACCAGTGTCACAAACACACTCACTAAGTGAAGGATTCAAACGCCTAACTAACTAGTTTATGATAATAGAGCAGTACACATTAACACGACATGCTATACACATTACTGGAAGATTTCCTTTCCACAGGTATATTTGTAGGATGGTGAAATCATCAGACTTGACAAAGATAAGTATACCACTTTTAAGGTGTATTAGTAGTCTCCAAAAAGGTTGCTCCTCTCCAAGGAGATCACACACAAACACACAGTTGTCAAATGCAGGATTCAAACCCCTACCTAACTACTTTATGATACTAGAGGAGTACGCATTAACACAATGCACTATACACATTACTGGGAGTTCTCTTTTCCACAGGTATATTAGTCTCCAAAAAGGTTGCTCCTCTTCAAGGAGATCACACACACACACACACACACACACACACACACACACACACACACTTGTCAAGTGCAGGATTCAAACCCCTACCTAACAACCTTATGATGCTAGAGGAATACACATTAACACAACGCACTATACACATTACTGGGAGTTCTATTTTCCACAGGTATATTTGTAGCATGGTGACATCATCAGACTTGACAAAGATAAGTATACCACTTTTAAGGTGTATTAGTAGTCTCCAAAAAGGTTGCTCCTCTCCAAGGAGATCACACACAAACACACAGTTGTCAAGTGCAGGATTCAAACCCCTACCTAACTACTTTATGATACTAGAGGAGTACGCATTAACACAATGCACTATACACATTACTGGGAGTTCTCTTTTCCACAGGTATATTTGTAGGATGGTGACATCATCAGACTACCGCATTTAAGGTGTTTTAGTAGTCTCCAAAAAGGTTGCTCCTCTTCAAGGAGATCACACACACACACACACACACACACACACACACACACACACACACACACACTTGTCAAGTGCAGGATTCAAACCCCTACCTAACAACCTTATGATGCTAGAGGAATACACATTAACACAATGCACTATACACATTACTGGGAGTTCTATTTTCCACAGGTATATTTGTAGCATGGTGACATCATCAGACTTGACAAAGATGAGTATACCACTTTTAAGGTGTTTTAGTAGTCTCCAAAAAGGTTGCTCCTCTCCAGGGAGAGAGAGAAAACAGAGACAGCATTCATCAAATAGCTATGAGCCTGTATTACAGATTTTGTTCTGTTTGTTACACACACACACACACACACACACACACACACACACACACACACACACACACACACACACACACACTACTGGGAGTTCTCTTTTTCACAGGTATATTTGTAGGATGGTGACATCATCAGACTAGATAAAGTGGGTTACATTAGGTGGGCTACATAGAAGTGTGTGTGTGTGACACTGGTGGAAAACTCCATAAAAAATTTCTCCAAAGCCAACTTCATGCTACTGAAGTCAGAAGTGACAAACTTCATGACACCCATGCAGACGGGAACTGAAAGTTCAACTGCTGAATCCTACACTAAGGCACTGTACGAGCACATCCACTCATGCATGAATCGGGCCATCCCAAATAGAACCAAGATGCTCTCATCCAAAAAAAGGAAGCCGATCTGGTGGTCCCCTGCCATAAACAAACTTTACAACAAAAGGAAGAAACTGTTGCAGAAAAGAGGAAAATCCCAGGATGCAAAAAACTCCCTTACCAGCCTCAGTAAGAAACTGAGATCCCTCATAAAATAATCCAAAGCTAGTTACGAAAATAAAATTGCCAAAGATTCCAAAGACAACCACAAGGCATTCTATAACTATGTCAAGAATCTAAACGGCAATGCTCAGATCTGCTCTGAGCTAAAACAGAATGGCATTAAATATACTGATCCCAAGGATATTGCCAATATCCTGGCAGATCGATTCAGTGTCAACTTCACCCCTCTCTCACCCCCTAAATGGCCCATCTCAATACCGGAAGATTGCCAAACTCCAGTAATAATGGCCACACAGGTAGAAAATGCACTCTCCAAAGCTAAGAATACAGCATCCATGGGACCAGATGACATCCCGGGCTGTGTACTACATGAACTACAATATGAACTGGCACCTCACCCAAGTGTCATGTTTAATCATAGCCTCACCTCAGATTTTGTGCCCACTGAGTGGCGCAGAGCTACAGTTATCCCACTCCACAAGGGGGGATCCACCTTGGATCCCAGAAACTACCGTTCCATCAGTCTGACAAGCCTTATCTACAAGGCCATGGAGTGTATTATCATGGAACTTATAAACAAAGACATTGGCAACCTTCAAACACTGGACCCCACCCAGTTTGGGTTCGTGAAGGGCCGATCTTGTCTCCTAAACCCGATTGACTTCTTTGAATCAGTCTCTAGAGCCATGGACAAGGGTAAGGTGGTCCACACAACCTATCTAGACGTTGCCAAGGCCTTTGACACCATCCTCCACTCTGGAATCATAGATAAACTTACTAAGCTGGGCATTAATCCCTACGTCACCCAATGGGTTGCTAACTGGCCTACTGATAGAACCCACACAGTAAAAGTAGCCGACTCCAAATCCAGCTCCAGACAAGTGACAAGTGGAGTACCTCAGGGTTCAGTCCTGGGACCGCTCTTGTTTGGCATCTACTTCTCTGAAGTACAGGCCAACACTAAGGGACTCTGGCTAACAAAGTTTGCAGATGACTGCAAACTGGGAGCCATTATTGAATCCCCAAATGATGTGGATACTCTACAAAAGGGCTTTACAGAAACAGATGCTTGGTGGCAGAGCCATGGGCTCAAGCTCAATGCCAAGAAATGTATAGTTATCCCCTTTGGGAAAAAAACATGTATCCATGAATTACCATATAGGTGGCAGTACACTAAACACCGAAAGTGTGATAAGAGACTTAGGGACACAGGTGGACAGTGGTCTCACCTTCGATAACCACATCATCACAACAGTCAGGAAATCCTTCTATGTGGCACATCTCATCACTAAGGGCTTTTCATCCAGAAAAAAGGAGGTCCTTGTCCCATTGTACTCATCCCTCATTAGACCCATTATAGAATACAATGCCCCGTTTGGTATGTACCTCTCAAGACATCTGCAACAACTGGAAAGGCCGCAGAAATACCTCACTAAAAGAATCATAGGCCTAAAGCAGATGCCCTATGCTGACCACATTAAAAAACTCCAGCTATACTCTGTCACATATCGTCTACTCAGAGGTGATCTCTGCTTAACATACAAGGCCATGTCAAACCCAGAGCTGTTGGACATGCTACACTTAAAGAACTCCCAATCCCTAAGAGCCACATGCTCCAGGGATCTAAACCTTGTCATCACAATAAACAAAACATGCTGGAGGGATAGGTTCCTGACCCAGAGACTCCCCAGACTCTGGAATAGATTGCCCATACATGTCAAGCAGAGTGCCTCTTTGGCCCTCTTCAAAAGTAACCTTGATGACTGAATGGGAGAAAGGAAATTCACCCCGGGGATCACGTCAGTCACCCTGATAGACAGGGGTCCAGGGAAGTGAATAGTGTGGGAAGAAATAACCAGGGAATTGTTATGGCTAGGCTTGTATAGGCCCTAGGGCTGATAGCCTAGTACCAAGCTATGAACCTATGAACTTTGGCCATGTGATCATCAAAGGAGAGTTTACTATCTACCTGGCTCCCCAGGGCCATAATTACTTTCTCTGTACATACTGGATTACCACCTATGTGGTAATTTGTGTGAACTTTGTTTTATCCAAAGGGGATGACTATGCATTCTTTGGCATTCTGCTTGAGGGCATTGTTTTGACACCAGGTATCTGTCTTTGTAAGACCCTTCTGGAGGATGTCTGTGTCAGCCGTAGAGTCGATTATGGACCACAGTTAGCAGTCATCTGCAAACTTCTTCAGCCATACTCCTCCCATGCTTGTCTGTACCTCTGAGCAGTATCTGCTGAACAGGTGTGGTCCCAGGACCAAGACCTGTGGGATGCCATTTGTGACTGGTTTAGAGTCAGACATGGCACCCGCAACTCTGAACATGTGTGTTTGATCTGTGAGCCAGTTGGCCACTCATCCTGTGACATAGCTGTTAATGTTCAAGCTGGTAAGGGTGCCCATGATGACAGAGTGGGGAATGGTGTCAAAAGTCCTTAGTGAGGTCCAGGTGGGCTGTGTGGACTACTTACACCTCCATCTATGTCCTTGGTAACTGTTTCAAATAAGTCAACTAGGTTTAGGAGGCAGGATCTGCCTTTAACAAGGCCAAGTTGGGTAGAGTCCAGTGTCTGGAGGTCCCCAATGTCTCTGTTTATGGGTTCCATGATAATTTGCTCCATAGCTTTGCAGACCAGGCTGAGTAGACCTATAGGGCAATAGTTTCCAGGTTCTGTTGTGGCACCCCCTTTGTGAAGCTGGATGACTGTTGGTGTATGCCATTCTTTGGGTCATAGCCTGTGGTAAGGTTGAGTCTGGACAGTGAATATAGGTGAGGGTGTAGTTCCTTTTGGGGCTGGTGTAAGACGCAGCCTGGGACACCATCCAGTCCCACTGATGCTGTGTTCTTAGCTTTGGAGAGGGCTGTCTTTACCTGCATGTCCATGAAGTCTGGGGCTCTGCATTCTTCTGGGATGGACACAGGCCCTTTTGGGGGGTGATGGGGGGGAGTTTGCACTGAACTTGTCCCCAGGATGTGGGCAATGTAAGTTGGTTCAGTGTATTTCTTGCCATTTTTCAGTAGCTGACAGCATATTTGGAAGTTGCCACCTAAATGTCTGGTATAGCTAACGAAGGTTTTGTGGTTGTTATTCTTACATTCCTTGGCAATTTGTCTTTAGAGACTTGGCCTTGGATTATTTTATGAGCGATCACGGTTTCTAACTAATAATGATCAGTGATGCCTTTCCTTTTGTGAAGTTTGCTCTATCATGTGTTCGTTTCCTCCCTCTGTTGTCTAGCTTATTTATGGGCGATGACCACCAGATTGGTTTCTTATTTTTGGAGGAGTGCATCTTGGTTTTATTTGGGATGTCTTGATCCATGCATCCCTGTAGATGCTCATAGAATGCACTTGTAAATGATTTGGCAGATTGTATAGCATTATCCTATAGCAAGGGGGCTTTGGAACTTTTCACTTTGGTCTTGAGAAGTGTGCAGTTTGCTTTTGAAAATGTCTTCACAGTGGTTTCCTTGACTGGGGGGGGGGGGGTGTGGATGTCCAGTGTGATTACTTTATGATCTGATATTACCAGCAAGGGGTTTATCTCTGTTGTGGAACACTGGTACCCCATGTTGGTGATGATCAGGTCCAGTATGTTGTCACCTCTAGTGGGTGTAGTGACCAGCTGTTCCAGGGCATTTGAGTTTTTAAATTCTAGGAAACATTGGGCAAAGGACGTTGTACATGAGTAATTCTCCCATTCAATGTTTGGGTAGTTGTAATCTCCTCATATAATGGTGTTTGATAGGACCTTTATATTTTCCACTGTTCTCAGGAATACTGAGTGAGGTTCCTGAGACAAGGTAAGTGATCTGTAGCAGGCTACAATCTGATAAGCAGCTTTGCCCAATGTTAGTTGCACTTGCATGGTCTCCAAGGCCTCATGCTGTTCCACTAACCTGAAGGTTTGGGTATCCATAAGGTAAATGGATACACCCCTTCCTTTTGTATTTCACTCGTGGTTTTGGGGACAAAGATCAGAGGGATTGTGAGTGTTTTACGTGGAGCATGTCCAACAGCTCTGTGTTTGACATAGCTTTGTATGTTAGGCAGAGATCACCTCTGAGTAGGCGATAAGTGAGAGAGAACAGCTGGAGCATTTTGAGATGGTCTGTGTATGGCATGCATTTCAGGCTGCTAATGCTCTTTGTGAGGTATTGCTGCAGGTTTTCCAATTGTTGTAGATGTCTTGTGAGGTACATAGCAAAAGGGGCATTGTACTCTATTATGGATCTAGTAAGTGATGAGTAGAGGGGAACAATGCCCTCTTCTATTCTGCATGAAACACCTTTTGTGATGAGGTGTGCCACATAGAAGGATTTCCTGACTACTTTGTGGATGTGATTATCACAGGTGTGTCCACTGTCCACCTGTGACCCAAGGTCTCTTATCACACTTTCAGTGTTAAGTATACTACCGCCTATGTTGTAGCTCATGGCTACAAAGTTTTTACCAAAGGGGATGACAATGCACTTTTTGGCATTGAGCTTTAGGCCATGGCTTTGACACCAGCCATCTGTCTCAGTGAGGCCCTTTTGTAGGATGTCCACATCTTTAGTATTTACAATTATGGCTCCTAGTTTGCAGCCATCTGGAAACTTCATTAGCCACAGACCTTCCATGTTAAAGTTTACTTCAGGGAAGTAGATACAAAACAGGGCAGGACCCAGGACTGGACCCTGTGGTACTGCACTCGTCACTGGTCCAAAGTCATACTTGGAGTCTGCTACCTTCACAGTGTGTGTTCTGTCAGTGAGCCAGTTGGCAACCCATCTTGTGACATAGCAATTTATACCTAGTTTAATGGGTTTATCTATAATTCCAGAGTGTGGAATGGTGTTGAAAGCCGTGGCAAGATCTACATAGGCTGTGCGAACCACCTTACCCTTGTCTACGGTTCTGGTGACTGTTTCAATGTCATCTATCAGGTTTAGGAGACATGATCTGCATTTTACAAACCCAACATGGCTGTGGTCCAGAGTTTGGAGATTACCAATGTCTTTTTTTATAAGTTGTATAATGATCCAACAAATCACTGGGACCACCACGATGGATAAAACAGCAAACTTATTTTATTTATAACAGAACAAGCGCTTTCACTCACTCAACTAGTGCGCTTCATCAGGTTGTATTAAACTGAAGTGAATGTTCTCTTTATATACTAAAACACGCCCTAATTAACAAGTATTTTGGCGGTTAAAAACAATTTAAGTCAATTTAACGTATATAAATTCACCATTTACAATGATTATAATTAATATAATGCTATGGACAGTTCACCAAACTTTTTCATTAAATAATAAATACTGTCAGTTCAGGGTGTCCATTCTTACACATTTCATATGTAAAAATAAATACGATCATATAAATTTATATTAAATACTTTTTGTTAATCATTTCAAGATATTTGTATACAAAAAGATCATTAAAACATTACTTAATTCATATCCAGTACAATAAATTCTGTAAAAACTCATAAAGGATGTATGTATAAGTTATCTGTCATTTTGTAAAGGATCAGTAAAAGTTATGAGAGCAAGGGGGGCGGGAAGAAGGGGAGGGGGGGGGGAGACAGGAAAAGAGAAAAATGAAACACTATTGAGGCTAAAGTAACCTAGATCACCACAATGTAAATTGAATGAACAAATAAAATCAACAAGGTGATTGGTTTTCTATGCGTCTTATATGAATGCAAATCATAATTCATCGTTCTAAACTACATAACATCATAGGCATTACAATTCATCATTTTAGACTGAATAGTATCATAGCATTATATTGTTAAATCACAATTACCCAAGACTCTTATATAAGAGATCACATAAAAACATAAAAAATTTTTTTTTTTGCAAAAAACCATAAAGACAAACAGTACCAATGACTATTCATAAAAGCGCGGGTCTAATACTAATAGCTGTATTTAGGCCAGGTTCTAAATGTGCCCTAAGTGTTAAAATCCATCTCAGCTCATTCAGCTCAAGGGTTCCTAATGCATTGCCTTCCCTCCTATTGGGATATGAAATCTGTAGGACTCTAAACTTAAAGATATGGGACGGAAATAATTGACAGTGTCTGGCTAGGACATTGTTTACATTTATTTTTCGTATATTATATATATGATTGTAGACCCAATCTTTGAGTCTACGTGTCGTCATGCCCACATGGTAGGCTTCACAACCTTCACATGTGGCCAGATATATTACATTGGTAGTGTCACATGTGGCATAGAAGTTCGGTGTGAACCTAATACCAAGCTCCATATTCTCATACTTCTGCTCACCTGCTATATACTTACAAATACAACACTTCTTGCAAGGAAAAGTTCCTTGCCTAAATTTAGTCCTTATATCAGTTGGTATATGTATCACTTTCTCCTTACACAATAATCTTTTCAGGTTAGGGCAATTACTATATCTAAAGCTAGGATGTTTGCCTACAACATTTAACAACTCCTTATTCATACTGAGTAATTTCCAGTTTTTATACAAAATGTCCTTTATATATTTGACATCATTTGTGTATTTAAGGTCATATTGCACCATACCTTTACAAGATCTATTAGGATGTCTATGGGGATATTTTCCTAAGTGAGCTACATGAACAGATGTATCACTATTTCTAAAATTCACAGTTAATTGAATAGGATATCCCCTATTCATGAAACATCTTACTTGGAAATCCAAAAGGCAGTCACTATCATTAACATTATTACATAGCTTGGTTACTCTAGCCATCTGATTCTTTACAACATTAGGGAAGACATGCCTCGGGTGCATACTCTCATAATGGAGTATGCCATTCTTCCAACATGGCTTTCTGTACAGGGAGGTTGTAAATTAATTCCTGTCATTCTTAGTTATAGTTACATCAAGATAATTAACGCTGGTGGAAGAGAGTTCATATGTAAAACTGAGGAAGGAGGTAGTTGACCCCATGTACTTCACAAAATCATGTAAAGATTCAACACTGCCATTCCAAAAGAGGAGAATATTATCTACAAACCTCCTGTAAAAAATGGCATTGGCAACAAAGTTCTTATCATTAAAAATATAGGACCTTTCCCATTGGTAGACTGCTATATTCGCATAGACATTAGCACAGGGGGTGCCCATGGCTACCCCCCATGTTTGTCTATACATCTTATCTTGAAACATGAAAATATTGTTATTTAATATCAAATCTAATAAAGTACAGATAACTAATTGATCATCATGATTGACGCTATCACATTCGTTTAGGCAACTCCTAACAGCCTCGATACCGAACTCATTGGGTATACTCGTGAATAAACTCTTTATGTCTAAAGTGACCATTAGGGTTTTTATATTCATTTTGTCAAGCAAAGAAACATCTTTAAGATCTTCTAACAGTTTAAATGAATTTTTTAAAATGGTGGGTACCATTTCTACCAGCGGGGATAGCTTGGATTGTACATATTGAGAAGCATTCTCAGTTACCCAAAGTTTGCCAGATACTATTGGCCGCAAGGGTGGGGGGTGTATCCCCTTATGTATTTTGGGCAGCCCTTTGATTATTGGAATCAGCGGGGCCTCAATATCAAGAAACTCATATAACTGCTTGTCAATGCATCTAGACATTAAAAGGTCATATATTGTGTCATGAACATTTCTGATAATCAATGCAACCTCTGCTTTACTTATTAGTATATATGCAACATCATCCTCCAGCATTTCATTCATCAAGTTGTTATAAAAACTAGCGTCCATTATTACTACCCCCCCCCCCTTTGTCAGCAGGTCTAAATATCAGATTGTCATCATTGCATAAAGAGTCCAAGCTGTGTTTCTGTACCTTATTCAAATTCACAAAAAGTTTCCTATGTCGCTTGTCTTTATAATAAGCGTAAAAGTCATGTTCACAGGCTCGTAAGAAGCACTCAATTGAACCTGGCAAGGGTGGTGTAAAGGTACTCTTCCTCTTCATGACTGTGGCCTTAAACATGTGTGCATCATTACCAGAGTCTTTGAAAAGGAGTTTTAGGGCCACTTTTCTAGTAAATTTACGGAGCATTATAAGGGTGTCAGAAAGTTCACTCCCTCTAGAGGGAATGAACGAAAGTCCCCTATTTAACACCGAGCATTCTGTTTCAGTTAAAATACGAGATGATATATTGAAAAACAGAGTATTTAATATTTCTTCTTCCTGGTTTCCCAATTTTCGCCCGACATCTTGCGTTTGCCCCTTCCCCTGCTTGTTGAGCGCATCTGCGCTCGATGCTTGTAGGGGAGCGGGGAGTTTAAAGCAGTCACTGCATCTGCATTTTACAAACCCAACATGGCTGTGGTCCAGAGTTTGGAGATTACCAATGTCTTTTTTTATAAGTTGTATGATGATACATTCCATGGCCTTGAACAGCAGGCTCATCAGGCTAATGGGGCGCTAGTTCCTGGGGTCCGTGGTGTCCCCACCTTTGTGTAGTGGGATAACTGTCACTGTGCACCATTCAGCGGGCACAAAGCCTAAGGTGAGGCTATGACTGAACATGGTACGTCAGTGTGGTGCCTGTTCATTCTGTAGTTTGTGTAGAACACAGCCTGGGAAGTTATCTGGTCCCATGGATGCTGTGATACTGGCTTTGGAGAGTGTTTTTTACCTGTGCAGCTGTGATGACAGCAACTTTGCAGTCTTCCATTATAGCGATGTGCTCTTTCATGGGTGAGAGGGGGGTAAAGTTAACACTGATCCTATCTGCCAGGATGTTGGCAATATCAGTTGGGGCTGTATATTTAGGGCCATTGAGCTGTAACTCAGAGCAGATCTGAGTGTTGCCATGACATGGACCTGTCTGTTGGGCAGAGATCTCCTGAGTAGACAGTATGCAACAGAGTACAGATTGAGTTAAATTCAGTCTTGTTGCATGAGGCAACTGTTTGAGGCCAGTAATCCTCTTGTTGAGGTACTTCAGTGGTCTTTCCAGCTGCTGAAGGTGCCTAGTCAGATTCATTGCAAGTGTATTGTGGTACTCTCTGACAGGTCTGATGACTGATGAGTAGAGGGAACCTCCTTTGACCTACATGCAAAGACCTTGGCAGTTTTTGGGAACACATAGCATGATTTTCTGACCACTTTGTGAATGTGTTTCTGGAAGTAGAGATCAGTATCCACATTTGTCCATAGATCCCTTATTATCACCTCCATATTTAGGGTGTTGGCACCTATGTGGTATTTGTATGACTGTAGCTCGAGGCCATAATTTTGACACCACATCTGTCTGACTGAGACCCTTTTTAAGGATGTCTCTGTTGTCCCAAACATCGATTATGACAACTTTTTGGCAGTCATCCACAAACTTTGCTAACCATAGCCCTCGTGTGTTTGACTGTATTTCTGAAAAGTATACACCAGACAGGAGGTGTCCCCGGACTGTGCCATGGGGGACAGCAGTTGTTACCAGCTTGTACAGGAGATCACACTTCTTACCTTGTGTGATCTATCTGTGCCCCAGTTGGCAATCCATCAGATGACAGACATATTAATGCACAGGTTGTTGATTTTGTGGATACGACATGTGTCTGGGATGTTGGCAAAGGGCTTTTCAAGGTCTATGTGGGATGTGTGTAGCTCATTTCATTGATGTATGTCCTGGGTGACTGCCTTGAAAACAGTCTAGCAGGTTTGGGAACCATGATCTGCCCATGACCAAACCGAAATTGGTAGGGTTGAGTGTTTGCAGGCTCCCAATAGCTCTGTTTATGAGTTCCATCATGATGGACTCCATGGCCTTGCAGATCAGGCTTAATAGACTTATAAGACAATAGTTCTCATGATCTGTTGTACACCAACACTTGTGGAGTGTGACAAACGTTGCTGTAACACATTCAACATTTTTATATCCTGTACAGAGGGTGAGGCTCAACAGACTGTTCAGGTGCAGGCTCTGTTTGTTCTGGAGTTCACTTATGACACTGCTAGGGGAAACAATGTAATCCCATAGACGCCGTGTTTTCAGGTTTTGAAGTAGCTGTTTACCCATTCTATATGTAATATCTGTGCTTTCACAATCTCCAGGTATGATGATAGGGTCTTTTGTCAGTAAGAGAGGGGTATGTATGTATGAGCCTGTCTGACAGGATATTGGCAATGTCAGTCATTTACAGTTTGCTCTGACTCAGGACATATATGAGTGTACATTGCTATTTATGACATAGCGGAAGGAAGCGTCATGGTTCTCTATGGACTCCTTCACAGATTCTTTTGCCAGAACATGGATTGGATAATAGTTGGAGTGCACATTGTTCATTGATGATACTGATTGCAGGTTTATTGATCTTCTTTGCTTTTTCACTTTCTGTTAACAACTTATGTGCTTGTGGTACATAGTGTGATTATGACAGGGTTCCAATATATTATATGTGTCTGCTTTCATATAGCTGTGTGCACAAGGCAGGATTGGTGAATAGTGACAGGTTCCTGGGGTAAAACATGCAACTGCCAGATATGTGTGGCCCACTGCTGTACTCAGACATGGCCTGTGTGTGTGAGCATGCCCAGTATGACCTTTCTGTATGTTGTTGCCTGACATTTGCTTAAGTGTGTGAGCATGCCCAGTATGACCTTTCAGTGTGATGCTGAATGAAATCCACTACATTTGTTGAAGTGTGTGAGCACGCCCGGTATAGACATTTATACTATATGTGTGTGGAAAATCAAGTTGTATTTTTACAGCAGGGCTCACCTTTGTGTCACAAATCAACAGGGATCATCCTGTGCCTGCAGGGCTTCCATGAGACACTTTGCATAGACTTATCAAAATTTCTACATACAGGGGGGGCAGCTATTCTTTGTACATTTCTACCTGGGGGCACACCTGATTGTTACTGTGGGTGTACATAGGATGAGGGGTTCATCTGACACTTATACACATTTGCTAGGCCTGCACTGCTATGTAAGGTACACCATTTCAGTCTGTACTGTTGCCTATCGTACTGGCTTGAGGCATACTACTGTTCTACAGATCTTAGCGTCCAATGTCACGTATATTAGATTGCGACTTCATAGCCTACCCAACCCACATCACACCGCCTGGCCTGCTGTTCTCTGTCTGCATAGGCCTGTAGGGGAGGTTACTCATATGCCTCTTTAGAGACACGATATAGCATTTCTTTGTGTTTGCATTAGTGTACAATTGTCCTGCTGTGTCTGTGCCAGTGAAATGCTGTCGTGGCTTAGTGGTTCAGTACTGTCACTATAGTGCACAGTATCCTGGGTTTGAGCCCTGTCACTGCTTTTTATTTTCATGCTGGGCAGACCAGACTGCTTAAGGAACAGTAAAGCAAATATGAGCATGTTTACCTGACTTTGCTCAACTTTGCCCGACTTTGCCAGACCTTGCCCAACATTGCTCAACGTTGCCCGATGTTGCGCTAGTTAGCACGGCCAATTTTGTTTACATATACTAAATAGTGGTAAAAGCTGCTTAGCAGTACTTTTTATTGCTTAAAACATGGCAATCATGCCTCAGGTGGTGCTGCAGGACTGCCTATGTCGGATGCACATAGTACACTCTCTATACATGTTTGAAAACAGGTAGTGTCAAACTAGACATCCCTTTTATTTTATGTGCGAGTCAGAGAGAGGTATCATTTCCAGGGTTCCTAATGAGCCAGTGTATGTGCTATGTGTTGCCTCTTTGCCAAGGCCAAGGCATACTGGGCACACCTCCTTCTGCCTACTGGGGCAGGCTCAGGTTGCTCCTCCTCCGAGTCACGCTCTGACTGTGATGGCCTTGGCAATGGTGGGGGGCTGTTTGGCCCTGCCCCATGCTGTTCCTGCTGCAGCTGTTTTCGCAGGATCATATTGTGTAGCATGGCACATACCATGACAATTTAGGTACATGTAGTTGGTGAGTACTGCAAGGCTCCACCAGATGTGTCCAGGCACTGGAACCATGACTTGAGCATCCCAAACACATGCTTGATTACATTTCATGTTTGTGCGTGTGCCTCATTATGGAGTTCTTGTTCAGGTGTGTGTGCATTTCTGATAGGTGTCATCAGCCATGGTTCCAGTGCGTATCCAGCATCCCCCACTAGATGACCGTCAGGGATGTCCCCATTGGCAAATGTCTGGTACAGCTGTGTCAGATGCCAGATATGGGAATCATGGTAGCTTCCAGGGCAGCCAGCACACACATTCAGTATTATGCCCTGGGCATCACACACGACCTGGCAGCTGATGGAGGGGAAGCCCTTGTGGTTGATGTAGGCCATATCCCACTCACCAGCTGGTGCTTTGATGTGTATGTGCGTGCAGTCAATTGCACCCACTACCGCAGGGTATTCCACTATTTGCTGGAAGAGATGCATATTGCTAGCCAATGCCTCACGGGAATTGGGGAAATATACATGATCACTGACATGTGCTGACATGGCATTCAGGAACTGGTGCAGTACCCTGGATGCTGATGCCTGTGAAATTTCCATCATATCACCAGTTGGTCTCTGGAAGGTACCTGTTGCTAGCATTCTTAGGCCAACACATACCTTGGTTTCCACTGGGATGGGTTCCCCTCTGTTAGTTCTGTGTGTGAGACATGGCCTGCACAGCTCAACAATTTGCTGCAGGAGGTCTCTGTCCACTCTATAGCACTCCACTATCTCCAGCTCATGTAGCCCCTGGTAGGTTACCCTGGGTCTGTACACTCTTCTCCGTCTCCTCACTGTGAGTTGCTCAGCAGCATTCGCAATGGCACCACCCTCAGCATCTTGCTCATGTTGGCTTATAATAGCAATGGCAGCCCCTAACATTTTTTTTGTCTGAGTTAAGCTTTTTAAGTTTTCACTCTCTTTGTATACTGCAGTGTTGCAGTGTTTTTGAGAAAAACATGGGGGAATGTTGTTTGCAGAGTTTTAAGTGCTGGGCTGGGCTGGGCTAGTGTACTACCTGTGTAATTGGCTGATTCTGATTTATTTCACCTGGCAGCTCTGCTAGTTCTCCTTGGTTAACTTCCTACTACTTCTTTTCCCTTACTGTTTCTACATGGGGCAGCACCGCGCAAACATGCGCACACGAGCACACACGCATGCACACAGGCTTACACAAGCTTAGGCGGGTGCACATCCATGCACACAGGCTTAGACAGGCTTACACAGGCTTAGACAGGTTTACAGGTGCACACACACGTGCACACGGTGTAAGCACATTTGCAAGAAATTTCAGTGAGATCCACGGTGTACACCTTCGTTTTCTGGGTTTCAGCTAGGACAACTGTAGACATGCCTCTTCCAATCCTGAGTAACTCACAGCAAACACAGGCCACTCTGCTCCAATAAGCTTACAGTCTTTCATACATACCCCCTCATGATGTCACCTATATTCTACTCTACTACTCCCCTACTCCTACACTTACACTCTAGGGACATGGCTCACATGCCAGGGAAAATTGGGATTCACTATCCTTATCCTCATTTGCATAAAATTGCCTACTAATGCTTGGTTACATCTCTCAAACTGAGCTTCCCCCTTAGCAACCACTACTCAGTAGCCATGTTGTCTTCAGCCTGCCATTTACCTGCATGGCAGAATAATATTTTTAATAAGAATGCCTATTTATGCCTATTTTTTATTTATTTTCTGGTTTTTAAAGCACAGCATGTTTGCGCGGCGCTACGCTACGCTTAAACATCGGAGATCAGGGGGAAAAAAATTGATTTTTATTAATTTTCAAACGATAAAAATGCCAATGGCCTTATATTTGGCCATTGGCATGCTTCCTCAACTGGATGCATCCTTTATTTGGAGCTGTCATAGCTCTGTTTTGCTATTTGCAGAACGGTACTCCGTTACCAATGGAGTACATTTCTGCAAATAACTCTACTATTCCACGGACAGGTTAGTGTTTCCTGGATCGCAAATTTACCTCATTTGCATAGCTTTCAGCAGCAAATGAGGTAATTTGCATAATATAACATTGTCCATGCAAGAGTAGTTTTAGGAGCTCTCATGCACACCCCTGCCGGCTGTTACTGGATCACTCGGCAGACATATTGGCTGTCTGCCATCTTACACTACTCTTAGACTCCATGCAAGCCTTCGTGAATCCAACCCCATGTTTGTAAAAAAAAAAAAAAAATTGGGTCTAGAATAGCTGCTAGATTGAAATGCATGAATAGCAAACAGTCTGTGTAAATACATACTGTGCAGGATACATTGTAATAAGTTCAAAACTAATTTGTTAAGTTGTAATATTGTCACTGATTTTAAGTTGGAATCTTATTGGTTAATTAAAGGAAAATTAAATATTGTATTCATACATCTAATGGACTAATATGTACATAGCATTCTTTAGTATATACATCATGTTTTTTAATCCTCAAGTATTAAATATACTGAAATAATTGCATTAAAATATTTATTATCTAAGCCCAGTTCAGTATTTTATGTTCACTTCACTGTCAACCAAGGTGTTAATGGGCAGTTCAGAGACATGACCACAATGTTATGGTTAAAATGACATTGAAACTGTATATTTTCAGCAGTGTATAAATGTTTGGGAGTAGCACATAGTTCTTGTCTCTTATAGATGTTAGTCTATCTCTAATCTTTTGATATAAAATAATGATGAAAGAGTTCTAAGTCATAAATTAAATTATGTGATTGCAAAAGAATAAATTAATCAAGTTAAAAAAATTAAATTAAAGCAGACAGCTCATAACTGATGAAATATTTTCATAAAATGGTCTGTAAAAGAAAAAGTTGTTAAATACATTCAGTTTTAGTAGTAATACTTGATATAATTGTATTAACTATGTAAATTTGCATTTTGACTTGTTGTATCAAAAGAAAACTAAAGATTTTGTTTTTTAATGTGTTTTCTATAAAAAATAAAAAGAGAGAATTGTAAGATTATGCTCAACAATATACTAAGGTTGAATGTAACTTTGCTACAAATATGCAACATCAATAAGGAATAAGATAAAGCTTGCTTAAATGCAGAAACAGAGTTTAGTAATATGTGATTAGCATCCATACTAAATGACTGTGGCTTAAAAAAATAAGGAACTTGCTTATGAGTGTATTACAAACACATCATGAAAGCTGACTTATTACAGACATGACAAGAATGTAATTTGCTTTCTTTAAAGAACTGACAACAGGACATTTTTCTAAGAAAGTTTAAAAATATGCTTTTCTAATCCACAAGGCGTTTCCTTGAAGATAGTTTACTTATCAGCATTTGCACAAGAACAGATGTGTCAGCATTTGTGTCATCAAGGCAGTATCTTTCCAAAACCAAGAGGGTGTGTGTTTAACTAAAAATATATATAAAGTCTGTATTAAATCTAGTTATTTTAGGGGTATGGTAGGGACACATTTTGTCCTGAGGTAAATGTTATATCTCTCACATTATCTGTACTATATGAGAAGTAAAGTAGAACATTTTCTGAAGCTGTAACAGAAGTACGTGTGGTTTATTATAAAAGTTATTGGCTACTGCTCTTAAAGACAGGTGCTGCAAAGTATATTCTCCCATCAGTGTATATTCTGCAAGTTTCTGTATGCAACAGACTGTGAATGCAACTATAACCAGACTTTGATTTCAGCAGAATCCAGCCAGCAAGACTGGGTGTCTTAAGAAGACTTCAAATCCATCACAGTAAGCATCAGAGTAAAGCACAGTGCTGCAGCACTTGTAAAATTATTTTTTCAGACACCACTTAGTATCATGTCCAACTTGAGAACAAACACAGCACTATGATCACTTAACACTATGCATGGTTCTCACTGGCAATAATTCTCCCCTTAGGCTAATCAGTTCAGCTGTTTGCCCTAAGGCACTTCATTTTCCTTCTAGTACTGGGGCAGACGTTAGCTTACTGCATTCCTTTTTTAGATTCAATACGGTATTTTATAGTTTCCTTCCATGTACTCTCTTGATTGTGCTACATTTCTACAAATGCCAGTTCAAACTTATTCACTCTGTTTAAGGCATTTTCTGTGTCATGTTTCTCGGTATACCAGTTCTGTTCTGTATATTCATTATAAGTTGCATACAGAGCCTTATTCAATTAGCTTTGATCTCATTTGGTATGGACAGAGGCACATAATTATCATGAATATTTTTACATCATGATGGTGTGCTCTGACAGCATTTTTGATTTTCCTCTCTCCAGCTCACTCCATTTCTGATTAATCATATTAATCTGTCTTTTTAGTTTGTTATACTGGGGTTAGGGGGTATCATTCCCATTTTTAGACTTTCCCACTTAGACAATATATATTTGGCCATGCCTTCCATAACCTCAGTTCACTTGAAATTCTTACCTTGTTCCACTAGCTGTGTCTCGGTCTTTACCTCAGTTACTTTGCATTAAATTATGGAGAGGCTTTCTCTTCCTTGGATTGGCTCACTTTTTCCTTATTGTGACTATTAAATATTTAAGTATTTTGTTGATGTGAAAATTTTAATATATATATTTTAAAGACAAACAGCTTGGCAACATACTGATTTACCAATCTCTCTTCTTCTTGTAGTACATTCAGAAGGCTTTTCTTCTACTTGCATTGTGTTCCAGTTCTGTGGTGTGCTCATTAAGTGCACTAAATCTGTAATTAGTTTTCTGTGTTCTTTGCTTCTTTGCACATATGTATTTGTACTATCCAGTGATATCAACTTTTGTTTTCAGATTTCTTACGTTGTAGAGACTGTGTCTTCATTGTTATGAGTGTGTCTGTATACAGTTCTTGATTTTGTTTCTAGCCTCCTGAATTTGCACTTTTGATGACTCATCCTCAGCCTGTAATATTTCATTTCTAGCTCAAGTACGAAACAGATAACCTTCAGTTTGTCTTTTGTACTTTGCAAATACAAGCCAGTTTGGGATTGAGATGGACTTTACTTTTGTCTTCCAGGTTCCAGCACCAAGGCACTCTGCTCTTTTTTTTCTTTTTGATATGTAATAGCTTTTTACTAAGCTCAGGCTTACTATGGTGTTTCACTATTCTCACTTGCACAGAACGTTAAGAAAGACTGTTGGATAAATCAACCATTTATTTGTTTTACTTTGCAACATCTTTTGTTGGTCAAGGTCAGCCAACAACCTTGAAAGTCTGCCTGTTATTGTATTTTCATCCTCAAAAATAACTTGTTCTACCATAGGATTGAGCATTTATAGCTTGAAAAGTATACCCTCTAACTTTCTCAACATTTCTACACTCAGTTGATTCTTTGACTTATATAACATCTGGGAATGTTTGATTTATTTTCTCATGTTCTTAGGTAACCCTTTACTGCATCAGTACATCTCCTATAAGAAGCTGCAATGCCTTTTCTACAAGTCCTTATTTCTTAATAGTACTGAGGTTCTGGACCTCAGCACCAGCTGGGTTAGAATCAGAGCCACACTCATTAAATAAGTTTCACTTTGCTTATTTGCAATACTGTAAACCCTTCATTTGCTTCTGCTTTTCAAAGACACTGTAATGTGCAGCACTCCCATTTCACTTTGAGCATATTTTCAAAACAAATACCTCTTTCTTGACCCATTTTTCCTTTCACGGGGTTTAACCTTTTAAAATCAACACAAAGTTCTTGCTTTACTCAGTAATGAACTCTTATTTTATGTCAGGAAGTCTTGATTTGTTTTACTTAGAGTCTCTCACACTTTGTCACAGGTTTCTAATTACTCTTCAGACAGTACCTAATGCAACTCAGTGCTGTATAAACTTTGTCACATTTCCTACCATTGCTTAATTATAGTCTGAACACATTCTAGCCACATGAACATAATATCCTTTAATCACATTTTTTTACAGTACCAGGGGTGACTACTTAAAGTGAAAATAAGTATTAGAGGAAGTTGGTTTCCTAAAAATAGTGGAAGCAAATCCATCTTCTACTAGTGAAACAGTAACATCAGAAAAATTGGCCTCTTACATGATATGTGAATATGTAAATCTCAAAAAAGGGTACTGTTGGAAACAAATTCAAGGAAGCTCATAATTTCATCTTTCGATGATTCTCAAATAATAAAACTATCATCCAAATAGCATCCATAACAATTCCAGCAAGTATTATAGGTAGAATCCAAAAAACATTTTTTCTCCTTAATTAACATTACTAGTTTAGCGTATATAGGGGTGCAAGCTGCACCCATCGCTACACCCCTAACCGGTTTCTAAAAATGACCCTTCAAAAAATATAGAAGTGTTACGTAAAATTATAAACATGAGTTCAATTAAAAATTTTATCTCTTTATTGTTAAGTGTCTTGTGTTCTATTAAAGCTAACTCAAATAATTCCAAACACATGTAATATGGTATGCTGCCACATCTACCGTTAAAAAACTAATATTTTTGTTGTAGTGTTCTTGTGTCAGTTTCCTTAAAAAATCCCAGGAATCTTTAAGTATTTGCTTACATTCCCTTAAAATTCCTTTAAGCAGTCTATCAATAAAGACGGCTAAGGGATGTGTTTAAGAACCTTGAGCTGCCACAATTAACCTATAGGGTGGATTTATTATGTTAAAAATAACCACAAACTGAAAAATAAAAGAAAAAAACACACAAGCCAGTAAAATCCAATGATTTAATCAACAGACCAACTCACTCTAGCACCTCAGCTAAAAGCCTTTCAAGAGTACAAAATCATGTTATCACAAATACCATTTAAATAGTAAATCCTATTAAGTAATTAACACCCATTAATACAATAAATTAAATTAACATCCTCCAATTACATTCTAAATTCAATCCCACAGGCATTAAAGTATTAAACTTTAAAATGAAAACCATTTCTTTATATAACAGCTTAGTCTTTAGTTGTGCAATATTACAACACTTAACGTTTTCCAAATAGTTCCCTGCAAACAACTATCGTTACCACCATGGTGATTTAAAAAGTGAAGACCTACTGGACTCTCGACCCTTTTGTTTCTAATGTCTCAGAGGTGCTCCTGTAACCTGACTCTTAGTATCTCCTATATAAAACAGACCACAGGAGCACCTCAAAGCATAGATGATACCTTCCATACCACAATAGAAAGTATCATTAGGTACAAACTTGGCATTATTTATCTTATCGAAACAGCAAACTACATGTTTGCAAACAGAACAATTCCCACAGGGAAAAGTCCCAAAATTCATTATGTTCTTGTGTACCTTCGGTATCCCAAAAATAGCTAGCACAACAGGATGTTTATTTGATAAAAAAATAAAATGTTCATACGTAATAATTTATGATGCTAAAGCATCTTCTAAGAAAAAAAAATCAATCTTTCTGTAAGCGATATTGATTTCATTCTTGGATACTGGGGTATATTTGTTGTTGTCCTATAACATCTAAAATATTTTGCTTACATAAGCTATCTGGTTAACTATAACAATTCCACTACCTTTGTCTGATTTCATAAGTCTAGCTGAACTATCCTTAGTAAGTAGTTTAGGTATTTCTCTTCACTAATGAAATTGCAATGTCTGAAATATCCTTTATTGTTCAAGTATTGATAAAAATCCTTTTCACATCCTCTTTTGAAAATCGATAATGTGCTGTTTAAAGCTTAAAAATACTTTTTTAAGTAACATGCATATAATTTCCTGGTGGTGTTGATATTTATTTACTGAAATAAATAGCTAGATTTAACTTCCTTGTGTACAGTTTCAAATCTATCAGTAGTTCCCCTATATCCATTTTTCTCAGTGGAATAAATTTAAAACCTTTTTCAAACAGCTACAAATAATTTCTATCAATATTCAAATGACTATAATTAAAAATTTTGAATCCTTTCCAACTTGGTAAAATAGCTCGATGAGAGGAATCCATAATGTTACTTAATAGTATTGAATCGTGACTCTCATGTTGTTTCTGTAATTTGTACCCCTTCTCTTTTCCCTCTTGAGATTTCTCTAATAATGAGTAATTTGTTTCCTCTGGAGGACAGGGATCGACACTGTAGTTCCCAATCTCTGGGGAAGGGGAGAAATCTAAAGGGTCAAACATTTCTTCTGTTGTTTGGTTATCATCTTTTGTATATGGAAAATTGAGGAATCCTACATACAAATACTATGCCCATTATTAACATTCACATCCATAACATGTTGCGACTGTTGAGAATAAAAAGTTGTTGTTAAATTACCATTCTTGGGAACTGGATATGCTTTATAAGTTGCATATTTACTTGCATCTCTATTCAACTTCTTCTGTTTTTTTAACCTTGTTTAGATTACATTGTTTATCTATCTAAAAATCTTGTCATATCTGTTACTATACCATTCATAAATAGCATCATTAATAATTTTATTGTGCGACTTCATTATTTCAATCATAATGTCTGGAATAACAAGTTGATTCTGTCTAATAATCAAACACATCAGTTTAAACCCATACCAATTAAACACAGAAGTCAATTCTCTAAAATTTCCGCATTGTACTGAGTACCATTAGGTAATTTAAAATATCATAAAACCCTTGTTACTCGTTTAACATTTCTGTAAGAAAACAGTTATCTACCTGCAAGTCAAATTATAGACTTCCATCAGTTTCGTCTCAAAATTTGAAAGTAAAGAGTCCACAGTTTGATAGTATCCTTCCCACACCTCTCATTGACTGAATTAAATTGAAAGTCCTTTTTTAACCAAGTTCGTAAATCAAAACATCTTGAATCTGATGGAGGTAGTATATCACTGTTGAAAGTAGTGTTGTTGTTATAAATAGTCAGTATAAAAGCCCCTGCAGTTTTGTTGTGTTCTCTATTTCAAACATTCTCCAAAGATGCTGTAGGAGTGTAGTCACAGGCTTCTACTCAAAGGGAGTAATTTTCATGGGAATCACCTGTGCATGTTAAAAAAAAAAATAAGGGCTGTAGATTGTAGTGCCATCACCATTTGGCTACACTGTTGCTTAAGAGGAGTAGATTGAGATACTCCTCCTTCCCCATCTAAAAGGTGTTTGCACAGGGATTCAGTTCAAAAATCATGTTGTTTAAATCACATTCAGCTGCCAAATCTTCCATTAGCAGTCCCCCTTTCTTTAAAACACTATTGATTTTACTAACTGATCACATGCGCTTAACTTTTTTATTTAATAAATTCAAGAAAATAATGAGCAAGCAACTGTATGTTGTAACAAATATAAAGATATATTTATTAAGTTACATGAAAAAGAACAAAAAAGAACAGACCAGTTTCAGCTAGAATAATTTCATAGCCTTCACCAGTGTTAAAAACAAAAGCATTCATTTGTTCCTTTTATACAATAGTATAAATTAATTACATACCGTGATTGGTTACCTCATAAATATTCATTTAATCTGGGTGGAAAAAGTCCACCCAGTTTGATGATCCATTTTTTCTCTTTAATATCCAAAGTAGAGTGCCATCCCGCTTTGTTTGATCTGTCACCCAAAATTCTGTCAATAATCATAAAGTTGAATGAAGCTGTGGGGTGGTGGTGTGCTTATACAGAGCATTGCTAGTTCTCTTATGTTTGATATCATTTAGATGCTTAGAGATCTGCAATCTGAGTGGCCTGGGTGTTTGCCCTACATAAAATGCAGAGCAACTGCATGAGGCCAAGTAAACTAGCCAGTTACTGCTACAATTAGCAAAGAATTCAATGTCAAAAACCACACCACAATTCCTACTAGAGAATTGTTTGGACTTGGTGATCTTATTGCAATGGCTGCAGTGACCACAGGGCATACATCCAGTCAATCTGTCCACTGAGAGTGTTGTTTGAATGCTATCTGTCAAGGCGGACCTATGAGGTCATTTGTAATGACTCAAATGTGAACCCAGTTCCTTGCCTTTACGAAATGAAAAATGAGATGTATCCCCAAGATATTGTGATAAGGTATTGTCAGCCAATAGTATGTTCCAGTGTTTCTGTATACTGTCCATCAAAGTATTGGTATTCCTGCCATATTTAGTTGTGAAACGTATAACATTGCCAGTGCCCTGATGCTTCTCCTTATATTTAAGTAGATCCTCCCTATTGAGGGTAGCAGCATAATTACTGGCTCCTAGGACATAACCCATTTTATAACCCCTTTCATGAAACCTGTTGACAAGATCCTTTTGAAAAACCTCGAAAGAGGAATCCTGTGAGCAGATACACCTCATCCTGATGAATTGGGATTTGGGGATGTTTCTAGTAACATGGAGAAGATGAAAGCTGGATGCGTGGAGTAGGGAATTATATTGTGGGTATTTACAGAAAACTTCAGTACGTAATGTGTGATCTTCATTCTTACTGACCAAAACATCTAAATAAGTGATGTATTCTGTATGACAGTTCACTGTAAACTGAAGACCCCATTTGTTGTCGTTTAAATAGCTGACGGATTCCATAAGATAGTCCACATCTGACCTCTACACCATCCAGCAATCATCCAGATACCTCCTCCATATGGCCATTCACCCAAAAAGATGTTATATGTCATAACATAAATGATGTGTTCCTCAACATATGTCATAAAAAGGTCTGCATAAATGGGGGCAAAAGATGCCCCCATAGTTGTTCCCTGCACCTGCCAGTAGCATTGACTTTGGTAGAAAAAAACATTTTTGGTTAACACGTGTTCCATTAAGCAAATCTGGAAGGTGTTAAAGCCAGGTTCATACAAATTGGATTTATATAGCCAATACTCAATTGCATCGAGGCCTGCCCAATGTGGAATGTTTGTGTAAAGTGCACACACATCTAATGTGCAATGGAGCCAACCCTCCTTAAGTTGCATCTCAGAAACAATGTCTAAAAACTCTGTAGTGTCCTGAATCCTTGATCTAACCCATTTCAACAAAGGCTAATGTGTATCGTAAGGAATTGGGATAAAGGTTCAGTGAGTGAACCATTCCCAGAAACAATGGGTCTGCCAGGTGGATTGAGGGGATCCTTGTGGATTTTAGGAAGGAAGTATATGTATTGAATGCAAGGGTCTGATACTTTTGAGATGATATTTAGTTTTATCAGTAATAATGCCCTCCTGCAGTGGTGACCCTAAAACTTGATCTATTTGTTTTTTAAACATGAATGTAGGGTCCAAAGGCATTTTGGTATAATATCTACCATCTGTCAGCTGTTTCTGTGCTTCGGCATCATATTGCTGCCGATTCATAACTACCACAGCCCCTCCCTTATCATCAGAAATAATCACCAATTCCTTATTGTCAATTAGCTCACGTAGGCTGTCCATATCAGACTTTGAGAGATTGTTAGCCTTAACATTAGTTCCATTGAAGTTGAAATGTAGATCTTTGAGCACACAAGATTGAAAAAGATGAACAATGAGGTGCATTGGTGGTAAAAAACTAGATTTATGATATGTAAATATTGTTTCAGAGTCAAAATTGGAAACATTATCATGAAAATGCAGCTTAAGGTTCAATAATCTACAAAAAGCCATAACATCTTGTGCTAACACATCATCTGAGACAAAAAAACAGGGATAAAACTAAGACCTTTATTAAGCAAAGATACCTGGTTTTCAGTCAAAACTACATTTGAGATATTCAGCACATTTGTCTTATTACATTCCATCATTTTTTCGTAAGGAGTTCCAATAACCCCTCCATGCTGCTTATTTTTGTTGTGCTTCCATCCTGCTCTTTTATATGGTCAAAAGAGACAACAGTATTATTTCTTTTGGGGGTGGGTGAGTCTGGGGTCTGCTGCATGTCCAGGTCTGTACCTGATGAATCTGCCCCGGAAGAATCCGTATACAAACCTTGTTTTTTAAGTATAGATCTGGGACCATTACTTTTAGTAGTTTGACTGGTCTTACTGGTGCCCCCCTCAAACCTCACATGCCTATTATAACTAAACAGAGTCCACTTATCATAATCCGATTGGTCACATTGGAATTTATGGACCTTTCTGTCCCGTAGTTGCTGTTCAAGGCCCAAAAGGTCTGTACTTAGTTTATTAAGACATGCAGTATAGAAGGGCTGATCCTCGTAGATCTTAGTCTCCTCACATAATTTAGTAATGTTGACAATCTCCCTGTATATTATTCATTCGTGATATCTGGCTAATGCTTCAACAAACACCACAGATGTTTGCTGTTGTATACTTGACCATTCCTTAGCTAATTCATCATCTATATCACTAACCAGAGGCTGTATCTTGACTCTCAGACCTCTAGGACATATACCCTTGGCCAGATAGGCCTTGAAAAATTTGCAAAGCCAGACGTTCGATCTTAGGGATCTCATGTTTCTGTTCAGTTGCTGAAATAAAGCTTTGCATTGGTTCTCTGGGCTACAGGTCAGAGTATTATTCTCAACATTATTAACATTACCATGTCCAAATATACCCTAATCCTCCTTATCAGAGGATAGTCCTGCTAAGATCCTGGTTAAGTCCATCATCAAATGGTACGCTCTTCATAGTCAAAATAAACAACTATATAGGGTGCAGCCAATTGTGAAAAAAATGGTCTGATCAAACCAGCAACCAAAAATCAAACAACTTATCAAAGAACCAAAGATATCAAAGATGATAAATATTTTGTATTAGTATTGGACAATGATAGCCCTTGTCATAAAGTACCCACCAAATGGTTAATCAATAGGGATTGACAATGCTATGTCCATAAAATGGAAAATACACCAGCAACCAAATGTATATCAAAGGTCCTTGCAGTGCTATAGATAGTAAAAAGTATCAGTGTTGGTTCCCCCAAAGTGTGTTCCGACAAACAGCAAAAGTACTGTTATTCAAAAAAAATCTATTCCCCAAGCAATGTCACATCCACATAAACCATGAAATCAATTCTGGTCAGTCAATAGAATATATATTTGGTATGGACAATAATGCCCCTTGCATTCATGCAGTATCCAAATATGACTGCGAAAAGCAACAAAAAGTAAACTAGAACCACAAATATGAGCAATCAGTCCAAATCTTTACTCAGTCATGCGCACTGCCCCCAGTCAAGATGTTGTTGGCAACTCAGGTTGGTGACAGATCAAATAGCAAAACAACAATCACAACAGAGCACCCTTAATAGAAACCATATGTAGCAAATAACAAAACATTTTCAAAAACATAACTAACAGTGTACCATAGATTAGGATAATACATCCAGAACTGATGGAATCAACATGAAGCCCCAAAAAATGTCAACTTCCACTAGAAGCAGGAAGCAGATATTAAGCTATTGTTATTCCTGGTTAGGGAGGATAATCCCATATAATGCAATACCGTTATATTAAAATGTCAGATAAATGAACAAAAACAAAAATCCTTCATAAAGTTATAACCTGTGAAAAAAAGGGCTATAGGCCCTCCCAAGCAGTATACAGCACAGATAAGCACAACTTAGTTGTAATCACTGTTAAACATTCACCATCCCAACATTATTGGCTTAATGTCCAAAGTATATATATGGTTGAGATCACAAGTTAGAAACTACCCTATTAATGTAGGATAAATCAGTTTAGATAATCCAAGATGGCCATAAGTCACAACAGAATGCAGTTGATATGCATATCATATAGCTAACATTGTCACCGTACAAAATAAATCCCTTTATGAGCAAAATTTCCACCCAACTTTGCATTTTATGTACATCTAAATGATATCAAACATAAGAGAACTAGCAATGCTCTGTATAAGCACACCACCAAACACCCCAAAGCTTCATTCAGCTTTATGATTATTGACAGAATTTTGGGTGATATATCAAACAAAGCGGGATGGCACTCTACTTTGGATATTAAAGAGAAAAAAATGGATCATCAAACTGGGTGGACTTTTTCCACCTGGATTAAATGAATATTTATGAGGTAACCAATAACGGTATGTAATTAATTTATACTATTGTATAAAAGGAACAAATGAATGCTTTTGTTTTTAACACTGATGAGGGCTATGAAATTATTCTAGCCGAAACCAGTCTGTTTTTTTTGTTATTTTTCATGTAACTTAATAAATATATCATTATATTTGTTACAGCATACAGTTGCTGGCTTATTATTTTCTTGAATTTTGTCTCTTGGAGCTGTGCATTTACCTACGTGCAGGGACATTTTTTGAAGTGGCATATTTAATAAATTATCTACTGTTTTATCCTAATTGGTTTGCTACCCTCCTTTTTGTTTGGAGAAGTATTGTGTCCTGTAATACCATCTGACATGTCTGTCTGTGTGTGTTTGAGGCCACATATTTCTCCAACACAGCTTCATACAGCAATTAATACAATATAGAAATATTGTTAGGTTTACTTCTGTGCGTCAATGACTTTTAAACTGCTTCAGAAATAATATAACAATGGCTTCAGGAGCACTTTACATATTGCTTAGATTTTACATTTAGACTGTAGCTTATATATGCAGTGTGTTCAGCATGTCCCCAGTGCCACACACTCTAGAATTGCCTGACTTTGTTACTTTCAAAAAAACTACAAAACTTTTCTTCTCTACTCTGCAGTTATTCAATTTATTTTGTCAGAAAAATTATTAAAATAATTGTTCTCGGCACAGGTAGGAAGATTACATTGCATTGCCACAAAGTCCCCCCCCCCAACACTTTATATATTAGTTACTTCTTCACTTTTTTAAAGCAGACTGCTTTTCCACACTTTGCATTTATTTGGGTAATGTTCACAGTCGTCGCCCCCCCCCCCCCAAGTCATAGCTAATTTGACACCACAGTGCTTTATAACTTATTGGTTTCAGCTCTAGAGTGTAAAATGCACTAAGCTACTTTCTGCAGTTAAAAAATTCAACATAAGCACAGCTGCATAACAGGAATCTATGAATAGTGCTACTATGCCTTTAAGTAAATGAACAAAGCATGAAAAAATGGCACTAGTTTTAGAACTTGTCAACCCTGTGAGGGAAAACTCACAACAGTTTTGCAAATCTGAAGTCATGTAAAATAAGAAGTAAGTGTAGTTGTGTGTGGAATATTTTGTATGTCACAAATATAGGAGGCTGCAGATGTGACCCTGTGCAGATCTCTTCAGAATTTCCACAAGAACCTGCATTGAGCAGAGCTGAGTGCTGCTGGCCCTTAGTTGCCCAAACTGTTTTAAGGTTTCTTTATTCACCATAAAGGTGTCCTTATATGGTTGGAAAGGGAGAAGATAGGACAGCTGGAAATAGGGGAGAGAGACGGCAAGGGAAACATAAAAGGAATACGAAGATTGTGCTGGAGGGGATGGGAACTGTGTTTTGGTGAAGATAGACCCCCTATTTTTATAACTGTTAAATAAGAAAAGCTGAGGAAGAAATAAGGGCAGACAGTGTAGGCAAGAGGGTTAGGGAAGACTAACAGAATTTTTAAGACAAAGAAAAAAACAGAATACAGACAGGAACACTATGGTGGAGTGACATGAAGGGAGACAACCAGAACTATATGCTTTGCAAGTATGGTATGCCCAGCCAAACCATAAACATCCAAACACCAGCGGCCAGCAAAATGCAATACTAAGACACAGAAATCTTGAATGAAATTTGAAGATAGTATTTATTCCATATTCTTGTTGTAAATATCTCCAAACCAGTTTCGGCTATCAAGCCTTCATCAGTGGGTAGAGTTTCCCCTCTCTTAGCAGTGATAAGTATTTATACATATCTCCAGCCAATGGAAAACATGGTACAGACCAACATAATGTTTAGAGTACATTATTGCGTTTCAAACATGAGATTAAGTTCAAGCATATTATTTAGCGCACTGATAATTTCAAAACAAAAATTCCCGTGTTATAATCGAACAAAAATAAGTCTTTAAAAGAAACACATATATCCAGTTATATATAAACAATGATAATCTTCTGAAATGCATCATATTTGCCATATGCAACTCTACCTGGGGAGCATATCCTGTATTCCTCATACAATGCTTTGCTCATAAAGTATGATACCTTAGCATATCAAAAATCTTATGTATGATATTGGTTAAATACAAAGCATTTGTTAAAAAGTGTATGTATGTATGTGTGTGTGTATGTATATATATATATATATATATATATATATATATATATATATATATATATATATATATATATATATGTATGTATGTGTATATATATATATATATATATATATATATATATATATATATATATATATATATATTAGTATGTCGTTGTCGCCTCACAGTTAGATGTTGCCCGTTCGATTCTCAGTTAGAGCGTCTTCTGTGTAGCGACATGCGTGAATGGGTGTTCCTTCGTTGAAGGTTGTGCGTTAGGCCCGGCAAGCCAGTACATAAAAATCTACTGCCAATCATTAGTGGACCGGAGTTCCACTGTGGCGTCCCCTAACCGGGAAAAGCCAAAAGACACAAACAAACAAAGTATGTCATATGTGAACATGAAATTTTGAAAGGACCAACGTCCTATCCTATTCTCCAGTATTTTATACAATCTAGAATTCCTACATACCCAAGTGGAATATCCTGGTATATTTCATATTTAATCAAAAAACATGCTCCACAATATCAAAATAACCACATACATATTTGGCTAATTATAAGCATATTAAGGCCTACAAGGAAAACTAGCCCACAACAACCAAGAGCTAGTGGGTTATCAAAATATGCATGCCATCTTAAAGCTATTTACAAATGATCATCAAATCTTGTGTATAATATCACTTAAATACAAAGCATTTGTTAATATATGTGTGTGTAAGTGTATATATTAATATATCATACATAAACAAGAGATTTAAAAGGACAAACGTCCCATCAGATTCTCCAGTATTTTATATATTTCAGAATTCCTTCATACCCAAATGGAATATCCTGGTATATTCAATATTAATCAGAAGAGATGCTCCACAATATCAAAATGAACACATACATATTGGCTGATTATAAACATATTAAGGCCTACAAAGAAGACTAGCCCACAATAACCACGAGCTGGTGAGTTATCTAAATATATATACACACCATCATAGAGCTATTTACAAATGATCATTAAGGCCTGGGGGAAAAAGTCCCCCAAGGTTAATGATCCAGTATTTCTCTTTATGATTTAGGATGGTATGCCAACCTTTTGGGTACTTCTGTCCCCTGTGATTTTATCAATAATCATAAACATAAAATTAGCATTAGTGTGTTTAATAGTGTGTCTGTATAAGGCATTAGTTTCTTTTTTTATTTCGGATGTCACTTTTATGTTCAGTCATTCTTATTCTGAGTGAGCAGGAGGTCTGGCCCACATAAAAAGCTTTGCATTGGCAAGTGGCTAGATAGATGATCCAACTACTACTGCAGTTTGCAAACACCCTGAAATTATACACTCTGTTAGTGTTGGCACTGGTGAATTCCTTCAATTTACTTACATGTGAGCATGAACCACAATTACCACATGGGAAGGTGCCCAAAAGTTTGTCTCCAGTCATGGTCATTTGTTGATATATTGCACCCCCACTCTCCTTATGCTTGTAGTGAGAAAAGAGACCTCCTAATGTTTTTCCACGTCTAAATGAAAACATGCATTTAGGTCCAAAAAGTTTTCTTAATTCTTCATTGGCCAAAAGTATATTCCAGTGGGTGTCCAATATGTTTCTAATAACATTGTGATTCCTTCCATATGTAGTCACAAACCTAAGGGTAGATTCTTCCAATGTAGTTGTTCATTTTTTATATTATAACAAAGTATTTCTATCCTGAGTAGTGGACCATTCACTTGCTTTAAGTATATCTAATTCTCTATATCCCCTGTCTTTAAATCTACGGTAAAGATCTAATCTGGCTTGTTCAAAATCTTGTTCTGATGAATTAATGCATTTGATACGCATAAATTGAGATTTAGGTATAGTCCGGATGCATGCTGGACGCATGGAGCAGAGTATTGTACTGTGGATATTTCCAATATGTCTTGATATTCAGAGTATGATCTTCATTCCTATATACTGTGACATCCAGAAAATCAATAGTATCCTGATTTGATGTTACAGTAAACTCAATGCCCCATACATTTCCATTCAAATATTCTACAAATTCCTGTAAGTATGCCTGATCTGCCCGCCACACTATCCAGCAATCATCCAAATATCTGCGCCAGATGTCAATCTCCACCATATATAGATTATGAAAGGGATCATAGATCATGCATTCTTCAAAAAAGGCCATGAAAAGGTCTGCATATATGGGAGCAAAGGATGCCCCCATAGCAGTGCCCTGTAGTTGCCAATAGCTCTCTCCCTGGAAATAAGACATTTTTATTAAGAACGTGTTCTGCCATACATAACTATAATGTGTTGAATCCAGGTGGGTACAATGCCGAATGTTCAAGCCAATACTGTAAAGCCTGTAGTCCAGCCCAATGAGGTATGCTGGTATATAGAGATTTCACATCCAATGTACACATTAACCACCCTGGCTCCAATTGCATATCCTGTATAATTTGAAGGAAGTGAGTGGTGTCCCGTAATCTGGCTCTAACAGAAGTGAGTAAGGGTTTCAAATGATGTGTTAAAAAGGCCGATAGAGGTTCAGTTAGGGGAACCTATGCCGGACATGATGGGTATCCCCAGAGGTTTAGAAAGGGATTTGTGAATCTTGGGAAGAAGGTAAAGTATTTGTTTTTGGGGGTCTGTGACAGCAAGATGTTTCACAGTGTTCATGGTGATAATACCTTCCTCTTCCGCTTGGTTTAAAAAGGTATTAATTTCCTTCTTGAATACAGCAGTAGGATCAACAGTCATATGCATATAACATCGAGTATTTGCAAGTTGTCCCCTGCCCTCATTCAAATAATATCCCATGTTCATAACAACTACTGCACCTCCTTTATCAGCTGGCAATGTTATGGTTGTTCCTTAAAGGAAAACAACGGGATATCAAATTAAAAAGCTCTACCTGCTGTCTGCTTAAGTCCCCATTCTGTCCTACAGCCAAAAAAAAAAAACCTGCAGCTTTACAATAAAATCGTCAAAAGTGTTTCAGAGCTAACTTTCCGTACTATTTCACTTCCCTATTTAAAACCAAAACGAAAACAGTCTATCCGTCTCTTAAATAGTGATGTCACATCTGCCATAGCTCTTCTTGTAAAACCAGGGACAGTTCCTCCCCCAAATTGACGTGAACACTGCCTAATTTAAATGCTGTATTGTAGCCCCTCTGATCCTCCCACATTGTGATGTCATCTATGCCTTGCCCAGCCCACTATTGCCCTAATAAAAAGCATTAGCTGGTGTGTGGAACATCTTTTCGGTCGAGGTGATTCCTGTCAGTTCCATTTCGTGCGAAGGACTTCCTATCAGTTTCTACTGCTTGCATCTTCACCAGCGTTTCACTAATTCCTAGGTAAGGTAAGTGTATTATTTACTGTAAGAAAAGTTAATTTTACTGTCCATGCGTTCGTAGCCCTGATATTTATTTCTATTTTTAAAGTGTACATTAGTAGCATTAGTGTTTGTACGGGTGGCACGTGCTTTTAGTTTTTAATAGTGAAGCATTTCAGCTCTAGTTGTTGATTTAGCTGCGCTTAATGTGTAATTCGCCTGAGAAATGTAGTGCTGGTGACTATTTCTTATAAAACTTGCATTGTGTTTTTATGCGAACTAGATTGTGAGCAAATTAGTTTAACTAACCTCATGGCACCCCCCCCCCCCACTCGCCTGAGAAATGTAGTGCTAGTGACTATTTTTTATAAAACTTGCATTGTGTTTTTCTGTGAACTAGATTGTGAGCAAATTAGTTTAGCTAACCTCATGGCGCCCCTCCACCCCCACTTATAAAGACTTTGCAAAGAGTTTTGCAGCAGGCTACTTCGACAGAATAGTGATAAGAGCATTGTTGATCAAGGTACTAGTTTTGTAGGCACTTGCGATGTGTTAGCTGCTGTGTAATTCGCCGTAGAAATTTAGTGCAAGTTACTATTTTATTTAAACTTGATGCATTGTGTTTTTATGTGTAGTAGATTGCGAGCAAATGCATTGTGTTTTTATGTGTAGTAGATTGCGAGCAAATTAGTTTATCTAACCTCATGGCACCCCCCCACCCCCACCCCACTCAGTGAATGCAAAAGCAGAAGAATGACTTTGTTGGCAGGCTTTTCCGGCAATTTATATTGTGTGCTTTTGTGGATATGTTACTAATTTTGTATTTTTTCGAGTTTTGCTTCGTACACTACTTGTAAACTGCAACTCGTATTTTCAGTAGGCCAGCGTTTTCACCCTGTAAACACCCTTACCGATTGCATATTCATTATTTGCACTGCTCAAACTGCTTTATGTTGAATTACTTTGCAATTTTAATTATTTTCAAACTGTGAGCATAGGCAGTCCTACTTTGAATCGTGGGTCT